>NC_031502.1:8536534-8618969 GCF_000237925.1 Schistosoma mansoni | reverse complement strand
GAAACTCCCCGTCACTTTTAAAGAATCTTAACATCTGTAAATCGAATTCCATGTAGTTATCATGCTTTCTCGAATACTTGTCATTATAATGATGGTAGGAATAACCAAGCTACTCATACTTGTCATTCCTCGACCCCATCAAATTCTTTTCAACAATAACTCCGGTATTCAATATCTCACTGCAATGTATACCATTTACACTCCTTTTTCTGCTTAGTCTATTGACTTACTTTTATTGGCCTATTGTATGACTCCATTATTATTGAATGATGACGTTAATGAACACATCCCGCTTAATCTCGTACATGTTCGTAGACTTAATTTGCATCAGTGAATAACGGAATAAAGTGGGCCAAATACGAGAATGAGTTTTGGATACATATATCTCATTCATCTGTAAACGCAGACAGACAGTAAGAGAGAAACTGATCGAAGAAGGCAAACGTGGCAACTCAATTTAATGAAGCATGACTCAATATTTATCATCAGACAGAAAAACCGACTAAATGTATTTGACGAAGAGAGTAAGTGATAAACACATACTCATTCACTTAAGCCTGTTAACCCTTGTAGAATATAGGTCCCCAGTCAGGATAGTCTAACCAACTATGTCTCACGCTCTTCTTTCCAGTTGTTTCTGGTTGCTATTCATTCCTTTGATGTCTGCCTACAATTCCCGGAGCCATCTGTGCTCTCCTTCTTTCGCCTTCAGGATTCCAAGTTAAGGATCGCTTCGTAATGTGGTCTGGTGGTTTACGCAGTGTGTGACCTACCCACCTCCAGCGTCTACTCCTAAGTTCCTCTTCAACTGGAGGCTGATTTGTTCTCTGCCATAAAAGGTTCTCGTTGATGATGTCTGGTCAATGGATCTCGAGCATCTTGAGTACAAACTGTTCATAAATACATGTACCTTCTTGATGATGTTTGTAGTAGTTCTGCAAGTTTCAGCTCTGTACAATAGAACTGTCTTGAAGTTTGTATTAAAGAATCCGACTTTGATGTCGGCTGACAGTTGTTTGGAGTTTTAGATGTTCTTCAATTGTAGCAATCCTGCCCTTGTTTCGCCAATCCATGTCTTCACATCCGCACCACATCCTCCTTGTTTATCGACGACGCTGTCCAGATACGTAAACGTTTCAATCTCTTCCAGACCTTTTCATTCAAGCGTGATTTGGTAGATGCTCGTTGTGTTGCATTTCAGGACATTGCTTCCTCCTAGCGTACATTGAAGCCTACTGTTGCAGAGGCTGTTCCTACTCTGGCTGACTTCACTAGGATTTGTTGCTGTGTACAGGATAGAAGGGATAGGGTCACCCGCGAAGTTCAAATTGTTTAGCTGCATCCATGGTATACACTGCATTTCGTGCTTCCCCTGAGATGTGCAGGTCTTTATAATCCAGTCAGCCACTAAAAGAAAGTACGGGAGTAAGCAGACTTGTCTGACACCGGTGTTCGCCTGGAAGACCTTTGTGAGTTGGCCTACATGCACGACTTTACAGTGTAGTCTAGCGTAAGAATTCCGTCTGGTGATGATGACGTTCTTCCTAGGTACTCAACAGTATCGAAATCAGTTCTATAGGGTCTTCATATGCATGCTGTCAAATGCCTCCTCGTAGTCAGGGAAGTGGTTGTATAGTGACCAAATTCATTCAACTGACTACTCAACACCGATGCGTAGTGCCACGGTTTGGTCTGTACACAACCGATCCTTACAGAATTCAGCCTGTTCATTTCGAAGTTGGGTGTCTACCGAATCTTTCATTCGGTTCGACAATACTATTGAAAAGCTTTCCTGCTACTAATAGTGTGATGCCTCTGTAGTTCTCACAATTGCTGAGATCTCCTTTCTTAGCTATCTCGATGAGGTATTCTTCTTTCCAGTCTGTTGGTACTTGCTCTTGCTATCAAATCTTTCTGAAAAGAATGTGAAGCATCATTCCAGTTACTTCCATGTTTGATTTCAGTGTTTATGGTAGTATGCTGTCTGGTCCTGCTGCCTTATCACTCGTGATTTCTTTGATGGCCGTGATGACTTATTCGATTGTTGTTGGAGTAACATCTATGGGGATGTCTGTGTGTTGCCTCAATTTTGTGTGGGGCTTTTGTACTCAAGAGCTTTCCAAAGTGTTCTACACACGTGTGTCCGCCAATCTTGAATATCAGTGACTGGCATGCTACCTTGCTTTTTGACTGGTCGCTCTAGGTTACTATATTTCCTTGAAACTTTCTTCGTCGTACCATATAATCGTATGATATTGTCTTTGCTTGCAGCCTTTCCCACAGTCGTTGCTAGGTCTTTCACGTATTTCCATTTGCCGGCTCTAATGCGTCTTTTTACGCGTTTGTTTTCTTCTGTGTATTTGGCCTGTATCTTGGCTTCATCTGCTCTTATTCGGCTGTTGTTAATAACTGTCTTCTTGTTTTTTCTTTCTTAGATCATTCCCAGGATATCGATAGAGCTCCACTCTTTGTAATGGAGCTTCTTTCGGCCTAGCACTTCGTGTTACATTGTAGAGCTTCCTTGATCCCTTCCTAGTTGTTTTCGATACACGCATTCGCTCATATAATAATAATCAAGGTTATAAGCGAATATTGGACAAAGGAAAATGTATGTGTGGATAATGACACAAACAGAATAAATTAACTGGTCTATCCAATACTAAGAATAATCAAAGTAGTCGTGAAATGGTACTAAACGTGATATACTCCCTCTTCTAATGTGCAATATGATAGCTTGTATCAATATGTATTCTTTTGAGGTCCTTGTTTGTTTATCTATATGACCAAAAAAGGTAAGGTAACATTAAACTCTGCTGCACTTGACGAAAAATGGTTATGCTATCTCAACAATGTGGACCGTAGACTCAGATGATCACAAAATACAATATAAATAAATCTGTGCTGCACGTAAAGACACAAATTGAGTCATTATCTAAAACTTTATTGCTCACATTCACTTACATTCACCTGAATTGATTGACAAGGTCATGAGTATTCATTGATTGAGGTGGGTAGTTTTTCATTTTATCATTACTGGTACATTAGCTTGTCTCCTAAGTTATTCACCGCGTGTCAACGTGGCATGACAACTTGGACCGACATACATAAGTCCCAGGCTCGACCTTGACAATGACATGGCTGACTGACATTCACAGTATAATTACATTATCGTTTTTGATGTAAATAAGATAGGAACACATTTTCGCCTTATTCGCAAGAACTTACTGAAAATGTAATTCAAGAAATTATTTATAATGCCAGAATGTCGGTATTTAAAAGTTATTTATGCTTTAAAGAAGCGGTGTCTATGGTACTGTCGAAATTCATCTATTTTTGTTTTTCATAAAGATTTTCATCTAAAACCATTGGTTATAAATATTGACAGACGGAAACAAAGCGGGTAGG
This sequence comes from Schistosoma mansoni, assembly GCF_000237925.1. Taxonomy (NCBI): domain Eukaryota; kingdom Metazoa; phylum Platyhelminthes; class Trematoda; order Strigeidida; family Schistosomatidae; genus Schistosoma; species Schistosoma mansoni. The sequence continues at coordinate 8,615,564 of NC_031502.1, read as the reverse complement.
ATACTTTAAAAACTTACTCAACCAAGAAGTGAATTCTTTTGATACTATATCAACATCTGCTATGAAAAACTCAAATAACCTAGCTGCTTCTATCTTCTGGGTCAGCCACGCTTCTATAGCTGGAAGCTCACTATCTGGATTGTTTAAGATTGCTGGGATACCATGACCTGCAAGTGATCCAGTACTGGCTTCTATAGTTAAACGCCAGACAATATGATCCAGGATATACGCTGGAGCTAGATGAGGAGAATTAACAACGTTGTAAGCACATTCAGGATGTTCGTGAACCCAGGGGCTATCATTTGATGTATGATTAAAAACTAAGTCCGTCATACTAAGTACTGCCCAATTATTTTCCAAATGTTTGACAAAGCATTCAATATCCGTCCAGTCTACCTTCTTCGTTGCTCCAGGTGGGGTAAAGCTAGGATTGACCGTGAGTTGATCTTTGAGAGAATAAGCAGAACGAGAATACCCAAGTTCCTGTAACGTAAAGAGGAATTCAGGACATTCACATACACTAAGTTAATAATCAAAAGGTCTTGTTTCATGTATTACCAATATATCAATGCCAAAGTCTAGACTTTCTGCTTTGATTTAAAAGATTCGATTAACCCCAACTTAATTAAACATGTTTTATTTACCAATATTTTTAGGCATTGTAACGAATACTTGCTTCCTGAAATTGACAGTTTGCAAGCAAAGTGGCTCTCTTTCCTGCCGAAGAAACAATCTCCCTAACCCACTGCATTGGTACTTGTCATTTACATACTAGTGGCTAGCTTGGGGAGTAAATTTATGGAGCTCTAGTGGGAAGCCGTGACTAGCGCGTTTTAACTCTCTTGAACGTGAGGAAGTTACCCACCAAAGACGATGGAAGATGGTCGTGCGATATTGCAGATTGATCGAAGCTACATTCGTACACCATTGGATATCGGTCCAGTAATCCAGAGGTTAAGTACCAGACGGAAGATCTCGAGTTTGACTTCCAATGACAAGAGTTGTAACTCTGCATTGCTGAGGAGTCCAATCCCAAGAGATAACAGCCTTTTAATCATTCCATTGTTTTTATGATTGCTTAACTTATATTAGTTTGTGCTCTCAATAAAATGCAGTTAAAACTGAAGACGTCTTATTAGCACATTTATTAAAAAGTCTGTGTAATACATTCTTAATACAAAATATATGGTGATAATATTTCGTCCTTAATTCATGATTATAAAACACTTTATTTATCTCGGCTGATTTCAAAACCCGTTTGGTTTGCTCTCTTAAAAATATACCGCTCAGCTTACCTTACACGACAGTATACAACTGGGAACAACAAAATGCAAACATCGAAACTCGACATTAAAATTAGACGTAAACCAAACAATCAAATGGAAAGCTACTAACTTGAAGAGGAGTAAAGTGAATCATATTATAACTACCATTCCTGACTGTATGAAGTCTTGACTCCCATTCAGGGAATATTCCAAGATTTTTAGACAAATAAGACTGAAGAACCACGCCACTTAAATCCCAATTTTTTCCACGGATATTTCCTGAGGACTCCGTGACAACTTGTTTACCAGTGAAATCTGGATCAACGATAATATATCCCGAACCAGCTATATTTTCTTTCATACATGTTGCGGTTGATGGAGGGCTAGGAGAAGATCCGTCTTTTGAAAAATAAAAGTGAAAAGATCCGCAGACACTTATTTTTTTTAACTCGAAAAAACTATCAAAACAATCCGATTGTTTGCCAGTAAGAGTTGGGTTATTCAAAGGCAGCTCCCGATATTGCAACCGCTGAAATGGAACGCCAGAATCGGGATAATTAATAAAAAACCGGATATTGCAACCAATCAGAGATACATCCAAAACGAAATGAACCACATCATCTATCCAGAATAAAAATTGTATGAATATTGGAATCACTTTTTTTAATCCTGAATAACTGGCCTTCCGTATTCATCTCATCATACAGCAAATACTGAAGTACTTCTTGTTTCATGCTTTGATAGCAGGAATATTGGGCGGCACTACAGATTCTGCCCCCGAATTTTGATAATACTGACCGACGATCAAGTGTTTGCTTTTTGCAACCTTGAGAGTTTGGAATTAACAGATCCAATAAAACAATCTAGTATGTTTAAGGCGAGCTCGTATAAATCGATTGAATTTTTTATCTTACGGTCTTTCTGTTCCGGTAAGTCCCCAGGTCTTTGATAATCTTCAGTGGACGGCAGTCTATCCTCTACAGTGCACAAATTCTAGTCAGTTTTAGTTATTTGTGTGTTTGTATATATTGTAATTTGAGCGAGCGTGTTTGTCTCGAAGCAAAAGGATTTGTGGAACCAGCATCCATCATATTAACAAGCAAGAATTTGATTAGTTTTAACGTGAAGAACAATGAAAGCAAAACTAGAGTACAGGGGAAAACGAGGTAGATAAAAGAAATTGGTCGATTAACAAGTAATACAGACAGTGTAAACAGATCGAAGTGTAAAAGATAAAGGTGACTATAACGGGAATAATAAGCAATTTAGGGGTAAGCTGATGATATGGGATACTGATAAGAGCAGATAACGAACAAGACGTGCATCGTGCACAATTGGTCCAAGAAGGAAATGGTAATTCATGAGCACGCGTTTGTAAAGTCTCTTCCTTAAGCAAGCTGTCCACCAAGGTACCGTGATCACTTAGACTGGGAGGATATTTAGGTACGATAAACCCTAGTAGGCAAATGTAGGGGTACGCCTTGGTTTTCAAGAGTCGCCTCGAGATACTTGGTGATGATGTTCTGGTGGGATATTCGTGCAGCAGTGACTTGGCTGTACGGCATTGTGAGTTGTATGGCATTATCATATCGCCTGTCATTCTCATACAGCTTAAATAAAATGATCTAGAGTACTAGGGTCTATCTCCGTAAGATTTGTCCACTAACCCCCATCACCTACTTAGTTTCCCACCACTGTACCTGGTCTGCTCTTTTGAGGAGAAGAGGTACAATAGTGTTGTGGACCTGCAAATGAGGTCTGGCGTACATTCAGGACAGTATCAGAAACAATTATTGGGGACGGTGTCAAGCCTCCTACGAGTAAAGTAAGGAGTAACATTTGCTTTTGCTCCATCCTCCATGAAACCCTCGAGGTTGGGACCTATGAGCTTAAGTTCACTCTTCTTACCTTTGTACTGAACATTCGGTTTTTGAAGCAGCTTAGAAGCCGCGATAGAAATGGGTAGGTGGAACTCTCTTTCGCAATCTCCACAGTAAAAAGCACATGTGGTGCTGTGTCAAATCTCTTTGTAAAGTCAAGAAATATCACATGGACTGGTATCTTTTAGTTCCTGCAGATTGTCCGGTTCTCATAATAGAAGAGGGTTGGATGTACCGAACATGGGTCCTCTGATTCTGTGTTGGTCCTCATGTAGGATGTTATTTTTACCTATTTACTACCTAACTCGTTCGTTGATCGGTCTGTGAATTAACTTCAACTGTATTAGGAGTAATTCAATTGGTCTGTAGCAGGTTGAATCTTCCCGGCTCCTTACGTAAAGACTGGAGAAAGAGTAGCCTGCTTACGTTCTTTTTAAAGTTGATATGACTCTAGTAAGTGCCTAAACATATGACATACCAGTGTACTGATAACTTTCAAACAGTGCTTCAGGACTACAGGGCGGATTTTTTAGCATCCTAATGACTTTTGATCGGCGCAAGGATTTTGTTTTTCATATTACCCGAGAGTTAAATAGATTCGTCTCGGGTCGTCATCTGGCACCAGAGTTGAGGAGTGTTCTACGCCCATACGTTCCTGCTTTGATCGATGGGCGAAGTTGGCATAAAAGATTTCTGTCATCTCTGTGTTGTTAAGATCTTCACGTTAGGGACGTTTGAGACTGCAGGCGCAGGGTTTAGAGGCTTCCACTTGGTCATGAACTTATTGAAATATTTCAGACTTGCTTGTATATGAGCTACGAGCGTGGTCTACAAGTACCTCTTATCAATCCGAACTTTAGATTTGCACCTTTTCGCCGGTGCTAATCGAGAGTTATGGTCAGAATCCTTTAGGGAAAACCCTCAGTTGTCCCAGACTCTCCATCTTGTCAGTAACATTCATGATGAGTCTTACGCAAGCCAGGTTTTTCTCCTCCCATGTGTTTTGCTCGAGGTACGCTGTGTAGAATAGCTTCCCTCTACACCGCTCTGTGGTCATTCTCTATTATTCTCGAACACTCTGATGGTAATGAGGCATGTTGACATTGCACCCTCTTACTCGCGTAGCCTGCCTCAGTGTAGCAAAGGTGAAGAGAATCTTTGAACCTCCGAAGTACCCGGCTCGTGACCACTTGAAATATGACCAGCTCATAGCTACTTTTCCCTACCGATGATTGGGCAAGGATATCTTCGACTGGGGAGTGGTCGTTTGTTATCTTTCCTCCCTTAGTCCGTCTAGAGACGTCACCAACATGTTAAGTCAATCACGAGCTTTTACTGACTGTAAAAATCGCTTATGGAACCGCCTTGTAGTTGCTTCCTGACCTTTGAGATTTGGAGACAGTATTGAAATCGCCTGCTATGAGCATCTGACTGAATACTACTTCCAGTAGTTGTATTAACACTTGAAGCTTCGTGTGTTTTTGGCTGCTAGCACGTATGCTAATAATTAATAATTATGTACATTTCTGACAACAGTTACATGCCTTTTTGCAGGCATGATCGATAATCTATATGAGTTTGTAGAAAAGATGCTACCCAACCAAGGTTATTAAACAGATGACGTCAGTGAAAATCTATAATAGAACATTCGTGCAGATATACCAACAGGTTAATAAATGGGCTTGTGTGTTAGTACTGTGTCACGAGTTTACTGTTGTTATGGTAAAAATAGTACTAAAAAATTGTTCACAAATAGCAAATCGCTGCACAAGTCATGTCAATCTACAGGAAATTTCATGTTAAAAATGCTATAGGATTTACTGTAATAAATTAGTTTAATATGTCACAAGACACACGAGTCGTGGAATTAGAGGGATGGATCTTCGTACGTAAGAATGTATATAATGTTAGTAAACCTTGGATGTCCAATATAAAAGTTTATGCTCTCTGTGAAAGCTGGGTTGCAAAAATTAATTACTGGTCAAGAATTAGTGCATTTAAAGTCCAGAGCCGTTTATTACAAGAAGTAACGCGGTATATGGATAACTGGTCATCTGAAAAAAGTCTGCTTTAACGTATCACTTTGTACTCTCTGATATTGTTTTCCAGATGATAAATGTGACAGGCTTCTGGTAGGAAAACTGTACATCTTTCTGAACTACTGCGGATATCAATTAATGCAAGTGTGTTCCATATATGCGTTTTCGGTAGTGTTTCATGACGGCTCTGAAAAAGAAAAGGAAACAGAAAAGGACGAGAAGCAAACCAGGTGGTGTATACGACTGGCCTAGTTGAGTCATGGAGAAATTAACTTTAATTTAATAACTATTTAAATAGACCTTCGAGTGGAAGGCAGCTTAAGGCTGACCATGGAGACGTTCCGCCAACCCATTAGCCTGAGAGTGATATGCAACTCACTATATTCAGTCAGCTCTTAGAAGTCGTTGAGTAGCTTAGATTCGAATTGGACTCCTTCACTTATTGTTGTTGTGACAGTGGTGACAAAATCATCTCCCCAGTCCTTAGCAAAAGCTTTGGCCATGGTTTGGCTGTGATGTCAGTTAACCTTTGATTATCGGCAAACAAGACACTCCAATTCTCTTATGCAGATCCTCTGTTTAATTTAACTATATATACCTTGTATTTATTGGTTTGGTATTAGTTTTTCCACCAGGGAGTGAAAAGCATTCTGTTTTTTTCCTTATTTCTTGAGACGAAAGATTGAAGTGCTGCGTTTGCCGCATCGCAGTAGATCAGTAGGTGATGACGACGGTTTCGGCTTGAGACCAGAGTCCGTTGCTGCAAGTAAATATTGCAGTTCTTGATCCTCTCTCAGACTGTCTCCTCATTCTAGAAATTCTGTTGTCGAGTGTTGAATTGTACTCACCTGTAATTTAGATAGTTCATCTGCCCCGTAATTGTTTTCGTCTTTGACATGTACATTGCTAACGAATCCTGGATTTAAGTTCCTTCGAATTCCTCAGTGTTAATATATGTCGACTTCAGCTGTAAATATTATTTCTAATGATTTATGATCTATTTAGGCCAAGAATCTTATATATGTCGAAAATGTTTCATGACTAGGTAAATCGTTAGTTCCGGTTGAAATTAGAGTATCTAGTCTCTGTCAGAGCGATCTTTTTCCGGAATTCAGTCAGTTGCCGACTGCATTTTTTAAAGAGTCGATCATTCAAGAGAGTATCGAGTCGGGATTCAAACACGGCCACGTAAATGCTTGGAATAGAATGTTGTTGGGCATTTTAGGTCTCAAAAGCTTCATTAGTCAGCTCGGAATCTCTTGGTTTTTCACTAAGATGATCACAGCATGTAATCGGGGATAAAATTTAAATAAACCCAGAAAAATTCTAAGCTGTGTAAAAGAACTCAGTATATATGTACGGATTAATGACATCCACTTGTTTTTTTATTGGAAATCATTTCTGGGTTTATCTTGTATGCCAGAAATTCCACTCTAAGCAATCAAAATAAAGAAAAGCACAGGGGTAATGGACGGTAAATTCTTCACGAAAATGCGGAGAAACAAAGGAGAGACACGCCAAAGTATCACCTTTATCGCTTGCTGTGTGGAAACAATGTGACATTTCACCATTTTGTCGCTGTATGTTCGAAATATCTTCGGATTTTCTACTTTTTAACTTCAAAATCCTAACTCTGAAAATGAACTTTGATAAATGCTCATACCATTTTCATCTAGTTGTTTTAACACAGCTGTCATGCTTTATTCTAGATGATCGACAAATCATTGATATATCCTAGTGCGAAAGCCTACCCAGAAGTAGGTGGTCCGTAAACCTATGAAATATTACTATCAAATTGCTCGACGTTTTATGTACTGTTTCTCGAAGACCATAAGGAATTATTCGTCTTTTGAGAAAGACTGGATCACCCTATACTTCAAGTTTCATAGGCTGAATTTTCATACTTTCACTACACTTAGCACACACAACGGTAAAATCTTTGAGTAAAGCATCAGGATTTTCTTTAGAAACCAGTAAATACAACTCCATTGTTGTATTTTTAAACCCGGTCTTGACAGTCCTGTTTCATTAACTAAAAATTCACGAGGTATGTATGGAGAAATATCATCTCTTATTAGCAATTCACAGCATCTTCGTATGGGCAATCTGTGTCCAGTAATCCCCAATATTGAGACTTCAGTGGGTCTGACCACAACATTAGGATCCTGAAATTTCAAGTTCTTGGATGAAATAATGGATTCTATACTACCTGTGTTCACAATAAAGCCGTGAAATGAACCAAGGGATGTATATAATCGCTTTTGAATATGAACATTACCTTTCAAAATGGCGAGTAAAGATGCATGATCATTAGGAACAGCCGAGTTATTGGGATCTAAATAATAAGACTTAGTACTACTTGAATCAAAGTGAACAATAGTTTTGCATACTAATTGAATGTACCCTATCTTACTACATCTAAGACATTTAGCGTTACCGTATGCACATGAATTATGAGGAAAAAATTCGCCTGAGGATGAACATTTACCCAACTCACTCTCACCTTTATTGTTTGCTTTGCAATTCCTTATTGAAACGCCTCTAATATTTTCATGAGAATGTGAATCACTAATAAACGAACTCAAGTTTGATCGACCCTGAGATTGTATTTCATTGTGACGACTGAGCAAAGTATTAGAAATTTTCATCGGCTGGATATTAAGTTCATCCACTGCTTCATGGTCAGTACATGCAGTTCCAGTATCTTGAAAGGAACAGTTCAACATTCTCAACAGCTCTGTTCCAAACCCAGTATACTGATTCCTGAAATAAATCGATCTCTCAACTGCACATAAAGTTGATCACCAAAATTGCATTTGGCAGCTTCTTTTGCGATTCAAGGATGAATTCCCTAACCTTCTGGTTATTCTAACGAATCATCTTATGAAATTTTGCTCTCTCACGACATTTAAAACTGGTACACTTTACACGATTTAATAGTAGTTCCTTAAGAGTTGTATAAGGAAGTGAAATAGGCTTTTCAGGATATGCCAAAGTTTTTAATAAACCGTAGGCTTCTTTTCCGATGAATGTAAGAAAATGTGCCACAATTTAGTCATCGTTCATATCTTTCTTGGTCATGGTTAATATCTCAAACCTTTCCAAATAATCCTCAAAAGCTTGCTGACGTGTTTTTCAGGCCAAATGGCACGCTCATGAACACAAACAGCCGAAAAACATGATAATAGCCGTCTTGTGGATATCCTTTCCAGCTACTGAGATATTGTAACGTGCCCTGACCAAATTAATTTTAGTGGACTTAGTTACACTCTGTGGGGTGTTTATGAAACCTCAAGTGTATGGCAAAAGATACCTATCTGGTACGGCATAACGTTTGAGATGCCTGTAGTCTCCACATCGTCATTAGCCTCCCTTACTTTTCCTCGAGATCATGCTTAGTGATGCTCATCGACTGTAGCATGTAGTAGGATTCGGACACAGCGATTTTAAGTCTATAGACTGCTTATGCTCTGGGTCTTGCTAATGAAGGTGCGCCTTTAGCTTTGGTCGAATAAGTTACTTTCAGCTTACCTCCGGAAGGTTAGGGTTTTGGTCTGATTAGATTCGGAAATTCCGCATTTATAACCCGAATACGTGAGCTTGTTATCGGCGAAAATTGTGCAAAATTCATAGAAATAGTATGACATTGTTCGCGTTTCATGTAATTTAGAGTTTCTTTAGGCTTCAAGCCTCATTCTTCCGTGTGGACCAGGTACTCATATATCCCTAAAAATCCCTTCTCTACTATTGACAGGGCTACATCTGCTACGATAAACACCCATGAGAATAGTCATCTAAACGCTAAATCAAATGTCGTCGTTCTGTGCTTATGCCTTGGGACCATATATATTCACAAACAGCCTGAAGTGTAACTGGGGAGTCTGACTACACAGTTTGGTCTCGTTCCGGAGAATCGTACTAAGTGCAGCTCCTGGACACACTAGCGAGTTAAAACTCTAATTTCTGTCCATAGTATAAGACAAACGACTGTTTAAAAATTTCTCCTCAGTCGTCGCGACCTGTGGAGAGGTTTTTGTTTCTCATACCCTTAGAGTCTGTTTATGCCAGGTGAGTGGTTGATTGTCCCTGGTTGATTTGACAACGAACTTCCAGTGGTATTAACAGAACTGTTTAGAATTTCTGATCGGTTGTGACCTGGACCTTGATTGCTGTAGTGATCTACTGCGGCTTTTACGATAAGCTTGCATCTTGGTTATAGTCTCTGTCAGAATAAAAACACAATGTTTTCTGCTATGGCTGAGCCTCTTAATGATTCTCACTTATGTATATGGTGATATGGCTGAGGGGCATTTTTCTATAATTCTATCTCCAATACACGATAAGCCAGGCGAAGAGACGTCCGGGTCTTCAGCATTCAGACTGCATTGAACGTAGCGTGAGAGAGCTTGTAATCGTCGCTGCTTTAGGACTGCTTCGCCACGGTGTTGTCACCAACTAATGCTGAGAGGTGATTCGAGAACTCGGATGACAACCTAACACTTAATTTCTTCTTTCGTAAAATGCTGAGCATTATTTGACAGTCTGACGAAAATTAGAGATTCATTATCACGCGCCTTAAAATAGTGAATAGTTGTGATATTGGAGGACTCGGGAATAGATCGAGGACCTCTCTTCAAAAAAGGGAGGGAGCACAGAGCATAAACCTTAGTATCGGAATCCCTTGGATTTAATATTGTTCACAGTGAATCAGTTCTCAATGAAACGAATCACAACTCAGGGCCACTTTGAGCAAATCCTGGGAATTGAGATTTCGTAGTTATAACACTGTCTATCCCTATAAGTGACAGATTATGCTTATCTTTTTGGCTTTTACCGTCTTCTGTTTTCGACATTTTACGGTATACAACGAATATATTAACAAAGCGTAAATGAGGGCAAATAAACTGAAAGCGAAAAATAGGCTATAAGGAATCTGTCTAAAGTTATATGAAAGACGAAGATAATCTTATTATGTCAGGAGGTTTACCTTTCTAAAGTTTATACGATACGGACTTTTTGTGTTCAAACAAGTGTTTACCACTTGTTGGACTGTTGTTTACTCCTTGCCCGATATTTACTAAAGGTTCATAAGGTGATTACAATGGGTTGTCACTATCAGATCACTGGTACAGTCTGACTGTGGGGTCCTAATTTAAAAACACAAACCTTTCAATATCCAGCTTAGGATAACAGGGAGTTTAATACCCATACAAAATAAAGAAGCGTTTTAGCTATAATGTTTTAACCTAAATAGGAGGTTTTTGGTTGACTATCAATCATTCAACTTACATTTGAAGGTGGTTTATGAAATTAGCCTACGTCCTTTGTATTTCTGCCCATTATTTTTTAACGAGTGAGGTGTGTGAAGACTGTTAACTACCAGATAGACATGATCTTTCACAGAAGTCACACAGTACGACGCCTGACGAACCTCGCTCACTCTGACCTGGTGGTTGGGATTTTCCGCTTTTTTGATGCCCTTAGTGAACGGACAAAGGCCTCGTAGAGTGATATTGTTTATCAAAAAGGCATGTTAAGAAGAGCGGAGTATGATTGCACTACCACTTCGATCCACCCATGTACTTGATCGGTCGGCCTACTTCGGTCACGTTTGACCTTGATACAGTCATAGATCTTCAGTTTTTCAGTGATCAATCTTCTAAAGTAGGGATGGTTCAACTTGGTGGTGATAAGGTTTTATGATGCTTCACTTAACCTATATATTTATCTACCTTTGTCAACGTCCGGTGTTTTTTCGCCTGTTATCCAAAATTACTGTCATGATGGAGAATATCATTCAAGTCCTTTTTATTGTTAATTAATTATTCTTTGTTGTTTAGCTACGTTGGTCACTTCTGCTGTTCGTTTACACTGTGGGGCCCAGTTAATTAAATAAACGAGATGATCCACAATAGTGCTGCTAAATTTATGGAACGAAATTCGTAGTATCTAGTTGCCTTGTTAAACTTGCCATCTTTTTTCAGGGTTCGTAGAATAAAGTTGAATGTATACATTTACCAAGATTGTAGTAATTATGACTGAGAGCTTGGTACCGGTGTAGCCGTTAGAGATGGGCTCTGTATCATCCACATTCGTCAGTTTCCCCGCATTTAACGGCTGCCTCATTTGCATTTAGTTATTGAAGAGGTAGAAGTGTATGAGACACTCAAAGTCATATTATTATATTCCTCTATTAATACCTTTAAATCTATCAGTGTTTACATAACATTTGAGGAAAGCCTGCTACCCCCAATGGAGCTTACGCCTCCAACAAGCATTCTCCAACCCACTCTGTCCTAGGCCTTCCTTTCTAGTTCTATCCAATTTTGTTCACTCCTCCTATGTCTGTCTCCATTTCTCGGCGTAATGCGTTCTATGGTCTTCCTCTTTTCCTTTGACCTTCAGGATTCCATATGGGGGCTTGTTTTATGACGCAGTTGGGTGCTTTCCTCAATATGTGTCCTACCCACTTCCGGCACTTCTTCCTGATTTCTTTCCCTGTTGAAATCTGGATCGCCCTCCCCCGCAGTAGGTTGTTGCTGATTGTGTCTGACAAACGTATCCGAAGTATTTTGCGCAGACAACTGTTAATAAACACTTGTATCTTCTGGATGATGGTTTTCGTAGTTCTCCAACTTTCCGCTCCACACAATAGAACCGTCTTGACATTTGTATTGAAAATTATGATCTTGGTGTTGGTTGACAATTGTTTTGAGTTCCAGATGTTCTTTAATTGGAAATATGCTGCTCTTGCTTTGCCGATCCGCGCCTTCACATCTACATCAGATCCACCGTGTTCATCGATGATGCTGGTCAGATATGTAAAGGCTTTTACATCCTCCAAAGCTTCTCCGTCAAGTGTGATTCGACTGATGCATGTTGTGTTGTATCGGAGAATCTTGCTTTCCATTTGTTTATATTGAGACCTACTGCTGCTGAGGCTGCTGCCACACTGGTCGTCTTCTGCATTTGCTGTCGCGTGTGCGATAGAAGGGTCAGATCATCTGTGAAGTCTAAATCGTCCAGCTGCATCCTAGCTGTCCATTGTATCCCGCGCTTCCCTCCAGATGTTGACGTCTTCATGATCCAGTCGATCACCAGGAGAAAGAGAAAGGGTGAGAGTAAGCAACCTTGTCTGACACCGCTCTTTACCTCGAACGAGTCAATGAGTTGTCTTCCATGCACCATCTTTTTAGTCTAATCCATCATAGTAACTCGGTATGATATCGACTATCTTCTCAGGCACGCCGTATTATTGAAGAAGCCTCCACAGTGTTGTCCTGTCCACGGTATCAAATGCTTTCTCGCAGTCAATGAAGTTGATGTAAAGTGATGAATTCCATTCAATTGATTGTTCCACAATGATCCGTAGTGTTGCGATTTGGTCTGTACACGATCGATTCTTACGGAATCCAGCTTGTTGGTCTCAAAGTTGGGCGTCGACGGAGTCTCTCATTCTGTTTAACAATACCCTGTTGAAGACTTTTCTTGGTATTGAGAGAAGACTGATGTCCCTATAGTTATCACACTTGCTGAGATCGCCTTTCTTTGGTACTTTGATCGGAAGTCCTTCTTTCCAGTCTGTTGGTACTTGTTCTTCATCCCAAATCTTACTGAAGAGAATGTGGAGTATCTTTGCAGTTACTGCCACATCTGCTTTCAGCGCCTCTGCTGGAATATTGTCTGATCCTGCTGTTTTTCCGCTCTTGATGTGCCTGATGGCCATACTGATCTCTTCAATTTGTGGTGGGCCAACATCGATTAAGATGTTCGTGGGTACTGCTTCGATGTTGGGTGAGTTCAGTGGAGCTGGTCGATTCAAGAGTTCCCTGAAGTGTTCTACCCACCTGTTTCGTTGTTCTTCGATGTTGGTGATCACTTTGCCTTCCTTGCTCATCACTGTTCGTTCTGATTTACGGCAATTTCCAGCGAGTTTCTTTGTTGTATCATACAATTGTTTCATGTTTCCCTCTCTTGGAGCCTTTTCCGCCGTCATTTCTAGATCCTCCACATATTGACGTTTGTTGGTTCTGATGCTCCTCTTCACTTGCTTGTTTACTTCTGTGTATTCGGCTTATGCCTTGGCTTTTACCGCTCTTGTTCGGCTGATATTGATTGCTGCCTTCTTGTTCCTCCTTTCTTCAATCCTATCTAGTGTATCAACAGTGGTCCATTTCTTGTGATGGTGCTTCTTGTGGCCCAGAATCTCATGACATGTTAAAGTGGTTGTCTCCGTGGTTTCTTTCCAGTTGCTCTCCATGGTAGTTCCCTCTTCATTGAGTAGATCATGAAAGGCCTGGAACTTATTGCTTAGGGTTATCGTGAATTCGTTGAGTTTGCCAGTATCCCGAAGAAAAGCTGTATTAAACCTTTGTGATGTTGTTTGCGCCGTTGTCCAGTGCTTCTTGAGTTTTAGTCTCATCTTGGCGACCGGCAAGTGATGATTTAATGCTATATCAGCTCCTCTCTTGGTTCTCACATTATCCATAGTCCTTCTGAAGTTTGTTTTGATACAGATATGGTCGATTTGGTTCTGCATAGTGTGATCCAGTGAAATACATGTGTCTTTGTGTATGCGTTTGTGTGACAATATAAGGCCACCTATGACCAGTTTGTCGAAGACACATAGGTTTACAAATCTCTCACCCATTTTCGCTCCTTTCTCCCAGTCCATGTCGTCCCATTATGCTTCGTATCCAGTGTTGTTCATTTCGACCTTGACATTTAGGTCTCCCATCAGAATGGTCAAGTCCCTTGTTGGGCATTTCTCGACGATCGACTGCAGTCTAAAGTAGAATTGACCTTTAACGTCTTCATTGTAGTCGTTGGTAGGCACATGGTATTGGATGATGTTCATTGTAATGCCCTCTTTCTTTGTTTTGAAGGAGGCTTTGACAATCCCAGGTCCATGGGATTCCCATCCCATAAGTGCATTTTGTGGTTGTTTTGAAAGCATCAACGCAACTCCTCGTGTATGTGGGTCATTTTCTTCATGGTCGGAGTATAACAAAAGCTTCCCTGAAGCTAGTCTTTGTTGTCCAACCTGCGTCTAATGCGCTTCACTGATTCCAAGCATCTCCGGGTTGTATCTCCTCATTTCTGCAGCAACTTGGGAGACTGTCCCGGTCTCCCGTATTGTACGAGCATTCCATGTACCTAGATGAATAGTTGCTCTGGCTGTCAGAAGGGGCATCGGCCTCGTGGCTTCCGATAGAGCCTGGCTTACACCATGAGGCGTCACAACTCTTCTAAATGAAGACCTAACTCCGAAGGCATAGTTTAAATGGTTTGAATTATTTTTCTGATTGGCGTTTTTTTAGCGATTTTGTTTTCTACGGGATTTTTTTTCACATTATTCACATTTCTCACATTATATATACATTCAATATAAAGTGCCACCCCATATTGTGGTCATAATGCGTTTTTAGCCCTCTTAATCTGATTACACTGGTTGGAAGTATTCATAAATGTTGACAACCAAGCTCTTTATTCCCCATGGTGGAAGGAATGCGATGTGATAAGTGCAAAATGTGTTTCCATAAGATGTGTACCCGTTTAAGTCCCACCACATACAAAAGATGCTCGAAAATCAACTCTCACTGGCTTTGTATGTTTTGCTGTACGAATAAGACGTTACTGATCCAGGAGGCTATAAGCTTCCTGGCTTTGGCCTGTAGGAAAAATGATGGTGGTTGTGCTGGTAACACGAGTACAGACAGCGAAGAATGTGTCAGTATAGTACATTCTTTTACGGGTCGTATTAAACACGCGACTATGAATGACGAAGAAGTAGAATCTCCGTTGAAACTAACGAGGAGTGAAGTGCCATTTGATATTGGTAGTCATGCTTCTACAGTAGGAATTGAAGACCCGGATAAAACCGTCACAGTCCCTTATGGCACCGGTGTGTCTGTCCTGAGTGGAGAAAAATGAACGACAATACGGAGACAACGAACTGATAGAAAAAAAGCCAAGTGAATCATTGGTGAACTCCCATTATGAGTCACAAAATGTACCACTAAAGTCTAAAAATAATACAGGACTGCACTCTAGCGTGGCCGAAAAAACTTAATTTCACGGAATATGATTGCAAGTAATTTGCCAGAATCAAGCAACCCTGGTCCCCAAATTAGACACGCCCATGATTTGGAAAAGCTCGGAGAATCTACTCGCAGCGTCTTACCAGACAGTTCTAAAGAAGTTGAGGTCAAAAATTGGTAAGAACAGGTAGAAGAACAGACAACAGTTTTGAATCCCGACCATATTGACTCCTTAAGGTAATCCTAGGGTCGGAGAAGCGACGTTATCTTCTGTGAAGTAGAGCTCGTAGTCACGACAATACCGACATTCGAGTAAGACCTGGTATGTTTCTTGAAGAGAGTATAAAAAGGAAGGCGGCACTAACTGAACTAGAAACCCGTCGACAAAATGGTGAGGAAAATCCCCGACTGGTAGGTTTTCAAATAGTCAGGTCTTGGAAGCGAACGCTACCAAGGCCTGTATGGATAGGCTGTTCTCCTTAGGAGTTTTATTTATCAACACTTGTAATATAAGACGTAAATTCTGTGAACTAGGGACATTAGTGGACAAATTAAGGCCACTCACTACTGCTGTGATGGAAACTTGGTCAGTCCATGACTTCGACATTACTCCAGAATTATCTGGATACCAACACATAAGAAGTGATAGAAATAGATGTAGGAAAGGAGGTGGTGTCCTTTTATACATAGCAAATAATAAATATCCGCTCCTCTGTTTGGGAACCCCGTGATAAAGGAACTTGCGTAGTCATTAAATGTGAGCTTATTGTCGGATGTAGTACATTTATACCCGGTGTCATCTTTCGGAGCCCAATCTGCTAGGCTGATGATTTTGTTTTAGAGCACATACAGTTATGGAGTGCAGATGACAGATGCTTGATATTGGGAGACTCTAGTGCACCTGATATTAGTCGGACTGAGATGACCACTGAAGAATCTATAAACTCCTTTGATAGTAGGTTCCTGATCGCATCATTACAAACTGTATTAAAACCCACATGTTTGGATGTAAAGCAAGGTTCTTCTCTGTTGGACTTGGCAATCACTCATACGACAGAGGATATTGTCAACCTAAATATTCTTCCACCGTTAGTGAATAAAGATCACACTGTTTTTCATTCATGTTCAGCAGCTGAAGACATATCCCATCAAATTAAGTATCGCCCAGTGTATGAGACCAACATTTGCAGCCATAAGGAGCGAGCTGTCAAGAGAGATTGATTAATAGATACTAGCTCATAAGTGAAAGAAGCGTGGTCTATATTTAAAAGTAAGCTAGTTTCAGTTACATCCTCGTTTATACCATGCTTATCACTGCACAGACAGTAACTTTCTACCATGGATAACTAAACGGGTCAAGAAACTTCTTAGGCGTAAGAAAAATCACTAGAATATATGTTCACCTCTACGGGCTCAGGACGGTATAGATCCAATAACTGTAAAACTGGTAATGCTTAAAAGGCGTTGATTGTCAAGACCAGACATTCATATGAAAACAATTGGTTAGGATTGTGAAAATAGTCTGAAAAGGTTATTCTCATTTACAAAATGACGAACTCAGAGAAGTGGTGGAATCCCACCACTTTTGGTACAAGAAGACTCGTTGATATTGGCAAGAGATGATGCAAAAAAGCTTAAGCTTTATTGAGAAATTTAAGTAAACTGTTTTCTACCAGCAATGAGGAACGATTAACAATCAATTGAGATTGGGGTGGCTTGTCGATGGACTCGGTAGTGATTGAGAAAGGTACTATCTTAAGACTACTTCAACATCTCAAACATGGTAAGTCTGGTGTTCCTGATGACATTCATCCTAGGATTATCAAGACCTTATTGGATATAATTGCTGAATCTGTAGCCATACTGTTTGATATGTCTCTGCGGCAGTCCAGACCGCCAAGAGACTGAGAAGACTCAACAATTAGCCTGGTCTATAAGACGGGGAGAGGAGACTTAATTAGTAACAATCTACCCGTTAATCTAACCAGTCCAGTTATCAAACTAGCGGAAAAGGTTATTCGGATGGCTGTTATAAACTATGTGGAATGGCAAAACACGATTTTCGGGAAGGTCTATCATCCTTCACAAGTTTGTCCATTCCAAGAGAAGATTGAGCTGCAGCAAAAGGTCGAAATATTCATGTAGATGTATTTTAAAGGTCTAAGTGAAGCCTTTGACAACATCCCCCATTCGGGTTTTAAATTAAAACTGTAAAGTTTTGGAATTCATTGTAAAGTCATATACTGGATATGCGACTTTCTTAGTTATAGGAGACCGCAGGCAAGGTGAAATGAAGCTCTCTCAGCGTGGAAACCTGTGAAAAATGGAGTCCTCCCAAATACAATCCTTAGTCTTTTATTTTACTTTATGTAAATGAATTATCAACCGTAGCAAATTCATCCGTTCCACTCTTCATCGATGAAATAAAGATGTGGAGACCCATACATACTATTTCGGATAAGATAGTATTACAGGATGATCTCAACTCGTTGGTGGCATGGATGGGCAGGTGGCCACTATAAGTAAATTCTAACCAGAGTGTGTTGATGCAATTAAATGATTTATATCACTACACAACACGTGGAGTTCTGTAACCCAAATTAATGGACTATAAAGATTTAAGAGTCATAATAAGCAGCGACCTCAAAACTACGAGCAACTGCAAGGAATGCTTAAAATATTATGTCCGACATTCGTGACCTTGGTATCAATGCCCCATCTTTTCTTTCTGTCTAGGACTGATCATTTGAGAGGACATTCTAAGAAAGCTCGACAACAGGGATCAAATCGTCTACGTCTGAAGTTCCGTTTCTCTCACCTAGTAGTGAATTACTAGAGTTCTCCACCAGAACATGTAATATCAGCACCTTCCGTCGATATATTCGAAACTAAATCAGAAATTCGCAGTGTTACAAACTGCAAGAATTATTGTGGGTCGATAGACTTCCTATCCTTATTACTGAAGACTAAAAAATGAACTACTTGTCTCCAGTGTTAGGACAGCAGAAGAACTAGACGAACATCACTCATCACAATCAAAAATTCTGAAACAGCCCTTTTATTCCAAGATGTGACAGCAAGAAAATCAAGCAGCTAATCACATATACCTAGATATTCAGGCAAAAAAGACATCCGCGAGACAGACACTGAAGGTCTAAAATAATGCTTCACAGCGCCTTGTTCAATCGTTGAGCGTGTAGCGCGTTCAAATAGCATTTCAACGACTCTCAGTTTCGGTTTTCGGATTGTCCCGATCTTACGCTCACGTCATTGCTAATTGTTGTCAGTTGCTTTCACTACTAGATGTAAGTGCATTCTATATTCTTAGTGATTCCTCGTCTCACTTTCTTTAGATTTTTCAATAGATTTCTTTGGACGCTCCTCCATCACACAACGTATCATAGCATATTAGCATCTCATTAAAGGATTTACTCCCACGACAATTCCAGCCGTTTAGTCCATTTGCACATTACAAGCAATAGGATGGAAGAGACTGAACATGTTGCCCGGCGGCTTGACCGCATGTTAAAAAACAAAAAAATAGTATGTTTTGGTCTAGCCATCTTAATGCATCTTCTCAGGATGATGAGTCTGCGCTAAAATACCTTAGGAGATTGCGAAGCATCGAGATGACTCTGGAAATCTTAACAAAAACCGGTGTGGGTATAATTATCAATAAGATAAGAAAGGAGTCGGAAGATCCGGAGGTTGCTACATTAGGGAAAAACATGATCAAGCAGTGGAAAAAGCTTGTCCCAGGTAGGTGAATTTTGTGTCGAATCTATTGTCTTTTAAGATTCGTATTAATGAGATGTCTTGGAGCAACAATCTACCAGAACTACTTGCTAGTATCTTAGTTTTAACAGCTGTCGGGCGAAGATTGTTCCAATTTCCAGCGTTTGAATATTCTTATAGTTTTGTGGTGAAATGTACTGCATCATAAACAGATTGACTTGTCGTGCACTTAGAAAAGCGAATATTCCGTCATCTAAGATTTTTGTGCCTAATATATTTAGTTCGTTCCCGTAAGTCGCAATCGTAAGCGATTACAGTAATTTATGTCTGCCAAAAGAACCTATTTGTCATATTTATAGTGCAACTGGGTAAATGGAGCAATATCTGGCATACATTACGGACGACGTAAGATTACGAGAGCTGATCGTATTCTTTGTGCCTAAAACTTGATATCTGTCAATTCATTATGCGTTTCAAGATAAAAATGTAGCGAGGTTATTGTTTGTGAACAAACTAATAAAATCTAGGATTCTGAGTTTTAGATTTTGACGCAAAATTCATTCACCCTTTTGGTCAAATTACATTTTGGTGTTATAGCTGATTTCAATTCTTGACAAAAACCCTGGATCTTATTCCTTGACCGAAACTTATAACTCTAACTTCTAGTTTCTACACTTGACATGACTCAGTTCAATAGTCTCACTTCACAGACTAATGCCACATTCTAGTCTGGCCACCCCTTAGATTCCTGGTCACTCCCACACCAAACAATTTGACTTGTTGACATAGGCGGTAGTTGGACGTACGTAATGCATATCCCGACCACCTTGGTTGATGAAAATCGACCGCCTCATCAATTGATTTCCTAGTTATCTAGTCCTTATAATGCAATTGTTGGGCACACCCAAACCAGTGAGGCAACACTTTTCGTTTCTTAGGATGGGGTAAGGAACACACACAGTGTTGCTTTACTATCATTCATGGGATTTTAAAATATTCATCAGATACACGTCCGAGTACCCCGAGTCAGCACTCTAATAAGATATCAGTTTTGGAAATTCAGACAGTAATTATTACTCTTAGTAGCATATTCATAGCTTGAGTGATTAAAAACGGAGAAGGGTGATACTACATATCCGTATTTTTTGCGAATGTGGAATATTGCATCTAAAAATTGAAAGCACAAAGTGCCTGATAACATTTGGACATAGCTATCTTGGAGGGATTTGTGTGTACAGTGAGACTTATTGGCTGAGCATTATTGACATGGGTAAGTAGTTAATTGCCTCATAATATTGTCAGCTTTTAACTACTTAAGTAGCTGGGATAGTAAAGGGTTCAATGTGAAATGAAATTGGAAGGTAAACAAAGATGGTCCACTATTTTTGTTGATAATTACTGCAGCATATCGTATTAAGATATCATTAATATTAGTAGTAAAATCAAGTTGTTTGATTTTTTTATTATTCCGAATCCGCATATCTTTAAAGTATGTTACGCTTGCGTCAGGCTCACTTCTTAAAAGATCTTGTTTCTATTCCTCAGATAAAGCAGTTATTAACTTCGATGACATTCTTTTCCATTCCAGTGCCTAATATAATTATAGTGCTAAATCAGGGAACTATACAACATATTAGTTGTTACTAATATTAATCTTGAGAGGTGACTAACGAATCCGATTTATATTTTGATATATTTTAGACAAAAGTGAAGCTCCTGTATCTTGCACGAATACTGTTGGCAACAACAATAGTGACAATGGCAACAATAATGATAATAAACATTCACCTGAGTCAAATAGCTACAATGCCTGTGACGATGGACCACAGGAAGCCAAACGGTCTCGGCCAAGTGAAAAGAAGGAATCTACAGAAATATCGGGAAATGCAAGTCGTGGATTTTTTCCTGTCCACACCTTGACTACAACGGATCAAGTACGTTTAAAAGCCCGGGAGATGCTTCAATCAGCACTAGAAAGTGGCAGTAAGTGACAGTAGCAGACCTACACTGATTTTATTTCTTAGATATTCCTAGCGGTGCTTATGAAAGTGAGTTCCTAGCGATACGAATAGAAAGCTCCATATATGACCTTTTCAACAATACTGATCCCAAGTACAAACAACGAGTACGCACTAGAGTTATGAATCTACGCGATTCTAATAATCCCAATTTGCGACTTAATGTCCTAATGGGACACGTGAGTCCGGATAAACTAGCATCTATGACATCAGAAGTAAGTTTTTATTGTTTTGTTAGAAATCCATGTGTATATTTTTTCTCAGTAATCTACCATTTTGAAACTAACTTTACAGATCAGTAGATATCTTACCTAACTTGATTCCATCATCGAATTATACTCTTATCTTCTACAGTAGTGTGAACTGATCACTTTATAACATCTGACTGCTCACATTATGCGTAACTTTTCCTAAACTCTTTCATTTGTATAGTTTTCTCAATCTGTTCACAGAGTGTTTGAACTTGAGCAACACACCTAACTCATTTAGCTGGTTGATGTTTTACACAGATAGTTCAGTGACTGGTAATTTTTATTTATTTATTTATTTAAACACATATATATATTGGTACGAAAGGGCACCAGATACATATGCGCCACACAAAATAATGAAAGTAGGAAGAGAAGGGATGAAAAGATAAGGCGGACTGAAATGTACAACCAGAAGACTCTTTCAGTTAAGAAAGTTAGAACCACGCTTTATGTAGAAAGTAAAAGAAGGTTGCAGCAGGATCGCCACTGGCTTCTATTCTGAGCCATATCTGATAACGTCTCTAGCCACTATGTTGCACCATCTCTCGGACCCCAGCCAGGGAGTCGTGAAGGACCAACAGAAGCTAGCCCTTTGCAGCTTTCTTTCATGCCACGACACCATGTCATACACTGACCTCCTCTCCGCTTTTTCCAACCAGTCCCAGAGTCGGCAAATAATGCACGGCGTGGAAGTCTCTGGGACGACATTCATAGAACATGTCCAAGCCACCGAAGTCGGTGTTTCAAGATGGTGACACCAATTGAATTATCGTCTCTGCGCCCGAACACTCGGTACCGAACCTCTGCATTCCTAACATGGTGTTGCCACTGGATGTTAGCAATCCTTCGGAGACAACGATGATCGAACACAGACAATTGTATAACATCCTCAACTCGGAGAGGCCAGGTTTCACAAGCATAGAGCAAAACTGCTCTCACCAACGCGTTGTAGATCCGACCTTTTACAGCCAGACTAACATCACGAAGGCGCAAGAGATGGCCCAGATTGGCATTAGTCGCTTGGCTTTCACTATACGTGAATTTATCTCATCACCCACGCCACCATCAGCACTTATGTAGCTACCTAGATACACGAACTTCTCAACTACTTCAATCTGCTCACCATCCAGGGTGAGTACAGGATGAGAATCCTGCCAGTCTTGTAGGAGTACTTTGCACTTGGAGGGTGCAAAGCACATGCCGTACCTGCGGACACTGATTGCCAACTGATTAAGTGCGGATTGCATGCCTTGGGCATTATCGCACAGTAAGACAATATCATCCGCATACTCGAGGTCGAGAAGTTCTCCAGGCAACAGATCCACACCACCATTACTTACATCCATCAGAGCTGTTTCCAGGATGTCATCGATGGCAAAGTTGAAGAGGAATGGTGAGATCGGGCAACCCTGCCTAACCCCACTGCTCGAATGGAACAAGGGAGAAAGGTGGTTGTATGCCCTCACTCTGCCTGAGGTGTTCGTATACAGGGCCTTTAAGATGTTAATGAACTTCTCAGGCACACCCTTCTTCAATAGACAATCCCAGAGAACAGTCTTGTCCAACGAATCGAAGGCAGCCCTAATATCAAGAAACACTACGATTGTTGGCCTGCGATAAGTGTGACGGTGTTCTAACATTTGGCGGAGGGTGAAGATGTGATCAATGCATCCTCGACCAGAACGAAAACCAGCCTGCTCCTCGCGAGTCAATCGTTCTCGGGTTTTAAACAACCTACGAAGAATGACAGAAGCCAATAGTTTGGACGCAATCGGAAGTAGACTTATCCCCCGATAGTTGTTACAGGAACAACGTGAACCCTTTTTAAAGATAGGGACGACTATTGACTCATTCCATAATGTTGGAACACTTTCTTGCTCCCAAAACTTTGCAAACAACACAGTCAGTTCCTTAGCCAGAAAGTCACCACCATCTTTAAAAAGAGCCGGAGGTAAGTCATCTGGGCCCGGTGATTTGTAGCGCTTCAAGAGTTGGAGTTCCTTGCGGACTTCCGCCTCGTTTGGTGGATCAGTCGTCACCGGCCATGGGGGGCAGAACAAACTGGTTGATGTTGCCGGAGCAGCAGGCCAGTTGAACTGCCCTTCGAAAAATTCCGCCCATCATCCAAGACGTCGAGAGATGTTAGTGATTGGCATCCCATCATCCTCGTAGATTGTTTCACTGACACCAGACTTCTTTCTGCCAGTGGCTCGGATGAGTTGGAAGAGCTTCCGGCAGTTACCAGATGCAGCTGCTGCTTCCATCTCATTAGCACGCTCCGACCACCAGGCTTCTCGGTCCTTACGCAAGCTTTGCCCGATTTCATTACGTAACAGCCTTCGTTTGTGGTCAAACTCACGGTCACCCGGAGTAGACCGACGGGCTTCCATCAGTTGTAAGGAGCCAGAAGAAACCCAGTGCTTGTAAGCGGGACGTTTCGCGAAGCCGCAAGTGGCTTTACTCGCCATTTTCATGGCGTCGTGAAGATGCAACCAATGCTCATCTATACTTTTCGGTGAGATGGTAGCTAGCCTAGAGGCTAACTCCGCTCGATACTTACTTGCAACAGAAGTTGCAGCCAGTTTACTAACATCGATCCGTTGGTGGTGGTCAATCCTTCGGCCACTGAAAAGTAAGGTGAGATTGGCGCAGACCAGGGCATGATCAGACTCCAGATAGGTACTCCGAAAGGAGCGGCAGTCTTGTACACAACCACGCCAGCGGTAGCTGATCGCGATGTGATCAATCTGAGTCCAGGCTTGAGATGCAGAGGGAGGACGCCAGGTGGCACACCGGCGATGACTGTGCCGGAAGTTAGTGCTAGCCAGAAACAGGTTGTGGTCTGTGCACAGTTGCAGCGAACGGTCCCCGTTATCTGTCCTGCGACCAACAAGTCCCCATCGGCCACCTAAACGACTCTCTTCTGTGCCTAGACGCCCGACCTGAGCATTCAAGTCTCCGGCTAATACTACAATATCTGTCGAACGCGCTTTCTGGAGAAGAACTGTTAACTGGTGGTAAAACTCATCCTTGATTGCATCCGGGCTGCAATCTGTCGGGGCATAGGCGGAGATGACGAAAAGACACCGTTTCTCACGCCGGTTTCTTCTCACTTTGATGGAACTTTCTAATCTAACAGCACATAACCGACTGTTAATGGGGATCCAATCGATTAGTGCTGCCTCAGCCCTGGCGCTTAGTGCAACACCAACGCCTGCAAGACCAGATGAAGATGCCACAGAGTCCCCGGATAAGCGCACGTGAAACAAGCTTTTCGAAGCGACAGATGGAGAGCGAATTTGTAGTACTTCACTAGAGTCTTGAATACGGGTCTCGGATAGACAGCAAACATCAGCATTAAGACTTTCTAAAGACATAGCCAGCCCCATCTGTTGTCCGATCTGCATTAGTGTGCGAACGTTGAAGGAAGCCAGCTTGAACGGTGTACGCGGTTTCAGAAAGACTGCTTCAGTATTCATAATCGGTGGAAGCATTCACTTTCAACCAGACAGTGACTGGAGATCGTTTAGATAGGACAGAGTTTCCACCATGGGCAAGCTACTGCATAAGTTGGAAAGGAAGGATACACAATTTGAGAATAAAGGGAGTGAAAAAGCGACGTAGTAAATAATAATAATAATAGTAATAATAATAATAATAATGATAATGTAAATTGTCTTGCTTCTAGTGTGAGCGAGAATAGTATCGTCAATAGAATTCATCATTTCATTTGTGTGTGGGCTGTGATACTGCCCGGGTGCCCAAACCGAAGCAGGTGGTTTTCTTAGGGGGCCACACCCCGAGCATTTGACCTAAAGGTCTGATCCACAAGGCAGTGGAGCATCGTAAGGAGATGCAGTCCCATGGTAGCCGTTGACCAGCAGCAGGTTCATTCACCATTCGTTCCATCAGGATACTGGAGCCCATGTGCACCATTGGTTTGGAATCAGGGTTTTCCAACTCCCCTAGGTGGAACCTCCGTGTCCACCAACCCGGTTAAAGCGCCGGACATTCGCTTTTCGTCCTCTCACTTTCGTAAACAACACCCCCGCCACGAGAAGGCAGTGAGTAGGACTTCCCTGACAGAGGCTATATATTCGCGTGGCCATGTGAGAGCATTTCGAGAGGGAGAGTGGGCTCTCCCCACTCTCGGCCGTACCAGGGCATTTGGGGGCATTTGGGTAATTTTAAAGCAGTCGCAACGTAGAGCCCGGTACGTATGTAGATCAGTTCAAGTTGCCATACCTATTTAGCACAGAGATGACATTGTCAGGTGAAATCCAAAATTATCAGAGGTTGTAACAGTACCAGTGGTAATTGAAAGGATTAGACGTCGAAGATAAAATTCAAGAAAATATAAGTTAGTGGAATAAAAACAATAAAATTATGTGGAACTCAAAAATAACTTTGGGTGCTATTAGAGGTATGAGGACGATTGTTACTTCCCGGCTGCCCACATCATGGAACTATGTTTTGCTGACGCTTACTAGTGAATAACCACTGGGTCTCTGTCAAAATGTCCATTGAAATGTCAAAACTATCCTTTTTCTGTATCATTTATTTCGCAACTTCAATTTTTATAAACTTAATTATTTGAAGGCTTATCAACTCACTTTGCAAATTTGAAGCCTACTTTGGTTTAGTATTGCTAATTGTCTTCCAATGAACATGTACTTAGTTAGTTGTCTGTTTAAAGTTTGTTGGTTAGCGTTACGTCAGTGATATCTCGTGCCCTTTATTATCTATTCAGTATTCGTCATAGAAGTACCACTTTTAAAAGCATCGTATGATTTTGGTCAGTTTTAGGATCCTTTGGATAGCTACGGAAGCAAACTTGCTACATTTTTGAGCTATCTGCATTCAGTCGTAAGACGTGGTTTCTCACACATAAATCAAACTTAAACCTTTCACAACTATACCGACGCTACCACAGTATTAATGTTATCTAAGACTACCATTGACCATTATGTTGCACTTTAAAAGGGTTGATCGGATCAATCAAATAACCATCTAGGTACACTTACTTAAAAGTAGGTTATTACATACTGTCACTTCACTGGATGTGTTTTTACGGTTTCTAATATATGTAACATACACTTCAGGAGAAACATCCGGCGGTGGTAAAGGAAGAGGTTTTACAAGTTTCTTTTGTGTGCATATCTCTTGTTTTTTCAAATATGTAGCGAATGCCTCGGCAACGCTAAGAAAACGAAAGCTCACTGTCCTTGGTAGTTTTCTACTCACTTTATAAATGACAGGATGCCGAGTCCTCTTTGGTCAAATGACTTATGTCCACATGGTGTTCGATTATAGAGCTTCCCATTGAGCCATTGTCGCCTCTTTTCAATCAAGCTGGGTAATGTTATCGAACTCTTGGATGAAATGCACATTGAACGACCTATATTACCTGGCTCCGCAGGAATAGATTATTTGATAAACTCACATGGAATTGGTCAAGTGAGTTAATTCATCCTTGAGATTATTGCTAAACATCGGTCGACTGGACAAAACTTATTGCAAGGTTGCTGCGAAGAACGTTCTATTGAGAGTCAGCAATTATTCTCTTCAGGATATCTTTATTTATTTCGCTTCACTGTTATTGCCATTGTTATTATTTTGAAAAAGATGTCTAGATTTACGGTTGTACAGCTCTGAAAATGAATTCGCCAAAAAGAGAACTTATCGCTAAACTAATCTCCCTTAGATAATATGACATAAACTGATAGGCTATACTAAATGAATACCCGTGATTTCCAAGTACGTTATCTAGTTTCTTTTTCTAAATAATCCAATAATTTATTATCACAATATTATAGTGCACCCAGTCTATCATGCATTCACAACAAGTATTTGAGGTCATTAAAATATTTGTATGCGTACATCCACAAGTTATCAAAGTGGCACAATTTTTCAAGTCCGTTTTTATAAGTGTTGCTCTTGTTATTAAATGTAAGTTTTTGATAGGTTTGGTTTAACTTTTTAGTGACATAGAATGTTGATCGATTGAAGTGAACTAACACGTTGTGACCAACTAATTGACAACTAATCACGAGATACGGTCCCCTGACTTGTTACAATAGCCTAATAATCTGTTCTATCTCTACTGAGTCAACCAGTGGTCATCAATATTCAGTCTATTCGGGTTTTTTTGTAATGCTCAGTATTGATCATCCAACTAATTATTTTCAGAACCAAGTATACATGAAATCCACTTTATTTTCCTGAATCTGTTCATTAAAATCAAACAATAATACCATGTATGAAAGTTAGATCTATGTTGTTTACGAAAGCTGCATGCACCAATTCAGAATGATCAAACGAATAGTAACAGAAGTACTAGTAGTAGTCGCTTAAATAAAGTAGGACCTTGTGTTGTTTCCTAACGAGGCTTGCGTCAGTAATGCTTTCGACTAACTGTTATGGAACATCTATCGATCAACATTTTACCCACTATTTTTAACCAAAACATGCCTAAAGCTAATTCAAAACCCTCCTACGCTACAATTTAATTTCAGTAGGATACGTAAAAATTCTCTAAGTTCCTTATTTATTAATTTGTTTGTGTAGGAGATGGCTAGTAAAGAAATGAAAGAACTTCGTGAGAAATATACTAAAGAAACTATAGAAGACCATCAAATGGCTGTAACTGGTGGTACAGAAACTGATTTATTACGATGTGGAAAGTGTAAGCAAACCAAGTGTACATATAATCAGGTTAGTTGCCTTAAATTAGTTATTCTCAAATAAAATTTGGAAATAAAAGTCATCACCGATGACAGTAGGTGATGATCTTGTTGTGTCACAAATTAACTGAAATTGTAAGTGCAGACCATTAGGTCCGAAGTGAGTGATCTAGAGGTTGTAAACTCATTGCATGGCCCGAAATTTCTGTACCTAAGCTCCTTCGGAGTTATGAATGTACATTGCTAAGAAGTCTCAGATAAGGACAAAACAGACAGACAGTGCCCTCTTCGATCGCTGATGTCAATTAGTAATATAGCCATATTCACGTTAAACTAAGTTACATATTATACTCGACTGAATACGAGATTATATAAAAGTATTTGTTTTTAATCGCAACTCATATTCTATAATTACTTGTTATATTAAAGAAAATCTGTTCGTCGCATAACTGTTGTGCGTTTACTAGTAGTTAAATGCGTTTTTCAGTGGTGCGTTCTTGTTGATGCTTAGCTTTACTTCATTTCGGTTTAGTGAAAAAAATATAGTAATTATTTCTGTTTCTGTCCATAATTCATTATGCATGAATTCTATCTTCCTTCGCAATTATCTTGTATATTTTGTCATCCGCTTTTTGACTGTATCATGTTATTGTATGAAATGTTTCTAAATAAAACATTCATTCCCACTAAACATTTTTTATGTGAATGTTTTCCTATGTTCTGTTATTTCGATCTAAAAAGTGATAAGTGCGAGTCGATCGGTAGTCAGCACATTTTTCCAATATCACATTTATTGGTGGTATAAAAACTGCGGTAAATATGTATCTGCTTTTTATAGGCACTGGTATATTCCGTTTATGCTATCCTTTGCTACCAATTTATTCATGCAGCTCACATTTTAATTAAAACCGTCACAACATGCAGTATCATTTTATTTACTTGAGACGGTAGGATTTAGTCATTTGTATCTTCCCTCAGTTTGTGTTATATTCTTTTAGAAACATATATACTTCCTCTTTCCGTAGGTCCAAACTCGTAGTGCAGATGAACCAATGACCACTTTTGTCTATTGTAACAATTGCGGCCACCGTTGGAAAGTAAGTCCCACTTAATTGCTTCGTCATAATTTCACATTTTTGGACCATACTCTGGGTGGCTTATTTATATTAGTCTCAGTAGATTCCCCTAGTTATCTCGTGCACTCTCAATGAATACTTCTTTACATGGAGAAATTTTAATATACTTTTGTTGCTTAGTCGAAGCTTTTCCGAACGAATGTCTACTAAATGCAATCCTAACTTGTAAAATATCTCGAGCTATAAATTTTCACAACTCCGATGATGTAATGACGTTATTCGTCATGTTTATTCCAAAACTGTTAAGCTTAAAATCTAACTGGTGTTGTTATTGGGTTGTAGTGCTGCTACATGACCAAGAATAATCCAGCACTGTTGGTTGTAAAGAGCGTTCTTTTATGCTTGAAATACAACCAGTCTGTGTAAACGAAATTTACAAATTGATCTAATTTCCTATGGCGGTTACGGTCTATTTCACATTTATCGACCCATTATCATGTAAATAACTGTTGTTGAAGATTCAATAGATTATTACTGCCATTAATTCCAAATCTTTTCACAACACTGATATCACTAAGACCCCATGCCAAAATCTAATTTCCGTTATAAGCTCGAAATCTATGGTTAGACCACTTTTTCTATGTTCTTAAATGCCATTCTCTGAAAAAAACACTTAGCGAATACTTTCGGAGTCCCAACTTGTGCTTGTTTTTATTCCTACCAATTTCGAACTTTGAATGTATGTAAACAAGTAGTTTCTCATTAAAGACAATTCAAGATAGTTCGTAGGAACTAGTTTCATGACTTAATAAAGTTGAAAGTAAAAGTGGACGACAATGTGAATATCATATAATTACCGCAAAAAGTAAAGTAATTGAATAACTTATTTTTTGCATAGTAAGATCGGGTTGTATTAACTCCTCAAAGTCTGTTTTTGTATATTATATCATGATTTAAAAAAAACAGCTATGTCACTGTTCAGGTTCCTGGATCCAAGCAGTTGTTTTTCCGAAGGAGCTGACTATCTTCAAGCTTGTTGTCTAAAAGCTCAGTCCATAAAGCAATTAAACGACGTTGGGGAATGCATTTCCATAGTATCCGATGACTAGGTGAACGTAGATTATTACTCTATTTCCAACCAAAAGTCAAAACGATGCTTATATATTCGCCAGTAATAAGGAGTTTAACGCAAAACAGAAATCTGTTGTCATTAAGTCGGTGTTCATTAGCATGCATACTCGTGAGCCGATTTATTTACAACCAGACATTAATTGATCATCTAATCACTTTTTCAAGTAAGTTGTCTATCTGTTTTTCTTGTAATTATAACATTGTTTACACCAAGCATTTGAAAATTTGTTTTTCTAACAGTTTTGCTGACAGCTCGGAAAAATCATTGTCCAATCACACTTATGTACTAGTTTTCTGCTGCGAGATTTAATTAGATTGTTTCAATGTGAACACTATTACTAAAGAAGAAAGTAGAGAAGAAATATGCATCTTCGTTTTCGACCTTATTCATTCTCAAAAACCGGTTTTTTTTTAGGAAGAAATAGACTGTCAGAGTTGGACAAAAAGATCAATGATGTCCCTTTATCTTTTTTCTTGCGATTTGTTGTCGTACATTGTCTGTCTGAATATATCTGAAACTTGTGTGTAAATATTATGCATGTATATGTTGGTGTATGTAAATCGCTCTACATGAAAATGTCAGTTTTGTTACATAAAATAGTTATAATATACTTTGGTAAGAATGTATAGGGAAACAGTTTTCCACTGAGATTGTCAACCTGTAAAGTTGCTACTATACTCCTAGTGTATATTTTACCGCTTTATGTAACAATAATCGTTACTCTGTTTTTAAGTTCCCATTGTATTAAAAAACCATGATTTATTCATATATATTATCTCTGTAATTTTTTTGCTTTAAGACTGTTCATCATTAAAGTAATCTTCATTAATTCGTCTACAATATTGCCCTTCCTATAGCAGCTTTAAATTGTACACAAATAAAATGGTATTACTTGTTTTAATCCGTATTTCAGAGTAATATAGTAAGTTATGGCTAATCAAAGCTCTGCCAACATAGTATCTGTTTTATCTGTTAGAGTATGGTCTAGACCGATTGTTTCATCCACCTAGTCATTCAAACGCTATGTAGAACCTGGCATACTTGTGCATCGGTTTAAGTTACCACACCATATTAATGTAGGGTGATGCCAGAGTTGTAAACTTAATAGCAATATCAGTGGTGGCAGGAAAGATTCGGCATAAACAATATGATTCTAGAAGATATGAATTTATGAGATAAAAAAGTACAAGATAATTTCAAAGCTCGAATTCTGTGATAAGACAAAGATTCCCGTTTAATAAACATAAGTTAACTGAAGAGTGAGACGACTAACTCATTTATCCTTCACAAATCAAAACTCTGTCATCTATATCTTATGACTATTGGCTTGTGAAATCATTTTTATCATAATGGAGCATTTATCTTGTGTTTTATTTGACCAGCTACATATATTTGATCTACCACTAATTGATTCATTCGATAAAAAGTTTATGTAATCTTTCATGAGTATAGAGATCTACAGTATTTATTAATTTAAACAACTGTCAGTGAAATAGTTATGTTGCCCTCGTGAATACTGCAGTTTGTTTGCTAGATGCAAAGCTGAATTAAGAGATTAAATTCATACATTAACTATTCGTTGTGTACTAGAAAAGCAGGATGTAAAAATAAATAAGTTAATAAAACTGCGAAACTACTGATTATAATCCTAATACAGATTTTAGACTTGGGGTCAAGGTAAAGATGGCAAGTTGGTTGGTAAAGTAGGGAATATCCACCGAATGTAGTGGTTGGGATACGTATTATGTATACCAAACCACAACGGAAGCGTGTTGATTGCTGGTGTAAGAATTTGTTAGGAGAAAGCTAGAGTCAAACAGGTAGGTGGTTAAAGTTATGAAGCTATAACTTAATGACTGGAAGTTAAGTGCTTAAGCCTTTTAGTCACAACGACTTGAACATTCAGTAGAAAACA
Source organism: Schistosoma mansoni (assembly GCF_000237925.1). Lineage (NCBI taxonomy): Eukaryota > Metazoa > Platyhelminthes > Trematoda > Strigeidida > Schistosomatidae > Schistosoma > Schistosoma mansoni. The sequence goes on along the minus strand of NC_031502.1, from coordinate 8,583,530 downwards.
ATATTAAAGACCAATTTTTTATCATCCATATTGTCGCGTAACCTGAATCTCTGTTTGTACTGTTAGTATCCTGAATATGTAGAAAATGCAGGGTAGGGTATACCAAGTGGGAAAATATAGAATTATTAAGACTTATTCTTAGATCAAATAAAATGCACACTGTCCGCAAGTATCTATAAAAAAGTACTAAAGTGTAAATAACAAATTTACTTCATTATAACGTATACCGAGCACTTAGAAAACCTAAGGAAATGTATCATAAGCTTACCACGTTATTTTGTGATTTTTTTTTAAATGACAGCTGTCCAAACATCGTTTTATCTACTGTTAATCAACTTTTGAAGAGTGGCTGCCATAAAATCTGATAAGCTTTCAGTTTACACTAAATATTACATTAACATCTGACAATTTTACTCCCGTTTGTCGAGGGATTAGTATTTTAATTAAAAATCCCTCTTACGAGTTTCTGGTTGGTAATCAATCTCATGTTATTTAATCATTAATGATAGTGGAAGCATAACTACTAAACGTACAATGTTGTTATTAAATTACGTGAGTTGTCAATTTTAGTGTATTGTGTTGAAAGTTAAGCATTCTACCAATTAGTTGAAAACAAATTATAAAAATCTATCTAACTAAAATACTGACTAAAGACACTGTATTGACCACCTGCGAATGAAAACAAACCACTACCAATACTTTTCTTACTAAAACAAAGTTTAAACATTTAATAGTCAATATGCTTCATTTATAGTTTTATTATCAGTTTAGTCTGCTCATTTATACATAACATTAAAGAGAATAGTTACGCAAATAAACAATTCACTCTAAATGATCAACTTGTAAGTTATTGACGTTACGAGTTTTTTCATTGAATAGTGTCATGTTACATAGTTCTTAGTCCTGATCGAATTCTGCCGGTTAAATTTACCTAGTGGCCATTAAAGATTACATGTCATTGGTTGTTATTTCACAATAAAGGATCAATATGCTGCGTTTGAAGAGATTATGAGATCATCTAAAATCAGCGACACAACGACGAGAGAAGCTTAACAATTCCGTTGCGTCTCAACCCCGCTAACTAGAGTCAGATGACTTGGTTCAGGTGAAGGAGAGGTATATTCCCTAAGTAGCCAGAAGCACTAACAACCAATGACAACTCAAGCGCATATATGCAGCATAAAAATGCCATAGTGCAATAAAATAATAAAAAAGGGAATGAACTAATGACCTTTAAGGCCCTTTCAAGTGGGAAATACAAACTGAAGGTAAAAATAGGCGCTGTTGGCACGAAAACTAGAAATTCAAACTTCTAAATTAAAGTTACAAAAATAAGACCTTTATCAAGTGACTTCTGATGACCTAGCATCCCCAACACAATAGGAGCGTCACAGTCCGTATTCAAGCTATTCGTGCTATTGATTTTGTCAGTGAGTAGTATTGATTCATATCTCTGGGGTAGGGGCTCCAGTTTACCAAGGATTAAAACGCTGCTATGCTAATAAATAGGAACTATCACCAACCCCTATCTAGGAGCTTTAATGCCAGCTGTACCCGATCATGGACCTTTGTTTGTTACTAGTGTGATAGTTGACTAAGATAGATTTTGAGTAGTAACCGGTTAATGTTAGACTTATTTAGTACAGGATAATGTGCATTTAATTGTGCATATTTTCTTCATGATGCAACATTTGAAAAGCTTTCGTATATTCTATGCATGACAACGTACAACTCATACCAGTTATGTTTTATTTTTTAGAGAGACATAACTATTTTTCTATTCAGTTCTCATTAAGGAAATAGTAGTGAATTAACAATAGTAGAATTCGGATTACGTAATGGTGATTGAGCCTATCATAATGGCGGAATCCGAAACATTTTTCAATCATTCTGGCAACTAACAATCAATTGATAGAATACGAACAACTTACGAGATAAATTTACTGAGGCAATTCAAAATTCGTCACGTCTATCAAGGATTCTTTATGGTAAACTTCGTTAAATATTATGGATGGTTTTGTATTGTATTCGATGGACTAGCGATTAGTTTACTTTTAAAAAATACGACAAATGCAACATAGTACTTGCAAGTAGCAAAATCACTTAGTCAAAACTTCCAGGTATATGGAGTTATGCTCTAAATTTGCTTATACTCAGAATGAACTATGCTACCAATGTGAAAACAATGTGCAGCTCTAAATACCGTGTTCATTTTGAATGAGTCATGTCCAGGGACTTTCCCAAAGCAAGGGAAGTATTTCCTTATATACTTGTAGAAAATACCTCGCATGTCTCTTTTTGTATATATGTTAAATTAAACATTTGTAATTATGGACAATGTCGATTGGTAAACCGCTCTCACATTTGGCTTTGCGTTCATGTTCATTTCTGTCTAATAAAATTCGACCTAGTAGCCCTTGTACTACTTGGATTCGACGATAAGAAAGTTTCCTAATTAAGCAGATCGGCCGATTTGTTTTTATGTAATAATTCACTAATATCAACTTTAGTCTGCTTGATAGTGATCATTTCAATAAACTATTTGTTTCCAGATTAGTTTCATCTTGTTCTTTAAATACATTCAATCATCCGCACTCTCATAACATCTGAGCTTTTTTTGATTCAATGGAAATTATAACGCAAGCAGTTTAATCAATTTTGTATACACATTAAGCTTTAGATCTCTTGAGGAACTTTGTCAGTATTCTTTTCATGGTGAGAGACCTATGCTCCACGAAGGGTAACAGGCGTAAGCAAACTGATATTACAATTCCTTCCATAAACACCACGTATTTCTGTAGTAATGTACCCCCGGCTATTTCGTACTTTGGAAGCGTAGTTTTCAAAAATGTTGAATAAAGTGGGAAGTTCATTACGGTAGAAACGTTTACATATATAGGATAAAACTGTTAATTGTAAACATACATTAAAAAATGCTTCTGACTGATACTTGAGAAATTCCATTCAATTAGAGGTAATTCAGTTGAAATTCTCATGGATAACCTGAACATAAGAGAAAGTGAATGTGTTATTTAATATTTCGTCAGAAATCAAAGTGTAATGTCAAGTTTTAAAATCTGACATTAGTGTTTTGCGTTATCCTAAGAAATATGATTCTACCATGAAATATTTTTTAATGTGTATTGATTAGTAGAAACCAGTTATTTTATCTCCGATTCTCTGCATTACGCCATAAAATCTTCCGGTAATTATTCGTTAAACAATGTTTCATACTTAGGATTTCAACCAGAAATGTGCTTAGAACATGTTTCAAAGTCATTTAAACTTGACTTGAAGTAGTTTGGGGAGACAATTACTTACGCCTGTTACTCCTCGCGGAGGAGCATAGGCCGCCCACCAGCATTCTCCATCCAATTCTGTTCTGGGAAATCCTGCCCAGTTGTTCCCAGTTACTATTTATTCTTTTGATGTCTGCTTCCAATTCCCGACTAAGTGTGTTCTTTGGTCTTTCTCTTTCCCGTTTCCCTTCAGGATTCCAACTTAGCGCTTGCTTCGTGATGCATCATGATGATTTCCTCAATATGTGTCCTATCCACTTCCAACGTCTTTTCCTAATTTCCTCTTCAACTAGAACCTGGTCTGTTCTCTCCCGAAGTAGGCTGTCGCTGATGGTATCCGGTCAACGGACATTCAGCATCTTGCATAGACAATTGTTTATAAACACTTATACTTTACTGATGATGGTTGTGGTAGTTCTCCAAGTTTCAGCTTCGTACAGTAGAACTGTCTCGATGTTGGTATTGAAGGTTCTCACTTTTATAGTTTGACAGGTGTTTTGAGTTTCATGTGTTCTTTAACTGTAGGAATTCTGTCCTTGCTTTGCCAATCCTCACCTTTACGTTTGCGTCAGGTCCTTCACGTTCGTCGATGATGTTACCGAGATAAGTGAAAGATTCCACCTCTTCCAGAGCTTCTCTATCAAGTGTGATTGAGTTGGTGTTATCTGTGTTGTATTTGAGGATCTTGCTTTTTCCCTTGTGTATGTTGAGGCCTACTGGTGCAGAGGCTTCCGCTACACTGTTTGTCTTGACCCTCATTTGTTGGTATGTGTGGTATAGAAGGACCAGGTCATCTACGAAGTCTAAATCGTCTAGCTGCATCCAAGCTGTCGATTGTATTCCGTACCTCCCCTGAGATATCGAGGTCTTCATAAACCAGTCAACCACTAGAAGGAAGAGAAAGGAGGATAGTAAGCAACCTTGTTTTACTCCGGTCCTCACTTGAAATGCATCTGTCAGCTGTCCTCCATGCACGACTTTGCACTGTAGTCCGTAGTATGAATTCCGAATGATTATCGATCAACTGGAACCTGTCTTTATCAGTCAAACTTTAAACACTTGATTCAGTCGTTAAAATTTTTGTCTCATCCCACTAATTTTTGTGATTAAACATTTACATAAATTGAACAAGCGAGTATGCTTATGAACTTATTTTGAAAAGAATAAGGCTTATCCAATTTTATTTGAATCAGGTATCCAGCTGAGTGTACTTACAAAAAGACTTTTAATCACCGATACGAGAAATAAATCAAGTGCTCGGTACGTATTTTTCTGAATCGATTCGATGACTAAACAATCAGTTCTCATCATGGAATGACTTCAATTGGTTTACAATTAATTATCAGCCAAATAGACAAACAACGTCTTCAAAACTGAACTAATCTATTCAATTAACCAATCGGACAATTAAACAATATTATCCTTTTCTCAATAAGTAATGCTACGTATACTAACTTGCATTGATCTTACTAGCTCATTAGCAAAAAAGCTTTTATTTTAAATCAGTTTTACCATCATCTTGCTGAGAAAGATTTTTACAGTGTTTACAGCCACTTAATTCATATCCTCGGGTATAAATCATAAGCAAAAGACTTTAGTATTATTTTCGAAAAATAAGTAATTAACTGTTGGAACCCCTTGGTAGTTCCTCGAAAAAGTTTCCCAGTGCAAAGAAAATGCTGAACATTCTTCGGCCAATCACCGCTCTTTGAAAACTTACAAGGAAAATCTAAAAATGCTTAATTATGGTTTTCTCACACCGATTTGACGATTATCGAGTGTGTTAGGAAATTTAAAATTTCTCTATAAACTTCTAGAATCTCAAAATCATACATATTCACAATAATAATATCTTTTTCTGAGCATAATCTGACCTCCAAAATAAGACTTCGTTCAGACTTTTCACAGTCTGTTTTCTGTTCATGGCTCATGTGTAGCTTACTTCTTACTTGAAAGCGAATCGGGATTTCCTGACTGTATTCATGTAAAAGGCTTATCAACAATACAATACAGACTGTACTACCGAAAGTCCTTCTAGTTTACTTATCAATTAAAACTTAAACCTGAACTTACTGTCTTCTCTCTATTTAGAACTGCATTTTGCATTGAACAAATAATACTGAATAAAGCGATTATTATTATTAATCTGTACACTAGTCTAAGGACACAGAATTTCGTGTGCACTATTTGGGTGTTAATTGGTTAGAGGTATTCGATAGGCCTAGGTATTTCCTAGTTGGTTCAGTAACGTAGTTTCCAGTCCCATAGAAGACATCAGTTCCCTCGAAACTACAGATATCCTACGTTATTAATTTCGAGAAAACCTAGATCAAGGTATTCCTGCCGACTGCTTACAACTGTAAAGCATAGTTCTCTCGATAAAACACTGAATATAGCAAATATAACATTTAGTTCTACAGGACAAAATAAATGTATCATTCTATTTTAAATTTTTGTCGTCATTTACAAACATTGTTAATTTACAAAGAATCATATCGTCAGTAAACAGACTTCAAATAATCGAATGTTAGCTTAGTAGTATAGGTTATCTGAGACTTGTAAGAAGCTTTACAATTAAATGAGTATGGTATATTTTAGTTACCAAGTTTTATTTTCGTGCTAATCAATATTTATATTAAAAAAATTCTAAATGTTTTGGGGGAATAGAAATAACTATTAAATGAGTTTCGTTTGAAAATACATTAGATCAAATTAAATCTGTTCCAAACTTCACATCTAAAAATTATTGATATGATAAGTTGTAAACTAAGAGGGACTACAACTGTTTTGCTCTAGTATGGAACTTCAGAAGTGGTCATCGATGTCACCCTAGTGCCTGCTGGTTTTTGATAGTCGTTGGACTGAGATCAATCCGTGATGCAAACTATAAAACCCCGCAATTCCAGCACACCGTTTGTTGTGACAGGAACTGATAACTAGCTGATGAGCAATACCATACTATCCTCTCCATAGTTCTGAAGAATTGATTATACAGAATACAGTGGAAAGTGATTTTACTACAAGTTGACTGACGGATATTTCAGTAATACATTATCGACATTTATTCAGTGAAATAAATGCTACATAATACAATAACAATACCATAAAAATGTTGACTCATCTGTGCTATAGGAACTGTGATCTACAAGACTTGGTGTTTTTGTGCATAAACGTTCTTGTGGTGGACCAAAATGTATGATAACCAAAAATTAGCAACAAAAATATTATGTCTATAGTTTATGTAACAATTAACAGTTAATAGGTTAATTACACACACAAATAACAAAATAAGGGACGTTACTTAAGTCTTCAGGCTATTGCGTGTTCGGCTGGGTTTGGTCCAAATAATCCACAATTATAAAAAACTAGTAATCCCAATATGGACGATATAGATCCAGTAGGTTTACCAAGCGTAGAATTCAATAAGAATGTCACAATTGTCTATAAACGTAGATGGTATGCAATTAATATTTCATTTAACATATTAGCAGACATAGCAGAACGATGCAGATGTGAATTAGAGTGTATTTAATGAGGAGCAGTAACAGTGTCACGATATGTTGTACTCAAAACGGAAGGAAGTCGAATTACAAGCGTTCAAAGTGAGACACTTAAACAACAAGTACAATTGTTTAATGCTTAATGTACAGAATATGAAAATACATGCGAAAACTATGAAAAATTATTTACAAAATAGGTTTTAAGGTTCTATCTCTACATTCTCCATGCATGTAACAGTTCATTGATCAAATACCTTAAGGTTATAACAGTGTCCATTGTAAAGTAAATTATACCAATATATTCAAATAAATGTTATGCATTTTCTTACACTCAGTGATGATTTTTAACCACATTGTAGAGCCGTCGATGAAACTTCATTAACTGTAAAATGTTCTATTAGAAATATTTTAATTAACTTCAGTGAAAGTAACGTTACCTTTTATTTGACCAGACATTTTCTAGACAAATAAACAGGAACCATATATAATAAAATATGACAGTGTTATCATGTCCTCTGAAGTTAATTAAGATTATTGATTAAATAGTTATCGTTGTTCCGTATCGTCTCAAAATGTTTAAATCAGTTTCACCAGAGTGTAAAAATTAAATGAAGATTATACGCATTGAGCTATTTATGCAACTAATCCTTAAACGAATACTTAGGTGGAAAATCTGTTCATAAGCAAACTTTTAGTAATAAATTTACCGAAAGTTAAATGTCAGATTTGAAAGGGAACCATATAGATTGCTACGAATATTATATTTTAGTAGGTATTAGAAGCTATCAAAATTAGTTGATGGGCTTTTCAATATAAAGTTTATCAGTTAGGAAAGCCGGTATGACTTCCAAAATAACTGAATTACCCAACAGATTCACATAGCTCACTGCTTATGTCCTATCCAAACAACGACGTACGCCAGTTTTAAATGATCATTTTACCTTTAAATAGACAGCAAATCATCTCGAAAGTTTTGCATTTTTACTTTAAGCGTTCGGATGACTTATATTTGGCTAGCGTCTTCTTTAAACAGACATATTTCATCTGTCTGTTGTTAGTCAGTGAGAGTCTCGGAATAGAAGATCAGTCCACGAAGAGATAAAAGATAGATTGGTTATCTCCCGGATCAATACATCTAAATAATAAACAAAAATGAATTTCTCAAACTGCAACATACATAGTACGCTATAAAATTATGAGCTTGTGGTTAGATTTCGAATTCACATATGGCAAAAACGCTTAATCATAATTCAGACCTGAATATAAACAACAGCATAACTCAAACTTTTACAGGAATTTCGCCTTGTTTAGTGTTTATTCAAATTAAAGTAACAGAAGCTAAAAAAGCGGTTATTCGTCTAGAACAAGTAGTAAGTACATAACTAAATTAGGGTCCGAATGATAGTGATTACAACCTAACCCAAATATAATCACCTTTACAGATATTTCTGTAACCGGAAAATATATGAGGAAATGGATTAGGGTTTGTCTACTTATGGACATAGCAGTTAATTCGCATGATATATAGCATGATGGAATATCGGGATGTTCATAACCTACAAAACGTATAAACTAGAGACTATAAACAGTACAATTTTCAGCTGTATAAAAATAAATCACAATATTGGAGTTGGTAAGTTATGTTTTAACTATTAACGCTAGTGTATTCCCATTATCTTGAAATAATACATGAGTTAATAAAAATTTTGAACTCTACAGATTAAAAAATGTTCCCTGACCAGTAAGGATTTGTCATTAAGCCGTTGGAAATCATTAAAATATTAACTTGACGTTAGAGTAATTCATTCTATTCTCAAAATTACAGAGTATGTTTCATTTCATTTGTGTCAAAGTATTAATGTTGCAATATTTTTAGTAATCCCATTAGATTGATCATTCCTTCTAATTTATTTGTGACTTCTCATGCAAAGTAATAAAAACGACACTCAAAAATAGCTGTGATCGAGTTTTAAAAAAAATCTAAACTGGTAAGCGTGAAATAAACATTAAAAGATCAACCAAACTTATTCAGCTGTGCTAATGTGAAGTATGACAGCCGGCAGTAATCCTAGAAGATCTACGGGCGGAGTTTCTTACAGTCTAACTTCCCATTTTTCCACCTATATTCAATATACGTTTCTTGATACCCATAAGTCATTGAAATTAAATTTAAACTTTGCACATCATATTGCATTTTTATCGAGGTTGGGTTATCTGAGCTGGGTGGTTCAATGGTGAAGCATTCATTGTCGTTTTCGGCATTATCTGTCCAAATATTATATACAAATGAGTTGTTAGCTTTTCTTCAAATAACTAACAGCTAGTTTCGTTCACAGTGAATTTGAGTGGCTGTTAGCAATACTTCTGCTGTCATTATCTACGCATTGATTTTTGTCATTTTTCCTAACTTGACACATTTTTATAGTTGTTTGTGACTTTTCTGATTTGGTGGTCGTATAGGTCTATTTCAGAATGTTTATTGATTGCCCACTGATCTGAGTACCAACGTAGTAAAAATCCTCTGTTTTTCGTTGTTTCTCCGTTCAATTTTTTAACGATTAACCAGTCAAACGTGTGTCTGTAGTTCCTACATGTGTTGACGTAAGCGAAGATACATAGTTGTGTTTGGCAGCTAATTAATGTTTGCACAGACGATGATATAGAGAGAGATCGACTAGTCCAACAAAACATTTTTCACAGCTGGAGCAATTTGTTTAAAAATGGTTTTTGAAATGTTTTATTTAGTTGTTTCATGTTCCAGTTGGAACAAGATTGACTGAGGTGATTTTTATAGCTAATGAGCTAAAAGTGCTTTTATTGGTCCTAATTTCCTATTTCTTTTATATACGGCAGAATAGTCTTATTGGTTGTTTTCACACTTGATTTCACTCTTGCCCCTAAATTTCATAAGTAATATACATTTTTATCAGGTTGAGTTCTTTTGAAAGCAGACATTTCTCCATAGGTTATGTTGGAATGCGCTTTCGCTATTCTCAATAAAGTTTCATATCCAATCGGTCTTGTGTGCTGCTGGGTTTTTGGTATGTAGAAATTTGATCATTATAGGTTAACTTCTTATCCACTTGGCTCTCTAGCTTTCCAGTGATAGTTCTTGGAAACAACTCACCCAATAATTGATGGTTTGCTGTTCATCTCCCTTTTCTTTGTTAACTTTATGAATGTGTTTTTTAAACAATACATTCACTTTTTGGGTTTGATCACTAGTTATCTGAAAGCTTCTCCTCCATTGGTATATGTGAATTTCTCTGGGATTAGTTGTTTTAACTGTTGAGTTGGGTGTCGAAAATTCTTATTCTAGTTGTATTGATTTTTATCTATTGTGAAGGTCTGATTGATTATTAATGACTATCTTAATATACACTTGACACATGCTCTTGGAAGATGGACTATACTTGAAAGTCGTCATTTTATATTATTGTAACTTCACCCTTGATTCTTATAGCCTTCGTGGGATAGGTGTTAGGCTCTTAGATTTCAGTCATCAATGTATCAAATACATTTAGATTTTGGGGTTGCTACATATTGTAACTATTTAACTTTTATGTAGCAGGAAACAAATATTCCACTTGTTTTATATTCATTTGAACTGAACAATTATGAAGGTTAACTGTATGTACTCAAACACAAACACTGAAGTTCTTGGTACACTTTTGTTTTCATTTATCCTTTCGCAGTTCCAGACACTGAAATTCTTGCATTCATTATTTGATGGATGAAAGAATGGTTATATCAGCTTTGGTAGAAAACCTTAATGACTTTTATATAAATGGAAGATATTGATTATGGAAATGACTTTTAAAATATACTTTGAATAATTACAACTGAATGTATGTTAAAGAGTTATTTGTTGAAACATTGAACAACTCGTGCTGAGAATCCTTTACTTTATTCATGTATTCTGTATTATGAAATTGATCACATACAATTCAACCTATTGTCTCCGTTTCTTATTGGAAATAAATTTCTCTAAATTAATTATAATTATATAAAAATGTGAAAACTAGTGATTTATTCAGAGTTATGTAACACAATTGGTCATTATATGGTTTAATGAGACAAAACAAAAGAGAACAATTTCAACTAAGGTCTACATTATTTAAAATTAGTCTAACTCTTACATAATTTAAAATTTGGTATAATACGATAAACAAAATAATTAGGTTAATCTCATCATATTCCTTTATTGTTGTAAATTTAACTTTAAAATTTCGCAGAATAATCTTTATCTGGATAGAAAATTTATTTTTACTCCGTAAGTGCGTATTAGTTTGACCTTGACACGATTCATCAATCAATGGAATAGTAGTGGAATGACCAATCATACAATTAATAAACGATGTTGTTATGGTTACATTAGGAGTATATAAAATATATCCCTCAAAGCGATTTTCAAGAATCATATTAAAATGTACGCGTGATTGTATCCTTCTCGTATAAAAATTAAGTTGTGATTAAATCAGGAATAAGTACAACCATTTGAAAGTTTTCTATTCTGTGAAGAAAATACACATTTATTGTTATTATTTATAATTTGAATTGAAAAAAAATTAATAAAAATCATCAGATTCAAAAATGATTTCACCATCATCTTCTACAATTAATCTAAATAATCAGGACAAGTTGAAATTATTAAATGCTTGTCGTCAAGGTGATTTAGACTATTTAGGTAAATTTATTGTTGATGGAGGAAATCTCCGAAATGTAATTGATAATCAAACTGGACAAACTACATTACACTATTGTGTTAAATTTGGAGAAGAGAAAATTATTGATGAAAAAGATGATAAAAAGCCAAATGGAAATGACATTCAGATATTTCAACGACAATTGGATAGATTAAAATGTACACGTGTTATAATTAAATCAAATCCGGAATTTTTAACTTACTACGATTATAATGGATTTACTCCGATACATTTAGCAGTAATTCATGGTGATATAGATTTCTTAAAAGTATTAAATGAATTTAATAATGTAGATATGAAAATTAAGACAAAAGCAAAATCATTAATGTCATCTTCTTCATCAACAAGTCATAGTGATTCGAGTGAAATAAATAATACTGGTCGGACAATTATACATTTATGTGTTATTTACTCACAATTAGATGTTTTAAATTATCTTTTAACTAGCAGCAATCATCATAATTATATGAAAGAAATCGTAAATGAATATGATGATCAAGGTGCCACAGCTTTACATTATTCTGTTCAGGTGAACGCTGAACAAATCGATGAACTATTTGAATTATTAATCAATATCGGTGGAGCAAATTTAAACGCACCGGATACACATGGTCGTACACCAATTATATGGGCAGCTACAGTTGGTTCTACGCATGCTGTAGAAGTATTACTTAAATTAGGTGCTAATTTAAATCATAAAGATTCACATGGTTTGGCTGCATTACACTGCGCTGCATCTAGAGGTAATTTACAAACAGTTCAAACTATCTTGAATTGGATAACAATTGCAAACAAAGATGATGAGAGTAAAGTTGCCCTGCTTCGTGATGTAAATGATAATGATGGATGTAGTCCATTGTTTTATTCTGTTGCAACTGGTCATATTCATGTAACTGAGTGCTTAATTAAAGCTGGAGCCGATGTTATGCATACAGACTTTAAAGGTCGTACTGTATGTCATTGTTTAGCCAGATTAAATTCGTTGTCTAATGGAATTAAATTTGACAGTCTTATCAAAACTCAATTGACCTGTTTAGTTGAAGCTGGTCTGAATCCATGGCTTCCAAATAAAACTGGTTTGACAGCTTTACATGAAGCATGTTTACTTAGAAATGTGTCTTTCATTAAACAGTTAGCTACTTTACCAGGTTTTAATACAGTTGTAAATGCAACAGAATCTCAAGGTCATACACCATTGCACTTAGTTGTGGCAGCTTCATGGAGTACTGAGCCATCTGGTATTAGATTGTGTCATTATCTGTTAGAACATGGAGCTGATGTAAATGCTGTCACTCGTCTACCGAATGATGAACATGTTACTCCATTAAATCTTGCTTACTTAAATGAGACTAATGATGAAACATCGAAAAATTTACTGATTAATCTAATAAAACAATATGGTGGTCGAACATATCAGGAACTATCAAATGAAAGGAAAGTTAGCATTGATAAAGTTCATAGTAGTTGCGATAATGGTAATACCAAAATAGATATTAACACTGATGGTAACCATAATGATGTTAATCAAGATAATCTGTCAGCATCTGGTGTTTTCAATCCAGAAAATGAATTAAAACTAATAGAAAAAACAGAAAATTCAAGTTCTATAGAAGCTGTTGAAACAATAGTGGGAGAAAAACCACAGATGATTGATTCATCCACTGAACCAATAAGGGAATTTATTGTATCTTCAACATTGAAGGATTCAAGTGTACAAACATGCCTGGATAGGAGAAGACGAAAAAAGTTGTCAACACAATCTTTAACCTTATTGTCTTCTGAGGAACCAATGCATGAAAATATTAGCACAGTACATAGTCATAATTTGACGGATAAATGCTTGAATGAATCACTTAGCGTTGCCTCAGCTGAAAACTCTTCATCCATTACTTTAAAGAATGGAACTGAAAGAAACAACTCAAGTAATTATGATAGTGGACAAAATATAAATGCTTCAATACAGCTGATAGTCCGAGTACCAACTCCATCAGATTTAAAATTAAGAAATGACAAGTCTAGTGAAAGTAAGACTGTGGCAACTGAAAAGAAAAATGTTCCAATCACTTTGATCTCAACAGATAAAAATCATAATAATATACAAAAAGACAATTGTCCTCATTTTACATCATCTGGAGTAGATGATAAAACTCCGAGAAATTCTAAACATTTACCATATTCACAAATCTACTTAGAAAAAGAACTACCTTTAATATTAAAACGATATTTGGAAAAAGAGAATTTTAATTATTCACCCTTAACAGGACGTTCTCGTATGCCCAGGCCAACTATATCACCCTATTTACAGCCAGTTGTACCCGGTCTATCTTTATATGAAGAAAATGTTTCAATGTTTAGAAAGAATAGTCATAATAAACGTATTTCCAGAAAACAAGCTCAGTCAGCTGGTGTATATAACAATAATCGATCCCATTCAAATAATCAACAAAACAAATCTATCTCTAAAACGAATACTAAGATAATTAATCGCAAACGGTTTTGTTCATCGGCATCCGCATCCAATTGTTCTACTATGGATGTTTCTATTCCTGGGAGTTATCATACAAATAAAATAATGCATAAAAATATAAAATATCCACAAGCACGTTCACAATCATCAAGAAATTTACATGTACCCTCAAACGACAATCATGAAGTACAACAAAGTGTAGCAGATTATGAATTTTATCGGTTCCTTAACCAGTTATTAAAACAGACTTGTTCAATAACACAAAGAAAAAAGAAAAGAGCCACAACAACAAGAACAACGAGTTCCAAGATTAAACAATCACTTGATGCATATGATGATCGACATTCCGCTATGGGAGGTGAACTAACACCTATTAATAATCAAAGAAGGGGACCAGATTTAGACAATGAAACGCCAGCTTTTAATAGTAAGAAGTCAACTGGCAAGCAGTTAAATATATGACGAAACACGGTAGATAAAACTTGATACTGATAGTTAACCTTGACAACATAAAATTCCATCATTTAATTAATAAAGAATAGAAAATTAAGTTCGTTATAGAAAAACATTCTGTTTCCTAACTGAGATATTACATTACACTCGAACAGACGGATAGACGAATAGATATTGTAATACATATATGTCATCCTTATATTTATGTAATACTTATGCAAAACTGCTTTACTTATTCTCAACAATTCCTTCTTGAATACTGAAATTTTATTTTTTTTGTTTTTGTGAAACTAACTAATATGAATGACGTAACACATTTCGAAATATTTATATTGATCACTTTATACTTTTCTAAGTGTCTACTTTTGGAAGTTGTATACAACATTCAATTTGAATTGGATCACTCATTATTAATATTTATTGATAAACTTGAATTCGTACGTTGTTTTAATTATGTTTTCTTTTGAATGTTGATATCATTTGAATTTAAGTCTATTAAGAAGTCATTTTAAGAAAAAGACGAAACAAAACAAGACAAACAAATAGTTGTTTTCACTTTGTTTGTATTATGCTTCGAATGATATATATATTTTTTCATGCTTATAATCTTATGAATTAGCATTGAGGTTATTAGTAGTAATTGCAGTTTAGTTAAGAAGAGTAATATTTTATGAATAGGTTTCTTTTTTTTTGCTTTAAAAAAGTCGTTTGTTAAATAAATTATTTTGTGATTAGGTCAGCTAACCTATAGATTATATGCTGTGGAATCCAGGACGAGCGTTTCGTCCTATTTGAGACTCGTCAGCTGGATGTACCTGCATCTCAGAGCTGATGTTCACTTTGGGGCTCGAATCCAGTACCTTTCGCTTCGAACGCCATCACGTTATCCACTCAGCTACCTACTGAGTCCTCATAGCCACTTGATTGTGCAATGGGGTGAAGTTTGAATTCACTTAGTATTGTTTGTTTGAATCTTCCCATAGGTTTACTTAGAAAGTTTTATGTATTTGTATGTATCAAAAAAAAGATTAGTAGGGATAGAAAATTAGGCATCAGATGTTGAAACATTTGGACTGTTAGTTAATATAGGTAACTGACCGCTTTTTTTAATAACTATGTAAATCAACTTCATAGGACTATTATTTGTCTCTAAATATTTCTGTTAAGTGATAGATATGAACTAGTAGTTCAAACTAAGGGAATAAACTTTGACTGTTTGACATTAAATAAGAATAATATATTTGTAAAATCTCAGCGAATGTATTTGAAGTAAATCCAAAGTTTCGCCTGGCAATCTGGTCAAAGCTTTTTCAAGGAATTACTTCATGGATTTACTTCAAATTCATTCGCTGAGATTTTACAAACATATTATTCCTATTTAATGTCTTACATCAACTCGGCGCTCAAATACTGTGAAACTATTCGCTTTAATTTAGACAAAAAGTTCTTATATATTTTGACTGTTTGGTTTAAAATAATATCCAGAAGGGAAATAACTGAAATACTAAAAACTCCCAAATTGTCAGTTGTAACAATATATATATATATATATATATATATATATATATATATATATATATATATACAAAGCCAACCCTGTTTTCCGATCTGCATTAGTGTGCGAACGTTGAATGAGACCAGTTTGAATGGTATACGTGGTTTCAGAAAGGCTGTTTCAGTATTCCTAGTCAGTGGTAGCACTCAACTTTTGACCAGTCAGCGACTCGAGATCGTTTAGATAGGACAGGGTTTCCACCATAGTCGAGCTGCTGTGTAAAATTAAAAATAAGGATATACAAAGTAAGAGTAGATAGGCAACGTAGCAAACAAAAAATAAAAATGAATGTTATCAAATGAATGTGAATTGTCCGCATTTTAATTGAAGCGATAATAGTATTTCCAGTCAGTCAGCTACAACTTAGGACCAGGCACATATATTCATCAGTCCAAGTTGCCCCACGTCATAAGCATAACAAGATGAACATCAAATTAATAGAGGTATTTACTTCATTGGTAGTAAGAAAGATTGTATATAAGGATATAATACAGGAAGAAAAAACTAGTTTTACTATTAATTGTCATTTCGTTTGATTTGTTAGAGGTTTGTGATACTGCCCGGATGCCCAAGCCGAAGCAGATAGTTTTCCTAGGGGCCCACACCTGGAGATTTCGACCTAAAGGTTTGATCTACAAGGCATTGAAGCGACGTAAGAAGACTCAGTCTCACGGTAGCCGGTGACCAACAGTTGGTTCATACGCCATTTGTTTCTTCAGGATACTGGAGTCCATGTGCACCATTGGTTTGGAACCAGTGTTTTCCAACTCCGATAGGTAAATCCTCGATATCCGCTAACCTGGTTAAAGCTCCGGACATTCACTTTTCGTCCTTTCAATTCCGGAAACTACGCCCTCGCCGCGAGAAGGCAGTGAGTAGGAATTCCCTGGAAGTGGTTGAATATGCGTGATCATGTGAAAGCATTTCGAGAGGTAGAGCTGTTTCTCCCCACCCTCGACCGTATCAGGGCATTCGGGGGCTATTTATGGTGTGGTTACATATGTACTTGGTTTGATACGAATGATAAAGGCTTGAATCAATGTTTCAGAACAAGAAGTAGGTCAACAACTTGAAAAATAGACATTGAAATAACATTCATTAAAAGCTACTGACATTACGATAATTAGACAGATAATCAGAAAGCGATGCGTATATTTAGGACACTGATATCTGAACAAATAATATTCTCTTTAATAAGTTCTCTTCAGCTTCTACAGTTATATCCTGTTATATTCCGAAGAGAATTATGAATGGTAACTTTGAGGACCAATGTGATATGTACATTTCCTGTTGTATAATTGCTAAGTAACTAAACTATTCATATTCGTGTCACTCTCATTATAAGCTTTATTTTGACCTATAGACTATTATTATACGACTTACCATTCCTGACTTATCTCCAGTCTATTAATTACTGTTCCCCCTAATCACAGCCACATTTGGCTAAATCTTGTACAAATATAATTTTCTATTTTGTGGTACGATATGATCAGTTTGTTTAGTATATAAACCCAGTATGTTTGAAAATAATGATTGATATTGCAGAGGCTGTTATTGGTGTTCTGGACTTAACTGGCTGGGCCATGCAGATAACAGGACCAACAAGTGCCCTAAACTGCTCGTACGGTTTTCGTGTATCATTGATCTGATCGATAATTCACTCCTCTCTGATTAACGGGGATCATCACGTCATATAATAATAGGGCACTCAGGCAATCGATATAACATATCCTCAAATTAAAAAACCCAAAAGTGGACAGGTTCGAGCCATCGTTTCAAATTATAGAGTGTGAATTCAAGAATGTTTGTAAAATATCATAAAATAGTTAATGTTGAAATGATTAATATGCACCGGTAACTTGAATAGGTTGATACGTTAAATGAAACTGTAAGATTGATAATGAGTATCAAATATAGATGACATGAAGTGAGAGAGACAATAATGCTTATGCAAATCTAATTACTTATTTAGTCAATATTTAGAATAATATGAATTGGGTAAGAATTTGTAAACAGAGCCTAATTAGTTAACAATCTTTTTGTTGATATGGTGACATAATTTAAATAATGCCCTGGACTTTTGTAACTTCATTTCATTCATTAACGTAATGACATTATTTACCTGAGAGATTAGCCTGATAAAATGACTTATGCATCAAATTGAGCGCATCGATCAAATAAAGACGCTCCCACACTGATGAGTAAACATATTGCATCATGTCAAGTACACCATTGCATGAGATTAGTTGAGGCATGACGGATTCGGAATCTGATCCCGTTAGTTCCCGCATGTATGAGCTATTGTGATAAGCCAACGAACTGCATTCATGGTTGTTCCTCACGTTCCCACGAACAACAGTCAAGTTTCCATCTGTCTCCTAGGAAAACAAAAATTCTAGACAAATGAATTTCGATGAAGCTCTGGATCAAATGGCATTATTAAATTTTTAGATTTACCTTCTTTTCTGGGGACGATTGCTATTCTTCTAACATGTCCCCGACCACTTCTATACCAAAAAATCTTCAACACGGTTTCTGATTCATATAGAACTGTGAATCACGAATGAAAAATAAAGAAACGTTGCCCGCTTGAATTCTCTGACTATTCTTTTGTTCTTTCAGGGACTGAAACTTTAATAGAAACAACATACTTAGGAAAAAACTTACCTGTGACTATGATCACGTTCAAACTTGAACCTGAAGCAGAAGTATCGTGATTACTCGAGTTCATTGTTATCAAAATGTTCGTCATCGCACAAATTAATGACTTTCATATTAAAATTAAACCTTTCATGAACAGTAAGATCACTTTTAGAACTATCAGTATTATAGGACTACAAGTTTGAGGAGTTCATCGGGAAAGGTGCAAAAAACATTTTCGTTAACAAGTTGGTGGATAAGAATACTAAATTTAAATCACAGCAGGTTTAATTTCTTTGCATTATTATCCCTATTTACCCCATGTTACCGGTTGACTTTATTACCACGGTTATCGCGATTCCTGGCCCCTAGTAATGAAAATATAATAGTATGATCATAAACATTAAATAATAAGTGACCAATTAATCTGTATTTTAGAATGTACGATCACGTAATTAGGGTGGTACCTTTTGTTTCCTGTAATAATTCGTAAATTGGTTGCTAATGGTACATCGTTGTAATCTGATTAGTTGAAATCCATCTAACATAAACTGTTTTGATTGGATATCAAAAATTCCACTTTTCATTAGAATCTTATTTTCAAAAAAATCTGAAATTTTATCGTAAGAAAAAAGTCTACAACAATTATATTCGAACACCATACGATACAAGTGGTTAATAGACATTATGATGAAGGGCGGCATCAATTTTTTTACTCATTACGTGAAAACAGAACTATATTTGTTCCTTTATGTCGATTGAAGTCGGCATTGATTGTGACAAAAGTTGTAATAATTACGTGCATAGAATTTCACTCTAAATGGAGAGACTCTGCTTGTTATCCAAAGTAAACTAGAAAAAAACTGATAACTATTCTTCGGTTATGATGACGATCAGTTTATTGTCAATAGACACTGATTTCTAATTACATTACTGTTTATTGTACCTGAAAGCTAATAAAATTCTGAATGGATAAAGCGAAAATTATTTTCCATCTAACTATTTCAATGAATTGGTTTAACACATTATTTAAGCTGGTAAAAAAATTTTTTCACAAGTCTTAAACTTATTTCCATTCACTATTGTTCTGTGTCCTTAAAAAATATGCCTTGACAACGAATGCAAAAATAAATAAACATGAACACAAATATAACAGCGTCTGAAATAAGAAAGAGGAACGTATTGTTAATATTCCACATTTTCATGTATTAGATGTAACAATTTCATACTACAGGAAAACTGTGTATTTTAACCTAGAGCTTTATGTTCAGCGGAAGTGATACGCATATTCAGAAAATCATGTACAAATGATACTATGTAATAAGGGCAATTATAGATCGTAATAATCTCAATGGCCTGGGCGTAACGTAGTATGCTCGAAGCAGTTTGGGTAGTGATTATTTTAAGCAATTTTAAAATATCAAGATTTTTTCCATTATCAAGTAATGTTCATTTTGATGATCTTCGACATTAACACCGTTGGATGCCGGCCAGCTCAGTGGTCTAGAGGTTAAGTGCTCGCGCGCGAGACTGGTAGGTCCTGGTTTCGAGTCTCGCGAGGCGGGATCGTGGATGAGCACTGCTGGAGTCCCACAATAGACCGAATCGGCCGTCTAGTGCTTCCGTGTTTTCCATGGTGTTCTAGCTTCGAATGACTCATGATCTCAACTATATAAAATAATTTTCATTTCCTGCAATATAGTGAGAAAATGATATTAATTCATTAATAGAATATTATTACATATATTTTAATTTCCTAACTATGTTATTACACATGAAGTACGATTATTTATCATTATACACTAGAATAATATTGATGGAAGTATTGTCTTAACTAGGTAGATTACTACCATACGGTGATACAATATGACGACCTACGTCACTGGTATATCCGAACCAAGAATAAGTGAATGGTTAGAATCCAATCCGTGCCGCGTGTGAGACAGTTATCCACCTCAGACAATCGTTGAATGTTTGCATAAGATCACGGATCGATTGAAGTTAGACTTTAACATTGTTTGATACTGATTTAGTGGTCTCGAGGTCAAGAGTTCTTATGCGTCCGAACTCCTGGGTTGGAGTCTCTCGTGTGCGATTGTGCATGAGCACTTCCGAGTAGTCCCATACTAGGACGAGACGGCCGTCCAGTGCTTCCAGGTTTACAATGTTCGTCTAGCGTAGATCGAATCGTGAATTAAACTGTAAAAATGCTGTTCTTTTGTGGTGTGATGCGGTATGGTCTGTTCGTATATAAACTACGTGTGTCTAAAATATACGATTCACACAGCGGAGGTTAGAATTATGTTCTGAACTGAATGGGCTAGGCTAGGAGAGAAGTTACTATTTTGAGGACCAATAAAAACTCAGAGTTGCTAGTTAGCGCACTATCAGTCTAACACAGGGACAAAGTAATATAGTCTGGTGTTCTGATTGGCAATTTCGTCACGTTATACTTAACGGGCCATAGAACATAGCAGTCCCACTTCCAGTCGTTGTAAATTCATATTATTAAGTACAGAACTTAACTTATACAAAGTATGAAATTAGTTAACGTAATTAATTACACAGTACACTGGGATGGCTGTATTACTAACTATGCTGTAGTCTCATTTTTATCAAAAATACAGAAAATGTACATAGAATGCAAATTCACAGCGATTTATCTATATCTATTAATACATACACATAAAAATACGGAATACAGTAACAGGGATACACTCAAATCTATTTGTGGGTAGCTCTGAAAAGGTTATTTATCTGTCTCTTCTTTCCAGTACATACACATTCCTTGTCTATAATATGACGTTTTCCGATAACTGTATGCTAAACAGATAGTTGTTTCTCATAGCAAATCTGAGTACACAGTGTTTCTCATCAGTCGATGGAACTTCACAATTGTATGTTTCCTCCAGGAAATTGGTATTGTTTTGTTTATGAATGTAAGCACTTGGTTGCAGCGAGCCTTGCCATAATCGGCTCTTGAGTAATAGCTTATCCTGTATATTTCAATGAAACCTGTCATCTGACGCTTCGATTATTGAGGGATAATTTTGTAAGCTAAAATGCATAGTTGTTAATTACGAAAATTAACCTATCTACGTTTTCTTGTTGTAAGCGAAGATTTAACTATGGATTAAAAATTTTCAAAGTTGTTTTTCCTCGATTTTATTTACATATATTGATTGCATATTTAATAAGTATTTTGGTTTTATTATTTTCGTATTACCCTAGTTCCAAGCTATTATTTGAACTGTAAATTGTTGCTATGGTATTTTCCACTCATAAAGTAAGACCGATTATTTGTGTACGCGGATTCCATTTTTCCTATCAATAATATCGTTCTTTCGTATTAATACTATTAATCGATTGGTCTACTGCAAGATCTAGTCTTGTATGCATAAAAATGAATGTCTGAAATATAATAGCTATCTCGGAGTGGCGATCATTGGTCTTGTGTTCTTGTTCTTCGTTCGAGGCTAGTTAGTATTGGGCCAACCGTCAAGCACAGAATATCAGTTTTTCAAGTCCTTTCTGCGTATTGGTTACTTAAAGTCGTTTACTCGTTATGATCAGTGGTAGGATATAATATTTTTATCTGACATCTAAAGAAAGAACAGTTGAGTAATTTTTCAGATTGTAGACTCTTTAATTCTAGTTAAAGTTGATGATTATACGAAGAATGTCCCATCAAAACCAACTTCATCCAGAAGGACAGTATTCAAACTGGTTTAATCCATATTATCACAGAAAAATTATTGCAGGCCGTTATCTTTATCGATTGATGCTCGAAATCTAACAAGGGATGTAACGTGACTCTGAAGATCATTATTATCTCCTACATTTCATTAATATAGAAATATACATTATTTTTCTGGGAGATTGGTTTGTGATAACAACTAGTGTTGCGTTTTGCAGACTTGACCGAGTTAGTTAACCATTCAGGAAACAGCATTATGAAATTGATCAACCTACATTTATCATTTAGGATAGTCAGACCATGTATCTAGTGTTAAGTAAATTATTAACCTTAAGAGTTTGGAGAAAAAGTGAATATTGAAGAAATGACTAATTTTCATATTATTTTAAAAAATATAGTGACTGATAGCTCCCTTTTCAAAACTATTCATTTTATTAAACGGAATGGGATTAAAAAATTATTAAATGAAATAATAAAATGCTTAATATAAAAATATACAAAAGTCACTGTAGTGTAAATACTATTTCATGTTACCCGTATGTTATGTCCTAGCGGAGACATAAGTACGGGTAACTCCCAGGACCTATTAATGGACTATTATTCTATATATGTTCTTATTGTTTATCTATTGAGTAATTAGATTGTGTATATCTATATTCATCTTATTATAAGCTTTATTTTGACTTATGGGTTATTATTATACGATTTACTGTTCCTAAATTATATTCAGTTTATTGATTACTGTCTCCCACGTTCACAGCCATATTTGGCTTGATCTTGTACAAATATTATTTTCTATTTTATGGTGTGACGCGGTTTGTCTGTCTGGTATATAAACCGAGTATGCTTGAAATAAATGATTCGCATAACAGAAGCTGCAATTGGTGTTCTGCACTTAATTGAAAGGGTTGGCTGACAAGGAACCAATAAGGACACTAGACTGCTCATACCGGTCAAACGTTAATGTTTTGGCACAGTGCTAAGATTGAAAAAGTTATATTCCGATTGGTGGATAATTCACGTGGATAAAACTGAGCATAAAAACACAACAAATTGGAGACGGCTTCTTTTTTAAATTTAAAACACCGTATTTATTCTGATCATCATTTTATAATTTAATTTAACATATAATCTTATCTAAGTTAACACTGCATATCAGTCTTCACAATATTAACAACTTCATGTTATTCAGCAAACAATCCAGAATCCATATGCCATAGTTTGGGACGATGTATTTGCCTTTAACCTAGTTAAAAGTAATAATTAGTCTAGTTTCTCAACATAAAATTATTGCATTACAGATACGAATTCTCCTATCTCTTAGTTCTGTCTGCGGAAGTGGATATGGTTAGTGGTTTTACTAAAATAAGCGTGACTAGAAGGGACGTACATCAATGATTTAATTGGACAATTATGAAGAATTTCTTATTTTTATAAAACATTTCAACAGTTTCTTATAAACTACTAAAAAAAGTGTAAATTCTGTACTTAAACTCGTTATAGACTAAGTATTTTGCCCTCTTTTCAAAACTGATATAACTATGTGTACTTTAAGGTCTTTTCAAGCTATCAACATAATTTTCATTTTTAGCAATTAACTATAACAATGACGATACCATTATACTGAAAGTTAGATTGTATGTTGATAGAAACATTTGACTAAATCAAAATGATGTAAATCGAAAATCTTATTTTACACTTTTATTTTTGTAGAGTATCATAACATAACACTCTTCTCAAAGATATACATTATCTTTTTTATACATAGTTGAAATCATGAGTCAATCGAAGCTAGAACACCATGGAAAACACGGAAGCACTAGACGGCCGATTCGTTCTATTGTGGGACTCCAGCAGTGCTCATCCACGATCCCGCCTCGCGAGACTCGAAACCAGGACCTACCAGTCTCGCGCGCGAGCACTTAACCTCTAGACCACTGAGCTGGCCGGCATCCAACGGTGTTAGTGTCTAACTTCAACCAATCCACGAAGTTGAGCAACCATTTCACCAATGTCTTCAGTGAGTTGATATCTCCCAACAGACCTGGTTGAACTCCACTGGCTAATGCATTATCTACCACATTATCTATTTAGCTATCTGTGTTTTTCGACAACGTAACGTGAAAAATCTTTGATTGCTTTTGGACCTTCATTTTCATCTTAATTAAGAATTTATGTTTTGATACATTATATTTAAAATTTACATGTTAAATAATTTGATGACTGTCTGCATTGATTCGTTCAGTGAGTAAGGCATTGGTGTGTGCGAGACAATACGTCTTGGGTTCGAGTATTAAAGGGAGAAGATCACCAACAATATCTAGACCGGTTCAACTGACGAGTCCGAGATGGGGCGAAATGTGAATCTTATATTCCACTACTAGACAGAATCTCAATATATTAGAACACCATACTCTATTAGCTATATATTTTGCAGAATGATAGTTCGATCAGTTGGTTAGGATTTCTGTTTTCTGAAATTCATCTAGTTGGACTATAGAGATCTCTTCAATGAAAAAATTACCAACTCAATTAAACTAGTTATATCCGGTATTTCTTTTAACACATTAGTTGTAAGAACGTCATAAAACAAATTTTCTGTTAAGACTAAAAATAAATTACGGTTAGGAGTGAACGGTTGTGGCTGCTATGTAAGATGGAATATGAGCATAAATGTAGATATTCGTAGTTCCAGCCACTGTTTTACTATTTATAAATGTTCAAATCAACTTTTGCTCAAAATGCTTGAGAAAAAAAACACTAAGAAGTAATAGACTTTCATCACAATGAGGATTACCAGTTTCTTTTGGTACACCTATTACAATGTTCTAATGTGAATTATTATTCTATTTTATGATCTTCGCTTTCATCTTTAATTATTTAGTTCTCAAATCGTAAGTGACTTATGATCGCACTATTTTAGCCGAATATTTTGTATATAAATAGTCGCTTCACTTTCTTTGTATAAGTTCAGATATTCAACCTGTTGAGCAATGGTTCCGTCTTTTGAAATTCATCCAGTCAGGGTTTGAGGATAGATCCATGTGAAAATGTTTAAACCAGTAACATCTGTAATATTCAATTTCAATATTCCATATTTTCAAGCCATTGAAATATAATTGGAATTCTTCTGAAATAAATTCAGGACTCTTTTTTTCTTACCTCAATATAGTTGTATAGATTAGCAACTTATAGTTTAACAATAACGCGCGTTCATTAACTTACCAACTCAATATAACTGTTTTAATAGTACCCAGTCTCAGGTCCTTGTTAATAAAGCATTGGCTTTTTAAATCAGTTCCATTCAATGTTACATATATTTCCTTATATATTCCTAAAGAACAAACCTATTTTTCTTAGTATTTAAAGTACTTGGAGTATATCTAATGATGAACTTATTCAATCATTAGTATTGTCCATAACCTAAATTCTACTATTTAATCTATTGTAGTCATTTCACGTGGTTTAATTGGAGATGTAACAACCAAAATTAATTATGCACTCTACGACAAATGTTGATAAATTCAATTAAATAATCAGCCTAAAAGAAATAGATTAGATTATAAAATTATTGAACATTGAAGGAGTAAAATTAATATTAAATTTAATTATATATCAATTTTTGTAAGAAATAAGTGATTAAAAAAACAATGGTTCGATTGATTTTTGTTTAGTTATTAATGCCGATTGCACTGTCATGATACGCACTAGAACTTACCCATGTCTTCCGAAAAGTCGTATAGAAAAGTTAGAAGGTTTTGAGATAGCCATTATGAGCTAGAATTGCTAAAATCCTTGAGTTATCAACGGCGGTCTTGTTAAGATCAGTCTGTGATTTCCACTGAAAAATATTATAAGCTCCACTATGCCCCCCTTATTAATAACAATTATGTGCTCACTGGTGACTAACTTCAAAATGTAACTCCTGGAATTCTAGTGAGCAGCTGTGACAATGAGTTTCAAGCCATGTCGAGTGTGAGACAGTTATCCACTACAGACAGGGTTGCAAAAGATCACGGATTGATTGAAGTTAAACATTTACACCGCTAGATACCGACTCAGTGGTCTAGACGTTAAGCGTTCTAGGCTGGAGTCTCGTTTCTGGAATTGTTCATGCGAACTTCTGAGAACTCCCATGCTAAGAAGTAACGGTTATCCAGGGCTTCTCTGCTTTAAGTGATGGTCTAGGTAATCTCAATTCATGATTTTAACCATGAAAGCCACCGATTTCTGTTAAAACAAATTGACAGCATTTGAATGCCAATTAGCCAAGTGGTTGCAGTTCTGTGTCCAACGAGAACCTTCAGCCTAATAAGGTTGATATTGTATACGTAAAGTCAACGCCTGAGCGTTTGAGTATCTTTAGCTATATTCAACAAATTTTTTAGAAGATAGAAAAGTAGTGGATTTAGTTTGTGGATGATAAGGATAATAGCATCAGAAAAATAAGATAAATTATTTTTTGTACTTGAAGAAATGAGGTTTACAAAGCGTTTTACAAAGAGCATTTTATTTTGCATGTAAGGGTTTACATCTTCCCATCGTCAATGATGGTTGCTGAAAGCAATCAGTCAACTTCTGACACATGTATATCTTGAGAGGGTAACCTTGATATTCCCATTCAGTCACAAGTTTTTCGTAAAGTTGTATGTTGGCTAGCAGTAGAATACAATTACGTTCAGTAGAAGAATCCCAAACACAGTGAAAAAAGCATTTCAGGTTCCATTGTCAGACATTCTCCAACCGTTTATTTTAATTTGGACTTAATTATAATGAAAACACTTTGTCTTCTAAAACATAGTGATCTTTAAATAAAGTGCTGGATAGACTAATTTCCAGCATGAACAGTCGAAAAAATTGAAAGAAACGAGTAACATAACCTGACTGATAGTCATCGTGGGACGAAATAGAAAAGTTAATGACTAGAGGCTCAGTAGAGTAATGAATCGTCATTTTAAAATAATCAATTCACGAATACTAACGTAAATATGAAAGGTTCGTCGGACAGTTAATTTAATGACAGGTTTCTAGTTGAACTTACTAAACAACTAGTTAGGCCAGTATTTTGCATCTTGGTGCTTTCCTCGCAAACGTGAGAGACTTCAATTAGAAATGAAGGTAGACAATCTGGAATTTTTGTATCTAATATTTGAAATAGACTTTTCAGAACTTTCTCAACACCGAAAGCTTTCCGATGAATACTAATAAATGATTTAGTCATGTCTTGGATCTTAGGTATTGTGTGTTTAACAAAAAAGTGCTTTATCTATCCCTTATCAATGATGAATACATAAGTATCAACCATTTAAAATCAAACTGTTTAGCTATGAAATGACAAGTAATTAATTCAAGGTTGCTGATATATGAATTTAAGTAGTATGTATCACTTAACTAAATTAATGTCAAATGAACCAGAGTAGTCGAATAGAATATCACAAAACTAAGCGGTATATTGTGGTTTAAATAATTTTTAGCTATATATATAACGGGCATCTATCAACCATGAGATGAACTTCTAAAATATTTATCCAGTACACAATAAAGAACGAAGCTACCTCATGAACAGCCTCCGAATTTATTGGCTATGTTTTATTTCGCTGGAAAAGACGAGTATGATTTTAATTTAGAATTCTATCCATAAGTAATATTTTCATGTGCTTTAAAAGCCTTCTTCATCAAAAGTTATCATGAAGTACTATTTTGTCCAAAAATACTCTGCATCAGGGCACACTTTAATGGAACACAAATGGCGTAGTTTATTGATTTAGAAATTCATGATTTAGACAGTTATTTGGCACATAAATTATGAGTGAATAATTTATCAACAGTTTGCGAATATTAGGCATTTAAACAATCAGAAGAAACTACTACTCACTACTACCTACGCCTGTTACCCTCAATGGAGGAGCATAGACCACCGACCAACATTCTCCAACCCACTCTGTCCTGGGTCTACCTTTCTAGTTCCATACAATCGTTGTTCATTCTTCTCACGTCTGTCTCCATTTCTCGGCGTAATGTGTCCTTTGGCTTCCTCTTCCTGCTAGTCAACACCTCTATCTTCTTGATGATGACATTTGTAGTTCTCCAAGTTTCCGCTCCACACAATAGAACTGTCTTGACATTTGTATTGAAAATTCTGATCTTGATGTTGGTTGACAATTGTTTTGAGTTGCAGATGTTCTTCAGTTGTAAATATGCTGCTCTTGCTTTGCCGATCCGCGTATTCACATCTGCATCAGATCCACCGTGTCCATCAATGATGCTGCCCAGATAAGTAAATGTTTTCACATCCTCCAAAGCTTCTCCGTCAAGTGTGATTCGATTGGTGCATGCTGTATTATATCCGAGAATCTTGCTTTTCCCTTTGTTTATATTGAGATCTACTGCTTCTGAGGCTGCTGCTACACTGGTCGTCTTCTGCATTTGTTGTTGCGTTTGTGATAGAAGAGACAGATCATCTGTGAAGTCTCTATCGTCCAGCCTCATCCTAGTTGTTCATTGTATCCTGTGCTTCCCTCCAGATGTTGACGTCTTCATAATGCAGTTGATCACCAGGAGAAGGAGAAAGAGTGAGGGTAAGCAACCTTGTCTGATACCGGTCTTTACCTCGAACGAGTAAGTGAGTTGTCCTACATGCACGACTTTACAGTTTAATCCATCATAGGAATTCCGTATGATATTACCTATCTTCTCAGGCACGCCGTAGTGTCGAAGAAGCCTTCATAGTGTTGTTCTGTCCACGGTATCAAATGCTTTCTCGTAGTCAATGAATTTGATGTGGAGTGATGAATTCCATTCAATTGATTGTTCCATAATGATACGTAGAGTTGCTATTCGGTCTGTACACAATCGATCCTTACTGAATCCAGCCTGTTGATCTCGAAGTTGAGCGTCTACGGAGTCCTTCATTCTGTCAACTGGCTCCAACCAACTAACATAGCAGATTATGTAAAGATCTAAGGTCCAGTTAAAAATTATAACATGAAGATAGTTTAGAGATAAAACACCTAATTAATAAGAAGAAAGTAATAACTGAATAGTGAGATAACAGCTATTCAATAATTATGAAGAAAATTATAAAGGAGTAAATAACAATCTATTAGTTAGATTGAAAGATAAATAGCCGAGTTTTAACCAAGATAACATGAGATATCGAATATTTTACTCTTTGTACAAACAGTTTAGCCTTAAATAGCCGGATTGCCAAAGAGTTTGTAATGCATAAGTTTCAGTTTGTTTGGTTGTATGGATGACTTTGCTAGGGCAATGTGACTGTAATTTACGGGGTGTTCAAAAATTGAGCTGCTTGTAAACTCGAAATTTTAGTCTGACCAGTTCCTATTTTAACTGTTCAAATTACTTCATAGTTTACATTCAGTTTTATTAGCCCCCATGCGACGTACCTACGATTTTAACGGAACTGATCCTCAGTATGTAACTCGAGTCCGTTTCACTCATTTTCACAGTTTGAGAAGTTATCACTAAGCTGTTTGAACTTTAAATGATCTCTCGTAGGACTGAGATTTCTTTATACCCCATCCAATAATTAATCAATAGATGAAATGTGGAAACAAGAGATAAATAAAATGAGAATTGTGATCACTGACTCATTATTAACAGTTTCACAGCACTTCAAATGTATTTAGGTATGTACTAAAGAGCAGTATTTTCGTCAAGGAATATTATATGTAAGTACAACCCTCAAAAGTATATTTCTTATCATCAGAACCCCCCTTTACATATTCGTTTTTTATTTTATCTACAGGAAAACAACAATCTAAACGACTTTTGATTTTGATAAGTAAACAACCAAAATAGTACGAACATCTATGATTACATGGATTGAATGAAAAGAGGGGAAATAATTTTTGAAGAGATCAGCAATAGAAGAAACAAAAAAAACAAGTTTTCTTTTTGAAAATAAAAATTCTTGTTTAACATTCAATGAGTAAGGAAATGAATAAATACCAGTTACAATTTGACATCGTCATTTCCTGAGTATTTCCCCTGTTTTATATTTATTAGTGATATTTGAACAGATATTAAACAATGAAGCATGTAGAATGAACTTGTCTATTTATGCATGTATCCCTTAAAAGTAATTGAAACTTGTCTTTTGTAGAGAAACTTATTTACTTTTCTTACGGTGTTCTCTTTGGAATAACATCTATCGAAATGTTACGAAATATCCTAAAGTATAAGAGTGTTTATGTAAAATTTGTTGTTTTCTTTTTGTTTAATTTGAATGAACCAGTTTCTATAAATCTCATATTTTAATAGTATTCATTTGTTCATCGGTGATGAAATTCAGTCAGTACTTTCCAAAACTTAAATAAGGAGTCTTTATTGGTAAGGTTCAACCGTTCAGGGAATGAAGTAGACATTATAGATGACATTGGATGATAATGATGATATCAGGGATTCAATGTAGTAGGAAATATGTGCATTTGGTTGAGGTTTCAGATGTGCAAAGTTCACTTATTCATCACGCGATACCTTAATTCTATAAATGAGGCCATAGGTGAAAATGATTGTACATTCAGAAGGTAAAACGAAAGAACTGTCTGGTGTATAGACAGTTTCCTCAGTTGATAACAGTCTGTGACATAAAAAACCTAACTTCATATTGAATTGTAATTGATGATGATATAAAGGTACCTTTGATAATATATAAGTTTGACATAGTGTTTATTATTATTTAATGTATACACTGCACTAGCTCTAGTTAACGGTATTCTAAACTTTTATAGATTATCATAGTTGAAAGCGTGAGTCAATTGAAGCTAGAACACCATGGAAAACCTGGAAGCACTGGACGGCCGTTTCGTCCTATTGTGGGACTCCTCAGCAGTGCGCATCCACGATCCCGCACTCGCGAGATTCGAACACAGGATCTACCAGTCTCACGTCAGAGCACTTAACCGATAGACAACTGAGCCGGCATCCTATGGTGTTTATGTCTAAGTTGAGCGACTGTTCACTAATTGTCTTCAGTGAGTTCCTATCTCACAACGGACGTGGTTGAACT
Source organism: Schistosoma mansoni (assembly GCF_000237925.1). Lineage (NCBI taxonomy): Eukaryota > Metazoa > Platyhelminthes > Trematoda > Strigeidida > Schistosomatidae > Schistosoma > Schistosoma mansoni. The sequence goes on along the minus strand of NC_031502.1, from coordinate 8,552,182 downwards.
CCACTGGTCACTACTTCTCACTGGAACTCCTGGATTTACCTCTCGAAGTCAGTCACTAGTGAGCATATGATTATTATTATCAGAAGGGGTTTTTTGTGGAGACTTAGTATTTTCATAGTTGAAAGCGTGAGTCAATTGAAGCTAGATTACCTAAAGATCAATTGAGACAATTGTTTATTTTTTAAACACAATGATGAATAAATATAGTTAAATTTTAGTTTAAATAGCTTCTTTGGTTAATTTATTATGCTATATTTATTCGGCTTCAAAAAATAAACTTAACTAAATTTATAATTGCATTTGAGTAGCAAATATTGTAGTTGAAACTTTTCAAATAAGGAGAACCGTACATTCTAGGTACTACTGGCAGTCATCATTAAATATTATGCGAAAACGTTTATTAGCTTAACTGTTCGAAAACCATAAAACACGAGACTATAAATTGTTATATCTTGTATCGACAGTTGTTATTATCTTGTACCCGCCTATTATAGAGCAGTGATTCGTTGATCATACGAGCGACACACACGAAACCCGTATGAGCATTCGAGAGCACTTGTCGGTACTGCTACCTACATAGCTACATAGCTACCTACATATACAATCCAAACAGACCACATCGTACCATAAAATAGAAAATAACATTTGTACAAGATTTAGCCAAATGTGGCTGTGAATAGGGGAACAGTAATTAATAGACTGGGGATAAGTCAGGAATGGTAAGTCGTATGATAATAGTTTATGGGTCAAAATGAAGCTTATAATAAGAGGGATACGAATATGAATTGTTAAGTTACTTAGCAATTATACAATAGGAAATATACATATCACATTGGTCCATAAATAGTTTACAAAGTTACCATTCAAAATTCTCTTAGGGATATGACAAATAATTTAGAATGGATTTTATTCAGTAAAAAAAATAATTTTATTTTAGTATGATACATATTCAGCACAATGTTCTTTACATCAACTTAGTGTGACTTTAGTATAACACAGTTAGTCTACGTTATGTAGTAATTCAGTGTAAAATCAACTTTTGTATTTCCCCTATTGCAGTATAGAGTGATAGTGATTAGTAATTCATTGAATGGCCGTCAAATTTGTATATAAATGGGTCTATTAAGTTAACGTAGTTGTCGCGTTTTTTTCTGTTTCTTTTTTTGAAAAATAAATAAAATCTACTTCTTCCATCAATACTGTCCTCCTCTTTGAGTTGTGTATATCACACCTCCCCCCTTTCAAACCAAATATATTCTGCTATGGCAGTAAAAAAACCCAAACCATAATAAAATACAAAAGAAATGCATAATCTCACAAATAATTAGTTGAATGTCTTGCGTCGGTTACTTAACATCCAAGAATTATACTGCTTTATATAAAGAATATTTTGGCGCTTTTTGCATTTGAATAATACAATTCTCAATTTATGTGTATAGACGCATATAACTAATCAAAAAGTTTTATATGCTCGGTTATGTACTTACTAACTGGTGAAAAATGAAATAACAATGTTAAATCGGTTTAGCAACGTTTAACGAATAAATCTAGTGAATATACACCATATATATAGTACAGCGTTTGAACACTGCTTTCATCACGAAATGATTTATATTGATGGTTGAAAAACCAATAATTAGTTGGAAATCTTCAGAGATTTAGGTTAAAAAATTTTGTCTGTTTTTGAGCAGAGTTCAAAGAAAGCAGCTAGGTTACCTTAATTAATTACCCTAGGTATATCCATATGGCGAGTCCCATATATAAGACGAACCATACATCCAAATACAATCTCAATATCTCACGTTTTGAAAAGTTATTTATCAAGTTTTTTTAGTATTTCGTTTCTATATTTCCTTCATGAGTACATTTATAAGTTTGTAAACTAGGTTTAGGCAAAGTATTTATCTACCAAGTATTGATTTATCGAGTAGGTTCGTTTGAACCCTTAAATAAATCTTTTCGATGCATTATTTACATCATTTGAAAATTCTCTTCAGTATTTTTTGTACTGTTTGTTTGAATCATATTGATGTTTAGGACTGCTCAGTCTGTTTTTGGCATATGTGCATGCTGTACAAATTGCCTCTATATTACCTTTAGTCAAGTACTAGAGTTAATGTTCGCTCAGTGGCTAAGTGGATAACGAGATGGCCTTTGAAGCTGAACGGTACTGTGTTCGGGTCCTACAGTGAACATCAACTCCGAGATGCAGGTACATCCAGTTTACGAGTCTCAAATAAGACGGAACGCGCGTCTTGAATTCCACTACTAGCCACCATCCATCTTCGCTTTAATTTTATTAACGACAAGAATTTTGACAAAAAGGTTTTATTTTAACAAAATTTGCATAGTCCACAAATGAAATGATTTATTATAAATTTCATCAAATTAATGTTGGTATGAATTTATGATGACTTATTTATGTCAATGATATGAAAAGTGAGAGTAAAGATCTTAACTACTTTTTTACTCATGAAAGTTACCATTATTTACTTTAGATTTATTATATTTATTAAACATCCGTTAGTTCAGTGAATTAAGTTGCTTTCGTAAATTGTAAAGAAGTCGAAGGGAGATTAAATATAAGGAAATAGGAGATTACTGGTAACCGCGTATCTTCGAGTGAAATGACCAGAAAGCAAATAAGACAGATGATGATGATAGGACAGACGTGTTCTATTTCACTTAGAGGTAGAGAAACGTGAGACTTTTAACTTGGTCTCCGGAGCAGGTTGTGGAGTGGGCTGATGTGAATGTATGTCCAAGCACTTTCGGGTAGCGGGTGTTTTTATTCAAGTGTTCGTGATCAGTCGTAACACAGTTATATTCCCAATCGATTAGGACAATGTGTTTTAGAGTATCATATGTAGTCCAAAGACTCCATTCACTATTTTGCAGTGAGGTGTTAACATTCTTACAAATGCATTAGTAATAAACTGAGTAACAGATATTGAAACAACGTCGAATTTCTCTTCCGTTTTAAGCTATATTTTTGGCTTGAGGGCTAATGATGCAATATGATTATTAAAACGAAGTAAATAGAACAGGTTTCGAATCTCCTACTTATTTGTTAAACTCCAAGTGCTCTAACCTACTTTCCATTCCTTTATTATGGTTGGTAGGTAGGTACAAACAAATTTTAAATACTAAACAAATAACATATCAGCTCTAGATAACCAAAAGACCAGAAACGGATGAGCGTTTCTCTCAGTTTCCTTGAAGTGTATTGCATGAATATGTCATATTATTCGCATAAACTATCTTATCGATATAACATTTTTTACATTTATCAAGAAAGATTACCTATTTTAAACTTATCGCAGTTATTAATTTTAATAATAAATATTAAATTATTCAATCTTAATACAGATGTCATCACAAACTGACATTATCCATGGGAAGAATAGGGTTATCTCTCAGATCAACTAAAAAAACAGTATAGGCAGTCTTTGGCGGACTTTTAGTATAGCTTTTAGAAAAAAGTTGAAATTCGGGAACCCATTTAAAATATAAACAAAATGTTGACTATAGCGGTTACATCATACTTTCTTGCCATCCTGATTGGTTATTAGAGTATGTACACCTCCGACAAAATTATTCAAATTACATCGACGAAAGATCCCACTGGAATTTGATTGGTTTAAAAGTTACTATTACCAAATACTATATAACTATTAAAATTTATCGTTGATCGGTTTATTTTATGAGAGGGCTTATCTTAAATCTAAGGGTAAGAATTTTTTTTCTTTCAGTGTATAGTAGGATTGTGAAAAATACTGTTAATGAAATGTTTTAATTTATTCATCTTGTAAGAAGAGAATTTTCTTTTCTCATCGCAAGAATAATTTCATAACCTAGAAAAATTGATTTTTGATGAGTTCACTAATTTGATTACAATAGTCTTGAAAATCTTCAAATATTTCCCTAAACCATGTATTTCATCATCCTTGACGCATTTATTTGATGCCATTGTGATACACAAAGGCTTTAAACAGTCATTACTGCACACTAAAGTCTTTATTTACTATGGTAAATGAAAATGGAAGAATGTTAAAAATCCACCTAATACACATATCATAAAGGATATGGCACTTTGTTTCGACTAAGAGATGTGCTTAGAAAACTTCTAAGTAAACCCATTTCTTTGAATTGTATCAGTTTGTTAAAATATAAACATATGCGAATAAGTTCACTTAGTATTGTTTTGTTTGAATCTTCCCATTGATGATTTAGGACTGCAACTGGTCAGTCTCTAATTGGCATATGTGCATATAAGTGAATTTAAACTTCACTCCATTGCACAAGCAAGTGGCTATCAGGACTCAGTGGCCGAGTGGATAACGCGATTGCGTTTGAAGCGAAAGGTACTGGGTTCGAGTTCCACAGTGAACATCAACTCTGAGATGCAGATACATCCAACTGACGAGTCCCGAATGGGACGAAACGCGCCTTGTCCTGAATTCCACTGCTAGCCACTATCCATCTTTGCTTACCATATGGAAATAAGGATTATTAACAGTATATGAAATCATCTGATAAGTTCCATAACGAAATAGAGGATTATTTAGTAGAAAAAGTAATCTTATGCTTTCTTTAAGATGATGTTGGGTTGTAAAGTCTATAAAAAAACTATCAGTTCACTTGTTGTTGTTTACTTGTATCTTCCCATTGTTATCCATCTTTGCTTATAAAAACTATCGGTGTTTAAAAAGTCAGTTAAATAGTTGTCGTTTTTTGTTTTCTACCTATCGACATTCGTTATAATGAATGTTGACAGTATTGTTGTGTGCTAGGGTCAAAGAGAATTGTTTGCTATATTCATGCAAGTCCGCCCCATTATTGTTCCTATTGTTCCTAACATTCATTATAACTTATTACATAATGTAAAAAAAAATGGGAATTTTTAGTTATATAGACATTAAATACTTTTAGACTAAATGAAGATGACAATGATGTGTGACGAAAGCATCGAGGAAAATAACAAATCTTCAACTGTTGAATTAAGTGAGTTCTAAATTTTGAAACATCCTAAGAATACTACATTAGATCATAATGAAAAGGACGGTAGGATACATTCAATTATTATTAATTTTCATCCAATAACTCATGAACAATCTAATAATCAGTTTTATATACAAACTTTACATGAAATATTGAAATATATAATTGACAAGGTAAGTGTTATTATTCTTCTAATGTCTTTGATATATATTCATTATATTATTGATGATTACTGTTCTTATATTGAATAACTTTATACTTAAAAATGATTCGTTGTTTGATTGATCACTGAATAGTTACCATTAGTACGCTTGTCTAATCCTATAGTGTTAATCAAATCTTATAGATCAAATTTCAAGTTGGCTACTAGTTTGAGTGGTTTGATATCGTGTACAAATTGCTGAGAAGTTAATTAATTACAGGTAGTCGACAATATACCCTGGACCTAGGTTTTGTGTTTGATGATACTTCACAGCAAAATGTAATTGTAATCTTGATGGAACTTGTACTCCTTGTGAAATATGAACTTTACAGTACATTAAGCACTTATTAGTTGCCCATATAGCTGGTCGACTCGCATTCAAAGAGAAGAAATTAGATAACTGATGATAAAAAGATGTTTGAGTTTGATCACTAGATCTAAATTCAACAGAAACAATAAAGTGTACAAAAACTGAAGAGTATTAAACAACGATAAAGCATGTTACGGTATATTAAGAAGAACTCATGTTGACACAATTAATTTAATTTCATGTTAGGGAAACAAGGTAAACTCATAGATAAAGTCATTTTCCCACCAGTCTTTATATTCCTTCTACATGTTTGAAGTACATTAACACAACCTAACCATTTTATTTTAGAAATTGAATCTTGTACACTTTGAAACGAGACCAACTTTGACTTTATCCAATGCCAATCGAGACGTTCAATATTCTTGTTTAATAACTTTGGAAGCAAATGAAATAAATATGAGTTTATTGTACGAAGAATTACGGGGCAACAGTTTTATTTCAGGAATAAATTTACTAAATAATCAGGAATCTGAAGGTAAGTATACAATTTTGGTGACAGCATTAAAGTGTTTCACTAATTATTTATTCACTTGATTGAATTATTGTTAGAGTTGAATGTAAACAAAGTTTTCATCATTGACTGATGTCAATTTAAATCACATGAGAAAATAGAAAGAAGTTAATAGCTGTTTTGTTCTACTTTAGGACTTATCAGACGTGCACGCTCACGAAATCCATGAGATTGGACCCAGATTACATTCAATCAGATAGATGTCTGTAGTCATCTTGAATAAACCATTTAGTAGACGTTTTGATAAACCAGTTTATAAATAAATCCAGATATTTCGTATCAAGATTTTTTAAACTTTTGCTTGATTCCTGTAAAAAGCTCAGAAACTATCGCGTCCTTTATTATTTTTTTCACGGACTCTGTAGGCTATTAAAATCATTCCCTTAATACCAGCTGAATGAGAAAGTCTTACTTAATAACTATTTTACGGAATACAGGATGGTAGTACTGTGCTAGAACTACAGGATATTGTTCCTTTTGAATCTAAATAGATGATATCATATGAAGAGTAAAATCCTTGTAGCTTCCTCCTGTCTTATTAATTCACAGACTAAATTCTAATGATTCTAATTCAAGCGGTTCTACTGTTGTGGGAAACAACTTAAGTACACTGTTGAGTCAATTATTGATTAATTTACATGCCCCTGTATAGTGAACTTTCTTTTTTAGTCCTGAATAACACTTAACAGGTATACGGTTGCGAACTTCAGTTATCGCTAAGAATACAGTTAGTAAGTCAACATTTCATCAATGTCATTTAAGATGTATGTTTTAGTTAAAATAAGTATTTCAATCAACTGTTTAAAGTTTGACCAGGTAGAGATGTTTCTTGTTCTTTTTCTTCGTCTTCTTTATGTCGGCTAATCGACCTTAGTTGATAGTTAGTTTCATTTGATCATAAAAAAAATTAAAAAGTTTCATTTAAACAAACTGAAAGCATGAAGAAGTAATTTTGTATTTATTAATATTTCCAAACATATTTTTGAATTCAATTCAAAAGATTGGTATCCTAAGCACATTTCTGATTTGGATAAATGTCAACACCTACTACGTAAATTTCAACCTGAATTACAAACTGATCATCCAGTAAGTTTTTTTTAATTTCTTTTTTATTTCTAAAGCTGGTAATTTCTGAAATGAATGTATGTTACATAAATGTGAAATAAAAGCTTTTTTTCGAGTTCGAGCAATAGCTGGGATTGGAATCCAGGATGCTCATTTTACTCTTCTGGGACTCATTAGATAGATTCGCTTGGATCTCATTATTAATGTGTACACAAAGAATTGAACCCAAAACCTTTTGCTTTAAGCCTCAGTGGACTATCCACTGAACTACCGAGTTCAGATAGCCACTTGTCCAATAAATATGAATTTGTCTCTAGGAATTTTTTAACTTCTTGTTATCGATGTGATGGACCTTAGCTAGTAAGCCTACCTTGAGAGTATCACTATGATGTTACCGTTTTGCAATTTCGCGGATCGGTTGAAGTTAGATATCAACACCGTTGGATGCTGGCCAGCTCAGTGGTCTAGAGGTTAGGCGCTCGCATGCGAGACTAATAGGTCCTGGGTTCGAATCTCATGAGGTGGGATCGTGGATGCGCACTGCTAAGGAGTCCCACAATAGGACGATTTGGCCGTCCAGTGCTTCCAGGTTTTCCATGGTGGTGTAGCTTCAATTGACTCATGATCTCAACTATGGAAATTGTATTGATAAAGTTAAATATATCAATGGAGATTGATCAGTTGCAACTCATAACATTAACAGCAAGAGAATACAAAACCTTACAAAATAAAATTGTGTCAAATATTTCAAATGATAATCTCTATTTATTAAATATCATGATGTTTTGCATAAGCAGTATATTTAAGGAATTTCCTTAAATATAAGAGAAGCAGTCGGCAACTAAATCTACTTGTATATGTCGAAATATATATGAAGAGCATAAGTCACCCACCAGCTTTCTCCACCGAACTCTGACCTAGGCAACCCATTCCAGTTTGGTTTCAGTTGCTATTCTTCCTTTGAATGTCTGCTTCCATTTCTAGACAAGCCTATATACAGTACCATTATTTTCTGTTCCCTTTAGTTCCTTAATACTAACCCAAATTATTCAGATACTCACACTTGTGATCTAACATTTTTGAATTTAAGCAAAAGAACAACCAGAATTTAAATCATAAATTAAAAAAATTCCGGACAATTGATTAAATTATTTCGAACATTAGTTTGCATCTGTTCTTATACTTATAGTCAACGTGCTGTAAATATGTAGGACTCTTTATTCTTTTTTAAAAAAAGGAACTATATACGGTGATAATGTACAAATGAAATAAATACTTGCAGCAACCTGACTTTGCACGAATGACATCCAACATTTTGACAAGCCCTAATTTGAAACTAGTTAGTAATCTATTCAACACTGATGTATATACATAGTTATTGGAATATGAGGTAGTTCAAACGATAGTCTTATCAGTCCTCACATGCATATTTCATGATTCTTTATACTGAATTAACTAACTAAGGTGATCTGATTTGAGATTACTTGGGCTCCGACTCAATATTGTGTTAGCCAGAGGTACACTCAGGGCCACGACAGTGTGCAGTGGTGGATGTATTGCTGAAGAGCCCCATCATATGACAAAATCAGTAGAAAAATCGCAAATTCACATTATGTATTCAACAACCCTTAACAACAGAAAAGTTACGTGACATTACTTCACTGTCAATTATCGGCCCTATTTATATTAGTTGGTTAATTAACATTTCAGATCCCAAGATGTTTATTTCTACGAGTTACCAACAGTCTAATGAAGTTGTGGAATCAAGCGTGTGCACTACTGAAGAATCCCAAATTAAGGACGAATAAATGTTCATCGATCTTTAGTATACAATAATTCCCCAACTGATATCATTTCATGATAGAAACCATATTCTTAAATGGAAATTATTGAGTGTAGAAATTCATAGGTCATTGTTAGATAGGTTATGTAAGGTCACACAAGCTACTTATAAAATGATACTGACCTTCTAAGGAAAAAATACTCATTCGTGAATTTTTAAGTTACACTTTCTGCAGGTCACTGCCATTGCTGATGGGTTGATCATTTTCTTCTGCAGATACCATTGCGTTTATCTTTAAAAATAATATTATTCTAAGCATTTTAAAACCAATTCGTTGATTTTCTTTTATCAGTCTGATTATTAAGTAATCTCGAAAGATAGAGTTTTATCTCATGATTGTATTTATAGGGATTTCATGACAAAGTCTACAGAGAGCGACGAGAAGCCATAGCGAAAATAGCATTTCAATACAAATAGTAAGTTGTTCATTTCAACTGAATATACTACGTTGATTAATTATAATTTTACCAAGAATGTAAACTATCTGAGATTAGATGTATTAAATCTCAAATTTTATAAACTAATCTTGACTTATATTTCTGTTTATCAGCACGATGATGGTTGACTTTTGCAGATAATATTTTTTAGATTAGATAAGTTGTAAAAGGTTAATTACTTACGTCTGTTACCCCTCGTGGAGGAGCATAGGCCTCCAACTAGCATTCTCCATAGAACCCTAGAAGAGCTACAGGCGGAGTTTAAAAGGTTTCAGTATACTTTGTTTGAACTGTTTTCTGTAGGAGCTTAATAATTTTCTAATGTAAAACTGACTCATCTCTGAGTAGTGATCAATGCCATATTTGTCAAGTCCTTCAGTGCTGTATCTATCAATTTGCAGTGTGATTACTAGTCTAAGTGATTTAATATCGTATGCACTATGTTAGGTTATTGGAGATAGTAGACAGAAAAAGTGTATCCAAGTTTCTTGCTAGTAGTCAGTCACAAAGAGTACCTGTTAACGTTTTGAATGAATCTTTACGCAACTACGAACAACGAACTTATTCCTTTTTGTTTTTACCTGAGTGTAACAAATTAAATTTATGACCAGTAAAGAACAGCATTTTTCTATAATGACGTGAAAAACAAGTCATTTATTATTAGATATATTGTCATAGTATAAATGGTCAATGGTCATTCTTCTCTTAATCTATGGTTTACTGCACTCATCAATGAACATTACCATGATTTCAGCAAGAAACACTTCTACTGAGAGTTCACCTAACATTCATTCTTCTAATCTGAAGACTTTTAAAATGCTAAACTAGAACAGTCTTCTTCTACTTTAGGTAAATGACAAAAATACACAATTTCACTATTTGGATTCAATGAATTTATATGTTTATTATCAGAAGGGGTTTTGTGGAGATTTAGTATTAGTGAGGAGTCTCATAGTGGGACGAAACGGCCGTCCAGTGCTTCTAGGTTTTCGATGGTGGTCTAGCTTCAATTGACTCACGCTTTCAACTATGAAAATACTAAATCTCCACAAATCCCCCTCTGATAATGAATATAATCATATGCTCACTAGTGACTGACTTCGAGGAGTACATCCAGGAGTTCTAGTGAGAAGCAGTGACCAGTGGAGTTCAAACCACGTCCGTTGTGAGATAGGAACTCACTGAAGACAATTGGTGATTGGTTGCTCAACTTCGTGGATCAGTTGAAGTTAGACATTAACACCGTTGGATGCCGGCTCAGTTGTCTATCGGTTAAGGGCTCTGGCTCGAGACTGGTAGATCCTGTGTTCGAATCTCGCGAGTGCGGTATCGTGGATGCGCACTGCTGAGGAGTCCCATAGTAGGACGAAATGGCCGTCCAGTGCTTCCAGGTTTTCCATGGTGGTGTAGCTTCAATTGACTCACGCTTTCAACTATGAGAATTTATGTCTCAAGAGTTTCTTTGCTAGATAAGCTAATTCAATTGATCATACATTAAACTGAGTTCTCAAGAATGGAAGTAGGGAAAATTAAGTCTGTGTTCAGAAATGGTTCGATTGCTCCAAATAGTTTCACAAGAATTGAGATGAAAAGTCAGAGGACGATTATACAACTCGGTAAATAAACAGTGAAAGAAACGAGGCCGTAAATACATTTCCTGAGCGAAGTGACCATGTTCATTTAGGTGGATTCTTATGGCTTATGCGATTTGTAGAAGGTGACATCTATAAGCATAGAGCAAGTTGTTTAGTATTCCATCTATAATTAAATTTTTATTCATTGGATGATTTGTTTGAACTCAGTATGTAAAGATAGGTCTTATTGATCTTCTTTGTACTTCTCTCATTTATAAACAATTGTGTTCGGAAATATGATGATGAACTTGTCACATTGTACGCCCTTTGTAAATGGCTCCACAGTAACAGTTGAACAGATAAATATACAGCTTTTATGAAGCTGTATTTGTAATTCATGATGTATGTTATTAAAAGTTCTCCGAATGGATTTTACCTCATTCATTTTATATGCTTGTTAATATACTTTTTCGATTAATGGAAATCTCAGTATATTGTAATATTATAACAAATATGAATATTTTAATTTATTTATACAAATGGGAGAAATACTGTCCCGTCTATACGTTGTTGCTTTTCTTCACATGTTCAGTGGTGATCGTATACCTGAAGTTGAATATACTAAAGAAGAAATTGAAACTTGGTGAGCATCAGCTTTGTTTTTATGGATGGTATTCATAAAACTTGAAATCTTAATGTTTAACAAAGTAATGTATCATTAGTTATTTCAATGAAATAGAAAGGAGTATATATCTTTGGATGTTTATTAACTTTAGTTAGTTTATTTTCTTCTAACCAGATATAAGAAAGTTTCAGTGGTCTTTAATAAATAGAGTAGATTAAGAAATTTATTTAAATAACCGTCCGTCTCAAGAAAATAGAGTTGTGATGTGTTAAAAATAGTGTATCTCGATGGACTCTGAAATTCTGACTGGACTACTCGTGAATCATCAATAAGATGAATAAACTAATTAGAATATTAGATTGCTAAAAACTACTCAGTTTAATTCCATTTATTTTACTCAGCCATGTATTTTTAAATCTTGTTACTTAGTTGGATATCTGATGTTTGGAAGTCTGTTCCAGAAGTCTTTAGACCAAGGTTTTAATGGTTATTAGTTGTCTATTGATAGCGGTATTTGTCGCTCATCAACTTAATTGATCGAGTTCTCTTTGAAGAATGGATGTATGGGTGTAGTTGCAAAATAGTGCGAGATTGACAAACATTGTACATATTTAATATGATATGGTAACGAGCCTATTATTTAGACGTTCTTCTATTAAATCAGTTTATCATTAGTACAACCAATTACATGAGTGAATCAAGTTAATTTTTATTGATTTAAAACGCCTTATAAATGAATAACACATTACTGTTAATATTTACAACCTGACTGGATTTTGAAGAATGGCCGACTGTGCACCTCAGTGAGCACGTTTTATATAATTTGTGAGGTAAATTACCTCCTGGTGCTATAATAACTGTAATACAAATCAATTTAGAACATTAACAGCAGAAAATTATGCTTAATTACAACTAAATATAAAAATATGTGTGACATAATTATATAACTATAGTACCCAGTAACACAAACAGATGTCATTTGTACATACCAGTCTAGATGTACTTACAAAAGCATGCACACTGAAAGGATAGAAAGACAGGTAACTGTACATTTTATTTAAAATAATCAGAAATATGTACGTATCTGAAGATGAAGTAGTTTTCTTCTTTCGATAACGTGTCACCTGATAGATAAGGTACTTTAGGTGGATGCAGTAAATGGATTCAGATTATTCACTTCATAATCTAACTCTATCTTATTTAAATTAGTGGAAGTGACTGCGACTAGAAGGCGTAAATCAGGTCTTGGCAAGACCATAATTTATGAACCAACTGATAGGGTTTAGGATAACAGGTCTTGAATTTTGGCGCGAAATTCATTCATGCATTTGGCTAAATAGCGTTTTGGCATATTAACTGTTGTCAGTTTCTGATGAAAACTTTAAATTTAATTCCTAACCCTAACCACCGAACGTAAATCATAATTCTTATTCTTTACATAAGTTTATAACCTTCATTTAGTGCTAGCAAGTAGGTGGACATTCTCGAGACCATTTTAACGTCGCTCAGAGGTCGTACATAAATTATAGCCTCACCCTGATCTTTGTTTTGAAATAGAACTAGTAGTTAACGTTCAACTGTTTAGGTAAACATAACGATACTTTGAATTCTTCATTCCCTAATTAATTATAATCACCATTTCAGCACAAATGTCCTTTACTTTCTGAAACTCCTCCGTTTCACTGCATTACTCAATACAATAATCTTAAATACTCTAGAATGTCACTTTAAACATCTATAAACGTCCCCTAAAAACTTTACTTACAATTCAATCAATTTACTTTTTATTGAAAGACAGTTCATGTTTTCAAATTCTAAATTATGTCAGTATTTCGAAATAATTAAACTTATTAGCTTTTATGTGGCTGAAGATAAAGTAAAAACCATATAGCCAATTCGTCATACTCTCAGTTTATCAAAATATGACATCTGTTGAAAAAAGAATTGCGAAAAATGGCTCAGTATTTCTTTGTTTCGTGTTTATTTTTCTGAATTGATAAGATTTTGTGTGATTTGACCTTTTTGCATATCAAGGAAACATTTAACATGGACATTAGCTCTTATTACAAATCAAAATTATATGAAACACGATTGCTGATTAAGAAGCAGTGACACAAGTGTTCCGTTCTAGTTTGAAACTTCTTGACAGTGACCACTCAGTAAAGTCGATCAAACTAAGCTTATGACTCTTTATGTATCCGATGAACAGGGAATGTTTAGATAAATAAATCCATGGAAAAATTATCTCCAAAATCAATTCCTTTTCTTAAATCGTTTAATTATAAATTAGTATGACTAAATGGGAAAAGTGCAGTCAGGACAAATGTTATTTTATCAACTTGGGTTGTATAGTGAAAAATCTTAAACCTGAACAATTGTCACTTGCATACATGTATGCTACCTTCAATTAACATTATAGACGTAAGTGTAGACAACTGCACACCTTGATCTTATGATTCACATTTCAAATTTAAAACTGAATTTAGCTAACAGAAATTTAGTTGATTACGCTTGATTCAACGAAATTACACCCTTTTATTAAACTAATATTCTAATAACTTGGAGATTTGTTTTATAGGTAGTAATTTCATTGAGAATCATACCCTGGCGACGTTATTAAATCATATTTCTATCATTGTAATTCAGTATTCATTTCTTTGTCGTCGCTTGTTGTGAAATGTCATCTAAGAACTACTTACTTGAAACGGCCAAAACCAAGATAATAATGACCTCTACCCAACATTGAAAAACTAACAACGACTAATCTAACGAGATTTCAGTGATACTCATCAATTATTATAACGTATAAAGGGTGACTGATGTTTAAGTGAAAGCTTCCAATATCTCTGGTAAAGACCTAACTGACTAGGTGTGGCCATAAAATGTTATTGGATAAATGTTTTTTTCTAAAATGATGTTATCTTAGTCAAACAATAGGAAGGAATGTAAAGAACAAAAGATTTATGCAGCTTCTCACATATGACACAAAATGATATCTCATTTTGTGATTACAAATTCTCTTTTTAGTAGCATGGTAAACTGTTGACTTATCTTGACGTGTTTTTACATTTTACAAATATAGGGGCTTGGTTTTCACAAAAATGAAAGCTGTCCATGCTTCAAGAGCATGCAGAGAATATATTGATGGATTTCAACTCTTAGAAAAATATTGTAATTACAATTCTGAAAGCATACCCCAACTGCAAACAATCTGCGAATTTATGCATCGTAAGTTTTGCAAAATAATGATAAAAAGTAAATGGATAACTTACCGTTTGGTTAGGAAACGTTCCCTATTTTATTTTATATTTATTCCAAGACTGGTTCTGGAAACCTGCATATTTTTAGGAAAAGACGTCTTACTTATTATGAAAAGAACAATGACGTGAAGAAAAAATATAGCTTCATTACTTTACGAGTTGACAGATATAAATTAATTCTATATTTTTCTTGAAAGTAGAATTTATTTCATGATTATAAAATTGACCTATTCACAATGGAATTCATGCACGTCATAACAACATACGTTCTCTACAATAGATTACCATATATATGTATATGACAAAAAACAAACTAGATCACCATCGGAAACCTAGAACCACTGGACGGCTATTTCGCCCTATTACGAGACTCCTCGGCAGTGCGCATCCACGATCCCGCACCCGCGAGATTCCAACCCAGGACCTACCAGTTTCGAGCCGGAACCCTTAGCCGATAGACCACTGAGCCGAGACCCAGTGGTATTAATGTCTAACTTCAACCAATCCACGATTTTGAGCGACCGTTCACCAATTGTCTTCAGTGAGTTGATATCTCTACAACAGACTTGGTAGAACTTCACTGGCCACTGCTTCCCACTAGAACTCAAGGAAATATCTCTCGAAGTCAGTCACTAGTGAGCATATGATTATAGATCAGAGGGGGTTTTGTGGAGAATTTAGTATTTTCATAGTTGAAATCATGGGTCAATTGAAGCTTCCAGGTTTTCGATGGTGGTCTAGCTTCAATTGACCCATGATT
>NC_031502.1:8533044-8536334 GCF_000237925.1 Schistosoma mansoni | reverse complement strand
ATTTGATATTAAGAGTCTCGAATCAATTTATGAAGCTATCTTTCCTTTCCTGCTATAGACATATATTTACTATACAGCTATAAATACGAATGTACAGCTTAAGTAAATGATTTCATCGAAAAGGAGATTTTCGTCTCTAACCTTTTGCTACAATTAATGTGTTAACCATTGCAAGAGCCAATCGCTTGTACAAAATAACAGCTATTTCCAGAAATTAAAGACCATATAAGAAGGTCTGAATATCAATTACATTAACAAACAACATCCATATTTCTACTTACCCTCCTCACCGTCTTTCAGTCAATCACGATACACGTAGACACACGTAAACGGAATTTGATACGGATAGATTTAACCAAAACTGAAATGTATGCTCCAGAAAATAGGATTTCTGTATAAGCAATCAAGGCGAGTGGTTTCAGTACAGGAATTGTATTTAGATAAGCATTGAGAATTTTCACATGTTTCTGTTTATAGTTATTTCATAGATAATAGTGATACATTAATCTTAATCGTTCTCAAAAATTAAACTTTTTCATACCACAAGAAGTGATAACCAGTTTTTACGATATATATTTTAAAATCTTAATAAAGGTTAAGCTCTTAGTGATAATAACGGTAGGGTCTTTTGTAGGAATGTAATATTATTCGGAATATAGCTTATGACAAACAGACACCAGATGTTGTAATGAATAGATAACAATAAAACATTGGTGTAAAATAAGAATTTGCTTTATAAATGATAGCATGGTGCTAAAACGGTTTTATTTAAATGGAAGCAAGAATATGGTAACTCTTATGATATTTCATTGAAATCATGAACCGATCAATGTTAGACTACCATTGAAAACCTGTACTCACTGGACGTCTATTTCGTCCCAGTATGAGATTCCTCAGTTGTGCGTCCACGGTCCCACACGCGGGATTCGAACACAATACCTTCGTTTTCGCATGTGACATGATATTCATCTACTAATTTTTTTATAAATGTATGGTTTCATAAAATTAAATAACTCGCATCATTTGTTATCAATTTAGGGATTGCATTCACGAACTCATTGGTCATATGCCTATGTTAGTAAATAGACAATTTGCTGACTTTTCTCAAGAACTAGGTTTAGCATCTTTAGGAGCTTCCGAAGAAGAAATTACGAGGCTATCAACAGTAAGTACATTAATTTAATGAATGCTTCGTAATATTTTAATGTAAAATATTTGGATAGATCCTTATATTTACGTTTCGTACCTGATGACCCTAATTAACTGGGAAATTTTGATATCCTAAAGGAAGTGATTTTGTGTGTTAGGTTCAAAACTATGTTACCGTGTATCAAAACCAGAGACTTACTCTCCTTATGATTGATTGATATACTAACAACTGAATAATTACAGAATAGTTCTCAAGATCATATGTGTCTACTCGTTAGTGTTGATTGAGTTCTATCTATCTGTAAATGTGAACTTAGTTAATATTTAGCGGAAAAAAGCGATTGCAGTCCGATGGGTTAACCTCAGAGATCTTAGAGTTTGGTGATGCTGTTTTAGCTATTAGATTGGCTAAAACACTTGGCTAGAGTTTGGGAACCGAACGTGATCCCACGTGACTTGTGTCTATATATGGTCATTCTAGTCTGTAAGAAAGGAAAACACTCCTCTTGTGATAACCACAGAAAAATAAATTCAGATAATATAGTGTCAAAAATATTGCCCTCAGAATCCTTTAACGCCTAACTGAGACTTGTGAAGATCAGACCTGGATGGACGGTCAGATGGGCATTTGCCCTTCGTCATATTCTGAAACACAGACAAACCTACCGATCTCCAACCACAGTAGTGTTTCTTGACCGTAATACAGTGTTCCGCTCCGTAGGTTGACAGGTTTTATGACTGTTTTCACAGAAAAGCGTACCAAAGAAGTATGTGGAGATCGTACAGCCTCTACTTGAACCCTACTGATTGAGCATTTGCTTCTGAAGAACTATTATCAGGATCGCTCACCTCAAGAGGTGTTCTTAACATTCTTGTTCTCCGAACGAAACTTCAGCAAAACCACCATCTTGAGTAGTGTTCGTCAGGGCTGTTCCGTTTCTCCATTTTTATTTAAATTCGTCATAGACATTCTCTCAGAGTTAGCAATCTCATCGTCTGAATTTCTGGAGATTGACCTCGTACGAAGAAATTCACTTGTCACCTTAGAATATGTAGATAATACAGTTTTTGGTGAGGACGTTGACAAGTTGCAGAGGCGTGTGATCACCTAAACCAATAGTACAAGCATTTTCGGGATTAGATTCTCTTTCTCCAAACCCATATTATTCCTACAGGAAAGTGTTAACGCTTGAACTAATGACAGAGGGTAAAGTTGTTGAGCTCATTGTAAACGTCATTTATTTTGAAAGTATTGAAATTCTCAGTTGATTGGTTTCTGGCGTGATCTTGTCACGGATTCGGAAAGCTCACCGGATTTTCGACAAGCTGCATCACCTGTGAAGTAGATGAGATGTCTATGTGTCAACCAAAGGACGATTATAATTCACGGAAGTTCGATCCATTCTACTTCATAGTTGTGAAGCGCGGTCTTTAAAAATAGAGAATATTAGTAGGGCACTAGTACTTGGTCACAAATAACTTCAGAACGTTGCTCGAGTGTTGGGGCCGCCGAGTGAGAAATGGTGAAATCGGACACGAGACACTAGGTGAAGATGGAAAGTTGGTCAGTGATTTAGGGAATGTCCATCGACTGTAGTGGTTGATATACGTATTATGTGAGCCAAACCACAGTGAAAGCGTGTTGTTTGCTGGTGTAGGAGTGCGTTGAAAGAGAGCTAGGGATGGCCAAATCGAAACATGTTATGAGTCAATGAGAAAGTTGAATGCTGGATTGGGCTGTTTTCGGTATGTACAACTAACCTGTTTAGGTTTCACGCGACTGTCATAATTAATAGTTGGAGATGATGGATGAGGTGGCTCAGAAACAGTCGCAATGAGGCAAATGGATTCACTGTCTGTCTTCTTTTACGTCGTAGGTTTCTAAATTATGTTATTAAATTTTTATCTCACAAATCCATATTTTCTTCTAGAGTCATACTTGCTATGCCTGATTTTTTCTATCACCACTAATACTGTCGCAGCCTCTACTTCTAGTGGATTTGTCTTGACAGTTTTATCTGGTTGTGCTGGTATATTGTGGCAGTTTGAACGGATGTATGCACGGGTCGGGTTCTCCATTGCGTATGACTGATTGACTAGTCTATGCAAGATGCTTTTCTTTATAGATGAAAGTTCAAATT
>NC_031502.1:8405896-8532815 GCF_000237925.1 Schistosoma mansoni | reverse complement strand
AAAAGAAAAAGTCTCATTTCGTTCGAATTGGAACGAAAATAATGCTACACCATAGTTCATATCGTTTTCTTTTACTTGTTCTGATTGAAAGGTATTTACCTAAAAAGAACATTTTTTATTTTTAAGTTGTTTCGCATATCCTTTAGTATTTCGATTGAGCAGATGGTAAGAATGACTGGTGTTAAACTCAAAAGTCTCAAGTTATCGCGTTTGTTACTTTATCATCATCACTTTCATACAGCATGGATTTAGTATTTACATGTCGCTTCACATAATTCAGTTGGATCTAATTATTTACCAAGAAGTATTTTCTAAAGTATGTTAGTATCTTATGAATAACATGCATTGTACAAAGAGGTATTTGTCACTATGAATTGATACCAACTAAAGAATCACTGATAACTACAAAAACATCGGAAAACTATTTTATTCTAATTTAGGACTCCTGAACAGTAATTTTTTATTAGCTCATACATCATCTAACCCAAAACCTCCAGTTTGTGTGACAAGCATGATACCTTTAGATAGTTATGTTTAACCAAGCAGAGAGTATTTTATACTTTTGTTTATTTTGTAATATTACTCTAAAGTCAAGGAATCATTCTATGGGAAAACATCATTCAGCTCACAAACATCTAAATCAAGTCCTAGTCCTGACCCCATCAGTGACTGGTATTAATATTAAACTTCAAAGTTACCACAAAATGTACAGACTATTGGTGACCATGTTCGTCATGAGTTAGATATAACTGATAGCAATCAAATAGAGTTACCTTGTATCTCGAAGTAATCAAGGTTGAAGATATGGAATATTAGATTGTAAGTCAATTGTGTAGAGATACTGTGATCATTATAACTTCTGAAGGTTCGACTGTGTCAAGTATTGTTGTATCCTGAACTAGAATGAAATAACTACTCAGTGTTTTCCAGTTTCTAATTATTTCTGTAATTAATGTTATCTCGTAGCGAAAAATTCCTCTACGAAGTAGAATGACATCCATAAAAACATAATGCTTGGATAAAGCCTGAGGATGTTAAAGAAAGTAGAACATTAATTGAGAAGTTGAACTTTCCACGGTTAGAATAGATTTTTATCACCATTAATCCTTCTGTCAGGAAATGGGAAAATGCATCATACTTTCGAACAATGATTGAAAATCAATTAATGTTTTATGATAAACTTATATTTTTTATTATAGTTATACTGGTTTACTGTTGAATTTGGTTTATGTAATGAAAATGGTGAAACACGTGCATTAGGTGCTGGAATTATGTCATCATATGGTGAATTGGAAAATGCATTTAGTGATCTCTCTGTGAAAGAACCATTTAATATAAATGATGCGGCAGTACAAGTATACGATGATGTTGGTTATCAAAAAATTTACTTTGTAACTGAATCTATTGAATCAATGAAACGTGAACTTCGGTTTGTTCTTATTTGATTTCTTTTAAACGATGTATCTATCGAGAGGTTATTGTAATAATAAACATTTTAATGATGAGTGTGATGCCACTTATAAGTAATATGCTTCCTCAACATATCAGAAGACTTTATCAAACATTATCTTTTATGGATAGGTTTGACTTTCTGTGGTTGAGCATAATTTGGAATTGAGGTGTTGTCATGAGCTGAGGGAATAATTGTAAAACGACTCATGTTGAGCATGAATTTAGGTCTGCAGATAACTCATGCTAACGAGTTATAGAAACCACGAAATGAACTTTAACGAATTTCTGTTGATGGAATCAATAAATAATAATTAAAAAAAATTAGTTAGTTTCTTTCAACTGACTTAACAATATATTATTCACTATTCCCGTTAATACATACATTCTTTATACAGCTTGGATGTTTCAATGTCTTTTGGGATCCTGTAAATGTAACATCTACTTTGATGCTAATGTCTAACACTCACTTAGCGCCCAACTACTGTGAAATTGTTCGTTCACATTTAGACAAAGGTTCTTATAAATTTGATATTACTCGATGCTAAATCGTGTTTATAAGTTAAACCTTCAATCTGTATGTTTCAAATAAATGGGAATAACTTCACTAAAGTATGAGGTTGAAAATGTTAGTGCTTTCCTAATCGTGTCATAAAAATGAACTTTGTAGAACGTCTAGTTCAAAATACGAATTAATTTTGGGAAGAAAATGATTTAAAGTTGGTGAGTATTTAAAAGATAATTATTTCTTGTATGAGATTTTTTGACAGTTCACACCGACAACGTTGTCATAGAATGTATACAAGACCAGCCAGCTTCCTAGAGATCTCTTAAACTTTAGGCTATTGAATCGACGTTCAGTGATTCTGATATCTAATTTATGTTGATCTCAGATATTGCTTCCTGTGATACCTGACAGACATCTGAAATTTCTGAACTTCACCGGCCTTGGCTTTTCACTAGAAATTCAAAAATCAATGTAGAACTTAGTTATTAGTGAAAACATCATAATTATTATTGTAGATAGTGTAAGGGAATTTTTCCCTTAATGGTTTTACATTACAGAATGACTAAATGATTGTATTAACTTTTAAAATATTTAGTGGATAAACAAGAGCAAACAAATAATTCTATGAATAATGTAGCTGAACTGAGTTATCATAATGACAAGTTTGTTCTACTGAATCATATCATTGGAGTGAATTATTTTTATAGTTATTTTCACAGAACATGTCATACTTGGAAGTTATTTTCGACTCCATAAGCGCACATAAAGTTTTACATTAAAGACGATATTACCATCAATCAGAAAAACACTTTTTATTACAACTCGAACTGTTTATAACAAGAATAATTGGGCGAAAGTATTACTCAAACTATGTAACAGTATGTTTTGAAGTTAAAAGAATAAGATCATGTACCTAGAGAACGTAGCAGCCTAAATATTAACTGATTAACTATATAATTCTTATTATCATCATCACTCGAATAAAGATTTTCACATCGCCTTTGTAATAAAATCTCGCCGTCCAGTGCTTCCAGGTTTTCCACCACGATGGTCTAGCTTCAATTGACACATGAATTCAACTATAAAATATCGGCTTTTTAAATACAACTTAAAAACAGAAAACATTCACGGTGATTCACTGTTAATGGATCAGTAAACCAATATTTTGATTTGAAAAAAACCCAGTTTACTATGGTAATTCACAGTTTTGATGTTTTACACTAACTTGATTTGTTTTTTAAAAAAAAGTAAACGATGTAAGACAATAGTGATCAATTTGTTTTCATCTATCATTTAAATCTTCAACAGTATTGACATCTATTTTTTCAGGTGTTTTTGTGGATATTATAGTAATTTCAATAGTTGAGATCATGAGTCAATTGAAGCTAGACCACCATCAATTGACTCATCATCTCAACTATTAAAATAATATCTACAAAACCCCTTCTGATATTAATCAACATATGCTCATTAGTGACTGGCTTCATGAGGTATTTCCTGGAGTTCTAGTGAGAAGCAGTGACCAGTGGAGTTCAACCAGGTCTGTTGTGAGATAGTAACTCACTGAAGACATTGGTGGATGTGTCACTCAATTTGGTGGATCGGTTGAAGTCAGATATTAACACCGTTGGATGCTGGCCAGCTCAGTGGTTTAGAGGTTAAGCGCTCGCGTGTGAGACTGATAGGTCCTGGGTTTGAATCTATTTTTTCGTCAAGCGGAATTAATCATCTACAAACCTCATTTTTAATCACTAATTTTGTGAGATGAATGATATTAATTATTGAACAGGAATGAAGACTTCTGTGCGATTGTATAATAACGAGAAAAGATTGTTCCAATTTTCATTCATTAATTAATTCTAAAACTAATAGGCATACAGAAAATCATCCGTAGTAAATACTCTTAATTTTGATGAGATTAGATGAACTGTTAAAATAGAATATAAGGACCTAATGGCTACAAATTAAAAAATAATGTAAACACAATAAGATGTTTTGTACATAAAGAACATCGGCTGAATTTGAAATAGAAACCAATAAATTAATTATATGAAGTCATAAAGCTTGAACATTATTGCTTAACGAATTAACTTTTGGTTTAATGTTATCTGTTCATTGATATCTCAAGATGAATCGAAAATGAAAGATATGAGAAGCCTAATGTACTCCATCTCTTACTACTAAAAGGTTGTAATTCTAAATAATGTAAAGTTGAATTAATTTAAATAATAAAGCTTGTAAATCAGTAATTAAAGTATCTGAGACAATATCAAGTGATTTACTTATAAACTAATCTGACAACAGCGGCCAAAACTGAAAAGTAATACTTCTATTTGATTAATAGCTCATCACTTTTATAAGGCGTGATAATGAGTAGTTTAGACGGAAATCTACTATTTATTTATTTATTTAAACATATAAATATTGGTACAAAGGGGCACCGAATACATACGAGCCACACAAATCTCATTTGATTTGTGTGAGGGCTGTCATACTGTACCAGTACTCAAACTGAAGCAGATGGTTTCCTTAGGAGCCCACACCCGGAGCCTTGGACCTGAAGGTCTAATACACAACGCAGTGGAGCAACGTAAGAAGGTGCAGTCCCATGGTAGTCGATGACCAACAGTTGGTTCATACTCAATTTATTTCCTTAGGGTCCTGTAGCCCATGTGCACCGTTGGTTTGGAATCAGGGTTTTCCAACTCCCCTAGGTGAACCCTCCGTATCCACCAACTCGGTTAAAGCGCCGGACATTCACTTTTCATCCTCTAAATTTCGTAAACAACACCCTCGCCGCGAAAATGCAGTGAGTAGGACTTCCTTGGCAGAGGCTATATACGCGTGGCCATATGAGAACATTTCGAGACAGAGAGCTGACTCTCCTCACTCTCGACCGTGCCAAGGCATCGTATCTCTCAATAATCGAACGTATAACTTATTGGTTCTATTTAAATGAATATCTGGATAGTATATGTATATACGTTAATTTTTTTTAATACTACATTAGAGATGTATAGGTCTAAATCCAAATAAACCTATGATTTTACGTAATGTATTTTACTGTTCACAAGTGAATATATATTCCGTTAATTTTTATCACCTGTCAAATTTATTAATGATTAAACAGATAAAGGAATTAGTGTGAATAATAGTTATCAGTGTAATTTAAACAGTCCATGATTACGTAACAATTACCTAACAATCTTTACAAATTGTTTTATCATTCTTATTCAATTTCTTTTTTTTTTTTAGAAACTACATAAATACGTCTGGAAAATCAACAATTCCAATTTACGATCCAATCACAGAAACAGTGCATATGAAATCTAGATTTTCTATTCGAAAAGAACTTCTGAAACATGTGAAAGAAGAGATTGGTCAGTTGGATACATTGCTTAATCATTCTAATTATACATTACCATGAAAAATTATTCAGGATATATAATCTTTGTCATTAATTTATCAAGTAAAAACACAGTAATTATAAAAGGATGCCTGTAACATATGAAATTTATTACTTCTGTGTTTCTATTTTAAATAGTGATATGTGCCGCTTAGTGATCGCCTGTCCATAAACTAAAAATGACGTTATCTGTAATGGACAGTTTAACACGTCAGATTACCGATACTAATATCAATATGAAGCATAAATGTTCAGTGATTTAATCATATTAAGATATGGGAAGAATATTCATTTTTAATTTGTATGTGATATTCTTCACTAAGGAGTACTAGACAGCTATTTCGTTATGGTATGGGGATCCTCAGTATCGTTCACCATGATCGTACTATGTATCAGATCCGGAACTTTAGGGTTTTACTTCGAACGTTTAACAGATGTTCTGTTTCTTCTAGTTTGCAATGGAGAGATAAATTCATGATGAGTACCACTTATAAATTAAATAAATCTCCAACAACTCCATTTAAACTATGTCTCATTTAATAAATTCTCATCGATTTTTATAGTTATTGGATATTGACTTGAATGAAAATATGAGAATGATAATCGGGATAAATACAGGTAACTGAAGCAAACGAAACCGAAAACGCGCGTACCTATGTAAAATACTTCAGATTCACTGACCAGAAACAAACAGCTACCAGATGAGAAAATAATTGGGAAAAGATGCTAGAATTCTATAGGACACACTTCACAAAAGTCATCAAACTGCAACACAAGCCAAGCTCAAACATCAGAGGAAGGGGTGTATACATAGACCGTATTAGGTTATTTTTATACTAGGAATGTGGACGTTAGATCGTTTGATCTGAGGTCCGTCAAGTTAAGGGAAGAGGATGAAATCACTTATTCCGAAAGCTGTCCCAAATTTTTATTTCTGAAGGTTCGATTATTTTAAGCTTAATCTCCTTGGACAAACTACCGATAACATAATAGATGATTGAAAATAACTATTTGGTGTTAGCATCGTGTTTCATTTAAGCTAGATCAATTGAGATGGATCTATTGAAACTCTTCATCAAACCATTATTTTGTCAATGTGAAAGATGTTCATAAAAAATCAGCTAATGAAATCGCTTCTAAGGTGAAATTAAACTATAGTTTCTAAAAATACTTCATATGCATCATCAAACATCAAATTAGCTTCAAAAGCAATCGTACTGTATTGTAAACAGCGGACGAAATTCGGTGATTTTTAGTCTACATATTAACCTACACAAACTTGTTAAACTATAGAAATCAATGTACGCTTCAAATTGTCTGGGTAGATAAAAATGAAATGGTTGAATACGTGAAGTAAAATTTTTTCAATGACGAATTGTTGCTAAACATTTTTTTGTCGGAATCAGTATTTATATTCAGCTTATTACCATATCCTTCTTACATCCACACATCTTACATAACTGTCAACAGATCTTGGTGTTCACCCTCTTAAGCTTGTAGTGCCGCGATTCGTTAATCGTTTACTTCGATAACCGTTATAATTCTAATCTTAACGGTGCGTAAAATCAGAAGACAAAGGATAGCAGTGACTACAGTTTATTGTCGAATAACTCAGGTCAGAAAGCTAACAACACCTGAGCGAATATCAACGAGCGAGTGAGCGGCAAGCGAGCGAGTAAACAGGCGAATAAGCGAACGAGAAGCAAGCGAGCGAATAGCAAGCAATTACATAGGCAATTTATAGTCAAATTTAATAAGGGCACAGCAAAGCAAAACAAAGGCTGATATAAGTATTTGCGTGCATACATATAAGGGTGAGGAGTATGAGTCATTGAGTGATATTTAAGCAGTCAACATTTCGGATAGAGTGGTCATGTGCTCTAGTGGTATAGCAGTGCAAAGAATATGCGAATTGTTACTACCCAAATGACGATGTCTGTTAAGTAAGTTATTAAAAGGGCTTAACCAAAATTGACTATAATCGGAATTGATTATAGGATGGTTGCTATAACCTACGAATCAACTAAAGTTTTGTTTAGGAAATAAAACTTTACGGTTTATTTAGGAAAGTTGATCGCATTATATTATTGTTCCTAAATATGATTCATAAACGAAGCATACATTTGTATATTCTGCTTTGCATTACAATGTATAAGGGATAGTGACGCCAGCCGACTAAACAGAAGTTAGTGGTCTTAGGATTTAAGCGTGTGATCTAATGATTTAAACACGGTACTTCAAACAATAAACGATGATAACACATAAAAATACATATATGGAACTCCAAAACCCTATACTGACAACTGAAGTGTGCTCACAAGTGACTAGCCTTGAGAGAGAATTCTTGTAGTTCTAATCTGAAGCCTTGATCAGAGGAGTGTAACTGATATGGTTGAAGCTAAATCGATTCCGCGGTAACGAACGAAAGCCAATGACACGATAAGCTATTCTAATCTGTTGTTCCAGGCCCCGCTAACTAGATGAAGAAGTCCAAGGCAAGTAGGGGAATATATATGTATTCCGTAAGCAGCCGAGTACAAGCAATCAAATAAGGGAAAAAGTCAAGCGCATTTATACAGCAACAATTTGTCCTTGAGCATCACTAGTAAATAGCACACACAAAGAAACAATGGACCAATAGCGTCTAAGATAGTTTACAAGTGGGAAATGACGTGAAGGTAAAAAGAGCGCGTTTGGCGCGAAAACAGCTAAATTCAAATTTTCAAAATAAAATTACAAAACTAAGCCATTTACCAAGTAAGTTCTGGGGATTTGACATCCCCAACAGTAACCGTGTTGTGTGTGAGGCAGTTATCCATTAAAGACAATGGAAAATCTTTTTCATCTTGAATCACATTGTCTATCCCTCATCTTTGTTTATTATCACTGATGCTTTTGTTACCCATTTTTAAGTAGAAAAGTACACAATAAATTAAAAAATTAATATCTAAAGATAGATGAAGTGAATGGACGCAAAATATTCTAAGCAAATAACATTGATTCTTATTTATTTGAACATATAAACATTGACACAAAAAAGGCACTGAATACATATACACCACACAAGTCACCTGATTTGTGTGTGGGCTGTCATACTGCACGAATACCCAAACTGAAGCAGATGGTTTCCTTAGGAGCCCACACCCGGAGCCTTGGACCTGAAGGTCTAATACACAACGCAGTGGAGCAACGTAAGAAGGTGCAGTCCCATGGTAGTCGATGACCAACAGTTGGTTCATACTCAATTTATTTCCTTAGGGTCCTGTAGCCCATGTGCACCGTTGGTTTGGAATCAGGGTTTTCCAACTCCCCTAGGTGAACCCTCCGTATCCACCAACTCGGTTAAAGCGCCGGACACTCACTTTTCATCCTTTAAATTTCGTAAACAACACCCTCGCCGCGAAAATGCAGTGAGTAGGACTTCCTTGGCAGAGGCTATATACGCGTGGCCATATGAGAACATTTCGAGACAGAGAGCTGACTCTCCTCACTCTCGGCTGTACCAGGGTATTTGCGGGTAATAAGATTGTTAAATAGAGATAATAGCTTCTCCCCTTTATATAATGAAAAAACAGTTGATGTTTTGAAAGAATTTATTATTACGGTTTGATCAATTTTGTATGATTACACAATTTCTTCCGATTTCGTTTTTCTCTTTCTTTTAAAAAATTTACTTAGAAGTCATATACATTAATATTGACAAACATGAATAATTTATGTTAAACAGAAAAGACAGTGAGTGAGCAACACTATTGTTAATCGCATCAAAAAAGCACATCTACGTACACAATTGGCGTAAAACTCTGTTAAAGACGAGGTGAATAGATATATGCACATTTTAGAAGGGAGAACTTCATCTAAAGTGTACATAAATGACATTTAAAGAATTACTGTACATGTCACATACGCATATGTGCAAGAAAGAATTCGTTTTTTTCAATAACCAAGTGGTATGAGTAGTGGGACATAAGGAGTGTTTTGTATTATACGGAAGAAAAAACAAATATGTTGTGTGCATACAATTATTTACACGTATTAAAAACATACAAAGAAAAGTAGGAGAATAAAAAATACGAACTTCTGATGAATACACGAGTGAGAGGAC
Source organism: Schistosoma mansoni (assembly GCF_000237925.1). NCBI lineage: Eukaryota > Metazoa > Platyhelminthes > Trematoda > Strigeidida > Schistosomatidae > Schistosoma > Schistosoma mansoni. The sequence goes on along the minus strand of NC_031502.1, from coordinate 8,523,347 downwards.
AAATAAAATGTGAAGTTTTCTAAAAATATATACACTTCTCTCTTTGCCCACTAAGTGTTTACATATATAAGTTGCTCGAAATAGAAAAAACAGAAGTTGAGAATGAGGGTAGATAAACAGAAGTTCACAGAAAGCAAATAGGGTCATTTCTTTTGTGTGGACAGAGAGGCACATGAGTGTATAATTACACATATCTGTTTCTATATGAATCGATTAGGCACATGATTACTATAACGAAACGTATACATATTAACAAAGAATAAGTCAGTTTTCAATTGATAATTGACTTCGATCTTACTCTCACAAGTTTTTCTTCTAATTCTCCCTCTCCTTATATCTTTTTCCAGAAAAGCAACTTCGTAATCCTGTTCACAGTAGTTTCGTAAAAATTAATTGTTTAGCAAACAGTATGAAAAAGAAAAATGGATGAAGAATATATAGAGTGAAAAGTTCTCTATTCCAACCATTTTCCTTTAGAATATATTTTGGTATGAAACATATATGCTCCAGTTTGCATGTGATAAAACACACTAAAAAATTGAAGGGTAGTGTCTAAAGATGGTCTTTGAGATCAATTTAATTATGTGACAGAAAAGATAAATCGATCTCAGGCGATAGAAATCTAGAACAAATACACAACCGCAGTACGATAACAGTACACACAATGTACAGTTTATTCACACAAAGCAAGAAAAGAAATATGAATCACGTTGATATACATATATAAAGGGGAACTGATGCATTATTCAGTAAGTTTTGATTTTGATTTCAAATATTTCTCGACTTCAATTAAAGAATTATTTGCATCGACCATAAGCTAAACGAATTGGAAAGAAAAATAAAACATATAAACGTACATAAAATCAAAGATATTCAAAGTAATGACAAGATAGAATCGTTTCATTGAGTAGTCCTCATTACTGAGTTCTTAGAGCTAATCGAATGAATTCGATCACTTTGCACAATGTATGACTATCAGTTCAAGCGAATAAACATCGTAGTGTACATTTTTCAAGCTATAAATAGTTGACAGAAATTCCCGGGAAATATAAACCTTCACGACTCCGCCTGTAGCCCACTGGAGACAACTGCCGGTCCCAAGTCCAGATAAAGGAAGAGGGTTGAGCATGAGGTTAGCAACCCCACCCTATAGAAAACTAACTCGCTAAAAAATGCTAACCAGAAAGAATTATTCAAGTTCTGCCCTTGGAATCAGAAGGTCTTCGTTTAGAAGAGTTATGACGCCTCATGGTGAAAGCCGGGCTTCTTCGGAAGCCACGAGGCCGATGCCCCTTCTGACAACCAGAGCAACCATTCATCTAGGTACATGAAATGCTCGTACAATGTGGGAGACCGGGACAGTCTTCCAAATTGCTGCAGAAATGAGGAGATACAACCTGGAAGTGATTGGAATCAGTGAAACACATTGTATGCAGGTTGGGCAACAACGACCAGCTTCAGGAGAGCTGCTGATACACTCCGGCCATGAAGAAGAAAATGCCTCACATACACAAGGAGTTGCATTGATGTTTTCCAAACAACCACAAAAAGCACTTGTGGGATTGGAATCTCATGAATCAAGGATCATCAAAGCCCCCTTCAAAACAAAGAAAGAGGGAATTACAATAAATATCATCCAATACCATGTGCCTACCAACGACTACAATGAAGACGCTAAAGGCGGCACTATATTCCAACACAAACGCATACACAAAGTCACAATGACTTCATCGGATCACACTACGCAGAACCAAATTGACCATATCTGTATCAACAAAAAGTTCAGAAGGACCATGGAGGATGTGAGAACCAGAAGAGGAGCTGATATAGCATGCGATCATCACTTGCTGGTCGCCAAGATGAAATAAGAACTTCAGAAGCATTGGACAATGGGGCGGACAACATCACAAAGGTTTAATACGGCTTTTCTTCGGCAAAACTACGAAAGCCATCATCCAGAAGATACAAGTGTTTATTAACAGTTATCTACGCAAAATACTTCGGATCTGTTGGCCAGACACTATCAGCAACAACCTATTGCGGGAGAGAACCAACCAGATTTCAACAGAGGAAGAAATCAGGAAGAAGTGCTGGAAGTGGATAGGACACATATTGAGGAAAGCACCCAACTGCGTCATGAAACAAGCCCTCATATGGAATCCTGAAGGTCAAAGGAAAAGAGGAAGACCAAAGAACACATTACACCGAGAAATGGAGACGGACATGAGAAAAATGAACGAAAGTTGGATAGAATTAGAAAGGAAGGCCCAAGACAGAGTGGGTTGGAGAATGCTGGTCAGCGGCCAAAGCTCCATTGGGGGTAACAGGCGTAAGTAAGTACTAAAACTTCACGTTCTTTTGAACTCTATAAAAAAGGAGTAACAATAATGTGAACATTTATCTTAGTGGCAATGTCTGTGAGATAATGTGAATGCCAATCTGGTATGTCATATTGATAATAAAATATGATTGATTGTTGAGCGTGGACAAACAGGAGCCTAGACTACTAACTAATAAATATATGATTTCCTTCTCTCTCGTTGATTTCCACTTCGAACTCACTGAGGATGACTGCTTGTAATTGTGTTGAATAAAGTATTATATAGTCTACATTCTGGTTCTCTATTTTGGAGCACGAATCCTGGATCTGATATAACGTGACTAGTCTCATCATCGTATTACCGCATTATTATAATACACCTGAGAGAGAAATAAAAATATTTCAAGCCATCCGTTATATATCCCAATCTTTCAAAGAGTATGTTTCTCAAGGATTGCCCATACGACTTCCGAACGAAATCTAACTGACATGGGACATTACTAGTGTAATGCAAGAGAAATAATTATAAACCATATTATTGAAATAGTTTTTCGATCACTAATTCACATACCTCCTTTCCAACCGCTTATGAAATATCAGTAGTAAATATCATATGCCCCAGAAAAAATAGGGTTATTTAATGAAGATAAATTTGGGAATAATTCGTATCGAAAAATGACATTTATCACAGGAGTACAGAACAAGTGTCCCATCTTAGTTTTAAACAGTTCACTATTGTTTGTATACCAATGTAAATAAAACTAAACCCATTGCTTTTCAACGCTGTCTAGTGAAGAGCGGAACAACTATTTAGAAATTGAATAGGGAACCTCAATTATCCATTTGTTCAAATTAAGTCAACTCACAGTAGATCAATTGACATCTCATATGTAATCTTATATTTGAAGCTTTTTTTCTCAGATTCATAAATGATAGATAAAACAATATAGATTATCGTCTTTGCAATTGAATTCATCTAAGGGTATGCAGGATTGTGGACTCGCATTGCTGTAGAGTTCCATACTAGGACGATAGGGCCATGCAGTGATTATGGGTTTACAGTGGTGGTCTAGCTTAGATCGACTTGTGAATTCAACTGTGAAAATACTACAAACTCCACAAATTCCTATACAGATTATCATCTGTTCAATTTTAGAGAAAAATATAAAAACAAAAAAGTCATTCTTATCAATACACTTACTTCATCTAATTCAAAGTAAAGAAAGACAGATTGTATTTTAGTTCGTATTGAACGTGAAAAAGGATAGGAGCCAAGTAAATCAGCAATTATTGTATAGGTACACGCATTGAAAAGTTGTATAGAACCTTTGAAATTTTTTTGTGTAATTAGAGCTTTATGAATAATTTCATCTAATGTATTACTGTTATTATCATGAGATGATGAACAAGAGAATACGTTCGATGACAAATTCGATATAGAATCTAATAGTTGATTACACCACATATCTTGTTCAGTCATCTCTTGGTCACATTGCGAGTCTACACCAAATCATTTTGTTTTAAAAAACATACATGTAAACATTTACGGTTAATGCTGTGAATCAATTTCACATTTATCGACAAAGTATGACAAAAAAAGAACAATAAAAAGTAAATAATGCATTGATGAAAATTTCATGTCAACGATAGTATTGTAGCAGCCAAATACCTCGTCAATAAAACTAAAAATAATGAGTAAGCAATGGTTGTTTACCTAAGATCAATCTCAGATGTAAGCAATGAAATTCAACAATCTAAACAAACAAAATCTTCTGTTACGTTAAATAGGTCATACGTAAGTTCTCATATTTACTGTAACAATTATTCTTTTCACTTTATAAATATCAAAATTTATCTTTTACAACAACCAGATTCTAATGGAGTTTAACTGATATAGTCGCTCTAGTTTCAGGCGCTGAAAATATTCCAAAACAGTAAATGTGACAAAATCTAGTTTTCACACTCTGAAACAGATCTTTTTCCGTTGTCACGTTTGTGAAATAGTCAACTGTGTCCCAATCTAACAACATTCATTCCAGTAGGAGCATTAGAAGATGTCATAAATCAACCAATACTGTAGTACCTGTATCCAGAACACATGTCTCGTCATTAAATGCCTCATACTCGGGTGCAGACAGACGATTGATTTACAATTTAAGGTAGCAAAACCCAAACTGTCGGATTCCGACTCAAAAAAAAAATAAGAGTAATAATAACATGTTACTTATGAAATAAAAACATTATAACTTGAACCCAGTTGTTTGAGGGATTACCTTTTGTCAATTTGATTAGTTAATAAAGCACACAATCTAGAAAAGAATTTACTGAACAACTTTGCAGTATATGAATATGATTATGGCAATTTTCAACTTCTACCCCATACACTAATTTCCTTCTCAATTATATTTACCTTTGGTGTTTACTGAACGTTTGAGAAATTTTAGGCTGTATTAGGTAGGATAGTGAAGACCGTGTAGTGGTGGCCCGTTCAACTTGATTATGAGTATGACTGTGGGTGGAGACTGGAAGACTCTAACGATTCGTCAGTGTTAATTTAATAAATACAAACCATTCTCCTTACTCAAACATCTCGTTATTTATTCATTTTACAGAAGACGACCCGAATATTATATATATATATATCACAGTGATGACAAAAGACATGTTTATCTAGAACTCAGTGGTGATCGAACTTGCAGCCACAACAGCTCAGGCATAACTCCTTAGACGATGAGATTGGATGATGCAGGTCCAAATCCATCAAGGAGCATTATTTTTACCAAAACTACAAGCACACCTTGATGATGGGTGCCGTCTAGTCTAAAGCTCCATGTTGGCTACTTCCAAATTACATACACTAAACATAGATATGAACGTTTTACGAGTAATATGTGGACAAATAGCAACTGCTGGGAATTTACCTGCCAAACAAAACATAAACACCATTGAACAAAACGACTATGATTAATAATAATACACTTATGTGAAGATAATAAAAATCCTACTATCACTAACCACTATTATCATTGTTAGTTAAGGAACATGAGTAAGAAAGACATGTATTAGGCAAAAGACAATTTGAATGAACTGATGAATTTGCTTTATTTTCAGTATTATTCCATCCATTATTATTATCGTTGCTTCCGTCATGATCATTTGTATTCTTCAACTGATGGTGATCATTAATTGATAACTCAGGAGATTGGTTTACATCAATTGGGATTATATACTCTTCAGATGACATTTTAGCAACAGATAATCTGTGCGAAACATTATCATTTTTAGTCAGATTTGTTTCATTCACTTCAGATGAAACAAGCCAATTGTCAACTTCCCCCAATTTTTCAACTGAATGACTTGCTGAAATACTCAATTCACTGAAGACAATAAATGGTTGTAAGGGAAAAAAATAGAAATAAAAGATATCTTAGATTTTAACTAAAAATTATCAGCTAATACGAACAACAACGGTTACTTCTGAATAGATAACTAATTTATTCAGCAAACTATCATTATTGCAGAATTTTCACATATATTAACGTCATTCACTACGTCTTTATTGGATTATGTCAACACCTGAACTAAGGATAGGGAGTGAAGTAGTCGAACGCGTCGACAACTTCACTCATCTTGGAAGTCTGGTCAGCCCTAATGGGTTGGTGTCTGACGAAATCTCAGAACGGTTTCAAAAAGCTCGTTTGACTTTTGCCAACTTACGTCACCTATGACGAAGACGAGATATCCGTCTATCAATTAAGGGACGAGTATACTGCGCAGACGTTCGCTCTGTTCTACTTTACGGCTGTGAATCATGGCCATTAAGAGTAGAAGATAATCGAAAGTTACTAGTATTTGATCACAGATGCCTTAGAAATATTGCTCGCATCTGCTGGGATCACCGGGTAAGTAATAATGAGGTTAGACACAGGGTATTAGGAAATGACGGTAAATCGGTTGATGAGGTCATGAATCTTCATCGACTGAGACGGTTGGGCCACGTGTTACCTATGCCTGAACACCGATTACCACGACTCGCTATGCTGACTAGTATTAGGGATGGTTGGAAGAAAGTTAGGGGCGACCATACCAAAACGTGGCATCAGTCCTTGAAGTCACTAACCCCAGTCTGAGCCATGTTGGCAGATGCAGACTACTTGTTTGGGGTCCGCGTGACTTTCGTAACGAATGGTCGGAGACTCTAGGTGACATGGCTCTGAATCGATCACAATGGCGTAGGTGCATACACTCTTTATCTTCCCTTAAACCTTGAGATTAAAATTGCTTCATAACTTTCTTCCTTCATCTTGTTGTGCTAACGAGTGAGGTATGGCAACTTGGACCGATGCATAAATGTGCCTGGTCCTACGTTGTAGCTGACTGACTGACTTATTGGATTATGAAGTACCAATTTGGTTTTACATCAACTAGTTTTTTTCGTCCGATGAATGGATTGTTAAAATCTATCAGTAAAACGCTGATCAATCAGTGATACGCATTGGCTGAGTGATGGCCACTCGTGGAACCGATTCATCGATATATCATATCGTTCAGAACGGCTTGAGATCAAAGACAAGAGCACCAGCCAGAAGAACAGAATCTGAACACAAAATAAACATGATAAAATGACGCGGACGACTGGAACAAGTCAGCTTGTAGGTTATTCACTCTTCAATCATTTAAGACTTGAATACTGGATTTCATCTTTGGCCGTCATGTCAACCAGTGTAGGTATACACAATAACAAATAGATTCGTCTTAGTTACCAAACTTATTCTAAAATACGTCTTCTGAAGAATAGGGAACTAAGAATCACACTCATTTTGAAACTTTATATAGCTAGAGGAAATAGGGATCCAAACCTATGAATTAATGCCGAGGAGAATGAGCTTCCATTAGTATACTCAACGAAATTTATGCTAGGATCATTATTAAAATCGATCCGACTAGCAATCTTTTTCTTTAAATTAAATGTACTACTACTCGAAATTGCTTATTTTATTTATTTATTAGAAGCCAATTGCTCGCTAATCAATCTCAAGTATGAGTTAAAGATAATCTTATTGAATAAGGCTGTTTTTCGAAAGTAGGAATCGACGAAAGTTCCGTGTGATTAGAAGCTTAAATAATTATACCAAAGAGTAGGAACAGCAATTTCTAAACTATGTGGGTAAAACATTTTACGCTACATTTTTGAAACCCTACTCAACCTGAATGGATCTACGATGCACATGATAGTGCTTGTGAGACATCTTAAAACAAATAAATCAATTACTTACTGGTTTTCATGCTCAAAATAATTCTGATTAGATGACAATACAGAGGGAGTAGAAGGCTGTGCAGAAACACTATGAATCTCATCAAATATAAGTGATGATTTTTCAGACGTACGATTTTCTCGGCGCGACAAAAAACTATTTGAATGATCAGCAAATTGTATACGGGATGAGTACAATCGATTTTCTTTGTCACAACTACTATGTTGTAATGATGAAAGCTGATTGATATTATTTTTAGCAGTATAATTAGTAGTATCTGTTGAGACTTCATCAGGTACTGATGATAATGTAGATAATTTGTCGTTAGAATATAAAGATAACATTAATTGAACATGCACAGCAACATCAATAAAGGATATTGAATGTTTGTTATTGTCCGGAGAATTCAATGATCTAAATAAACAATGTGAATTATCATTATAAAAAGGTTTGGTCGATACATTTGTTTTGCTATCGAATAATAATGATGATGATGATAACTGAAGTGATTTAATCGGATTCATTATTGTGTATTTCTGTTTATTTTTAGTATACTTTTTAAAGCCCAATATTTTTATATCAGTTGGTAAATAAATAATTTGATTTTTGTTTACACAGTGAAACAATGATTGTAACAGCCACCTGGTATCCGAATGGGAATTAGGCTTTGAATCGGTCAGTTCATGATCATCATGATCAACAGCATGTGCTGATCCACTTGGGGTAAACGAAGGTGAACTGAAACATAATCAGAGCGTGTTTAAAATTATTGAAAAATTGACAAGAATAAAAACTTGAACTTGAAGGAAAAACATTAGTTTAGATATAAAGAAGCTTGTTTGATTACTAAGGAAATTTCATATTATCTAGATTCTTGTTAATAAAAATTAGTTTTTGTGTAAGGATAACAGCCCAAAAATTTTTTTAAATTCAAATCTCCTCACAGACCTTTGCTGCTGTTCGATTGGTTATTTCCACTTTTAGTTCACGAATTTCACTGTAATTCAAAGTCATTATTGATGCTTCTTCAGCAGAGTTGTTCAACTTCATATTTGCTTTATTTAATATCGAAGCTTTTTTGATCACCTCTATTATCTTTTAGTTTACAAAGAACACTTTAATCGTAAATTGATTTTGATATACCTTCAGTGATTTTTCTAACATAAATTACGATAGAATTGAGAACTTTTTTCACCTAGTTTATTCAAACTATACTTGTTATGGTACAGAATGTTAGCAATCAGTAGTAAAAGGAATCTCAATGAAAACACATTATCGACTTGTTAGAGCGACTTTAAGAAGGTGCAACGAAGCCTCCAAAGGCTTTAAAAAAAATCTGAAGATTCTATAAAATCACAACCCGATAGAAATTGTAGAATATCGACGTGACGTGCTGTGATAGGATAACTGTATAAGCTTCCTGCTTGCAGATTGGCTGGATTATAATGATGTTACGATCTATACCAAAAACTGTAAATACACTACTTAAAAATTTCTGTAGATCAGACGCCCTAGCTTTCCACCCATTCAAACAGAATCTTCGTATACAACAACATTGCCGACAGCTCATTCCAATATAAACACACCATTCTGTCACATTCTCTAACTCAAAAGATCAAGAATTCTTTTACGTGTTCATGATTGTCTACAGTAAATCATTAGCTATCAATACGATATTTAATGGACGACAATCACTTATTTTACAACCAATGTCATCTTAACACATTTCCTTTAAGTCTACATCGTAACATATAACCCTCCTTTAGATAATCAACTGTTAATGTACAATTTATGATTCACTGTTATTTTTATCATTGTTAACTTTCTAAAATCATACAACATTATGTTTTATTGAATTACAGGTTACTTTACTAGATATTTAGTATTAGGACTATTATCATTGAAACATTTTTCAAATGATAAAAGATACTTTTATTTCATTGTAGATTACTATTTGTAAAAATTAACTGTAACTACCATTTTTCAGTTTGAGTATGTGATATTGTCTGCTGAACCATTTTCATTTTATCTAATGATGCAATGGGATTCTTTCATGGTTACTTATGTGTACTCTCATGAATTCTAAAATGCTGGTAATTAATCAAAAGACAATTTTCTGCACCATTGATTGATCATTGGGTGGTGATCAATGTCATGTGTATCATGTCCTTCTTAGTGCAGATCGAATGCTATCGATCAAGTTGCTATGTGGCCACTAGTCTAGGTGGCTCAACACTGAAAAGGATTTGGCACACATGACATTAATCACCACCCAGTGATTACATCTCAGTCCTACAAGAGGTCGGTCACGGTCTGGATAGCTCAGTAATAACGTCTCTGACTGTGAAGCTGAGTGGCACGGGATCGAACCCGTCAATGAGCGCCAGTTCACTCAAGATTACAGGTACACCTTGCTGACAAGTGACAAGTAGCACGAAACCCGTGTCCAGGGTTTCCTGTTGATCACCAACCACCATCTTATCACAATTTTTTTCGCTGAACAATCTTTCGAAATGTTAATCATTCAATAATATTAGACTAATTCAGCAATTAGCATTAATCGACTGTACCATTTGCATTGGGTTACCACGGCTAATTATTAAGATCATTAAACAATTTTTGTCAGCCTAAATCCATTAGTTATAAGTTAAGATAACTCATGTAAATAGTTAAACGGAAAATCATTTTCACCTTATGAATTTTCAAGTTTATCAGTTTTTAGGTACAATAATTACTATTGTAATTAGAAATTTATATCTATTGACAATACACTGATCATTATAGCCAATAAATAGTTATCAATTTAGTCTAGTTTCCTTTGGATGACATGCAAAATCATTCCATCTAAATAGAAATTGTACGGGTACATTTTTTTACCAATCCATTCTTTTTAGGCTAATCAACAAATCCATCTACATTACTGTGAACATAAAGTTTCACATGAACATGACTAGTAAGAAAATCGATTTAAATTATCACCTCTATATTCATTAACAACGAGTGTTATGCCAGTATTCGAAGTGGCTTTTTCATTTCTTCAATAAAAATTTTTAGCTCAGAAAACAATTCAACCGTCCAAGATTTTTTTATTAAAATAAAATTTTAATATAAAGTGCCAATTTCTACATATAATCGAAACAAATTATGCTACACGGATTTAAAATAATCTAATTACAATAATATATTATTTACAGCCAATTAACAAACTGATACAGGAAACAAAAAGTGTGCTCGTATATACATTGGACAATCGTTTAGAACATGTCAACTAATCACTTCTAAATGTTTATAATCATTTCCTTAATTTTTAACAATACTCATAATGAATTTATACCAATGGTATAATGATGTCAACCGAAATCGAAACCAGAAGCACTGAACTCCTAGTATGTGACTCCTCGGAAGCGTATATCTTCGACCTAATCAGGGATCAAATCGAGGACCTAATGGGCACTTCCGAAGAGTCCTATACAAGGACAGAACAGATATTCGATGTTTACTGGTTCTCAATGGTTCCCGAAGTAAGGTCAGTACATAATATAAATCCTAATATCCAATGGTTTTCAAAACCTCATATACTGGTTAAATATAATCCGTATAAAATAGAACGATGTTCCAGCTGTCAAATCATCTTTGACACTCAGTCACTAAAAAGTATACAATTTAATGGCAACAATCATACATAAAGATGTGCTCATTGCATAAGTATAATTAACTATGAATCTAATATTATACCTTATAAGTTAAAGTTACGGACGAATAGACATCATCAACAGAGCCTGGTACAGATGTGCTTTGGCTTGATTTGCCATACCTGATTAGCACAAGATGAAAATAACAAAATAAATCAAATTATTTAGAGTAGTACTAATGATAAAAAGGAAAACTAAAAATTGAGAAAACGAAATAAAGGTGAAGGGTAAATGCAACTGCGCCATTGTGAGAAATGTTGAGACAAATTACCCAGAGTATTCAACTACTGTTCACGATTGTTACACAAACCCTAACCAGATAGTTTGCATTTACCAACATTACTTAAAACAGCAGTCAGTGACTTCATGGGCTGATGGCACATTTTATTATGGCGGTCCATAACTTTATTCCGATCTATTTCTGAATAAGTAAGAATCTTTTATAGAAGTAAATGACGGTCACTCATACATAATACATGTCTTAACTGACTCAATCAAAAAAGATTAACTATATTTACTAAATATTCTATGTCTAAACTCAACATTGCACAGTCAGTGGTTCTAAGAAACGTGATAAATGCCTCGAAGAACCTATAGTTGAATATTAGTAGTCAGCAAATATCCTCCACTCTTAATGGCCACGCTTCGAACCCATAAAAGCAGAACAGGATGACTGCTTTTCCCTATACCCCCGCACTGGCTGAAAAACTGACATCACAATAACGCCCAAGCTGATGTACAATGCCATAGGCTAAAACAATATTTCATCCTACACCAACTCAACAAGGCGAATGAGACTTAGAAGATAAATGAAGTAGTGAACGGGCACAGCCACTTCACACACTATGATTAGCTTAATAATTGACGTAAAGCAGTCCTGATTATTCTGGGTTAGGAAGATTTGTTAATCAAGGCGATCAGAAGGCTCTATATTTTGATAGTGTCTTTATTAAACAGGACTGTCATTTGTGTATTCTTAATCGAAAAGTGAGTCACCTGATAAGAGATCAGTCTTTGAAACGTGAGAGGACGAAAACATCAACTCTAAAAAGAATGTTTAGGACAGAAGTGAGAATTGGAAAAGTGGGCAACCATGCTAAATACTACATGATGGTAGTTCGCCATAGCTTCTAACTCGACTATTCATGTCTAAGTAAGAAGCCTTTATGACGTTTATGTACTTCTTTGGTATGACTTCCAATGGCAGACGCTGACAAGAAATATCTCAATGGACCACATACAATCTAACTATTCCGAATATGATCGAAATAAAACTATATTGTAAGGAGGTTTATGTAACCACCTAAATCTTAGTGATCGAATCCGCTAGATTTGTAGAGTGTTGACGAGTTAAAATTTTTATGCTTAGACAACGATTTTCTGTAAACAAACGAGTATTAAATATATCTACCATATCCTTACAATAGGTGTAAGCAAGACATCACTAGAGGCAATGATACCAAAGCATCTATACATGTAAAAGGTTCGAACGTATCACCTATTTCGTTGAAAATCAACCGTTTAAACGTGTATGTGTAATAGTTATATTTATCACAAGCATATCTCAGAAAAGTGACCAAAACTTGTCGTAGACATTCAACTTTAAAACTTTACACTCAATACTCAAACATTTGATCGTATCACTAGAGGATTGAGGATTCAAGTACAAATAAATTCAGTTCAGAAAAAATGCATGTACAGATTAAGCAGCGTTGGTGTGATGCACATTAAAAAAATGAGATTTCAAAATATTAGCAATAATTGATGTGTTTTGATATAATGATCTACCACCGAAGGAATATTTAAATTATTATGAGAGAATCTAAACTACAGTCTAAGTAAATCTGAGTATATTTGAATGGCACAGTAAAACGTCGAAGACATTAAAATCCAGAAAAGAAATAAATCGACTGTTAGTTTATACGTATAAACGAAAAATCACAAATGATAATCATGGGAGACCAAAATGCCAAGAATTTAAAGTATTTTATAGTTGGTCATATAAATTGCTCAGGGGGTGGAACTAACGCATGATGATATTACTGTAACTCGGAGCTCTAACGAATGAAATATTCACGTCCAAAACGATGCTTAACGAAGTTTGTAACTTGATAAAAGCACAAAGAATATGACTAGGGTCTTAAATACCAGTGCTAGTACTAATTTCAAAATTCCTCATATAATATTCAGTATCCGAAACTCAGACGTTGTCAGTTATTAATACGTAAGAAAAGATTTGACAATTCTAAAATATTAAAAATCTCCTATGGAACAATACAATGATCCATTGTTTCTTCCGAATAATTTAACAAATAACTTAGGTAAATCATTTCTTAACAAGGTTACGAAAATTTAAAATTCGAAAAACTGTCATCTTACATAACTTGACGCTGTGGAATACAGTCACGATGTGTCCATGTAGAATAAGGTTTTTTGGATGAAATATTGACAGATGATACATCGTAGCTGAACGAAGCAATCTGAGTAAATGAATTTATTGAATGCTTTGGCTTAACAAATGACATAAAATGATGACTCGGTAAATGAAATGATGAATGTTCTCTTGATTCAGAAATTGGTGGAGAAAGTCGTCTATGATTAGGTGACCAACGACGATGCAACCGTCGACGAGAACGATTAAAATTTTCAAATACTTGATTACGAACTGACGATTTGACGGACTTTTGTGCACTAAGAGAAAGATTTTCATTTTCTTTAAAAAAATATTTAAAAAGTAAAGTATAGATATTTTTGTGCTGAATAATCAATAATGCAATAAAAACAAGAGTTAGTACCACAACTAGTTGCACAATATCACGAAGTGACCGAAACTTAACATGTAAGCTATTGAACCCCATATCAGTGGTCTAGAGGTTAAGCGTTAATCGCGAGACCTGGAACATACTGGGTTCGACTGCAGGTTGGGTTGTGGAAGCGCCCTGATGAGTTCTATAATAGGACGAGACAACTGTCGCAAAGACAGTTACTTTAGTGTATTTTCTCTTATTATTTTTATAACATAGTTAATTCACCATATTAGCATAACACGAATCGAATCACTATAAAGAAAATTCATCACTTCATATTGCTTAATATCTGGATTTTCGATTATATTAAGAGAAATAAATGTGTAAGTGTAAATCGAATTTATCAAAACTAAACCTGCCCAAATAATTGGAAAATAATTTTTCATGAATTAATTAAATTACACTGGTTTTCGAGTCCTTTGTTTGTACAACTTCAATCTTACAACGCTAAAGAATACTTAACACACAAAAAAGGTTGGAACAAGAATTGTGACATTATACGTAAAGTATGGTTTCATCACGCGACTAATTAAACTACTACTAATAGTAGTTTTTGTACTATTGTTTGTTATTAACTATTCCTACAGAAAGAGATATAAGTGACTAATTGGTGCATAAGTATAACCGGAATAGAAATTCTTATTTAATGACACAATCTTAGATTAAAGCTATGGTGATTAGTTAGTGAAAAATATCTTATCTATTATTCGTAGATGAAAATTTTTATCTGCAAATGATTATCTGTTCGGTATCAAACTCTCTAAAACTGTGCCTCTGTTGATATATTGAACTTAATTGACAATACTATTTTATGAATTCTATCTACCTGTCAAACTGCATTTTGTTTCGGAGTGAACCTGTTAATAACAAATAATTCACAAATTGTCTTCAAAACTGCCAATTTGAACACCAATTTTAGTGTTTGAAAACACTTATTCGCATAACTGAGAGGGAGAGATAGACAGGTGACATACGAATATTTCAGGAGCGCCTGTAAGTTTTTTTGGAGAAATATTCTATGGTTCTATGATATTTGGTGTTAGATTGGATAAAAAAAGTCAACCCTTAGTTGAAAGAAAAGAAAAAGTAGATAACATTGAATTCTAGAGTACCCAATCAATATATATTGTAAATATCTTACTAGTTTCTGTACCAAAATTAGTGACTGGAGGAATAACAGAAAAGATATCAGAAAGTAATCGATTTGGTTTTAACTTGGTTTGGACCATTTGTCCACTGAGTGATTGGATTTCCGGGTAGACCATCATCTCATCTTGAGCTCCTTCATTAGTTTTAACATCTCTACCATAAAATATTTGAGGAATGAATAACCAATCAGATAAAGATTCATTGCAGTTAAGATCATTAATGTGCTTTGATGTTCGGTCATTTTGTAACATTCCCAAACAGTTATGTTGTCGAAAAATCTGATTTGATGATGTAGCGATTAAATTCAAACAAATCCATGCAACCCTAATATAAAAAAAGAGGTTACAGAAAAAAAGAAAAGAAAATTGGGATAAATTTCAAAGATCAAGCGGATCAAATCGACAGAATTTAAGTTTTATATGAATATGACAAAATGGGTGGTAAAAATTCCGCCAACAGAAATCCCACTAGACTCTAACATACGACTACATAAAGAATAAAATGCAGGATAAAATAGTTTAACTTGAAACTAATTGTAGTAAATAAACATGATCCCCTAAGCATTGTTAAGTGGAAAATGACAAAAGCACTGCATAACAGAGCGTAAGAGAAAACGTTGAGCTATAGTCAAAAAGATATGTGGAGTTGCTAAAGAAAAAAACATTAAATTAATAACTGGACAACTTAGTGGTACACATCGGGATTAACGATAACATTGGACGAGGATGACACTATGCTACATTAGGATTGACTGGTTTTCAAAGTATGAACCACAATGATTTATGATGTCTTAACAATACAATCCTCAAAGTAAAATATTCAGGTCTTGATCTTCTAAACTAATGTGGAGTTATAGGTATTCGTTGCCACAGGGTTTGTGTATTCGACCTGAGAAGTACTATGTATATAGAGACCAATTGATACTCTAAAAACTGTCATCAGTTAACTATAAGATTCCATTTTAATTTGTGTAAAAAATCTACACAAAAACCCTGTGAATCAATAATAGTCAATAAATTAATTTCATTAAGTAGAAAATAACTCAGAAACAACCGTTTTTTAAGTTAAGCTAAAAGAGAAGATTGTTGTTTAAGTTAAAGAGATCAAGGTGTTAAGAATTAATTTGATGAAATATTTTAATTTGCATAAGTGATTAGTATTCCTAGCCTTTTTATATAATAAATATTAATCGAAAATGTATTATGTAAACATAAACTTGATGTTTAATTTGTATTTCTAATCTTCAAAATACATAGATTTTGAGGGGGAAACGTACCAACAGTGATAATAATAAATTGATTTATACATTTGTTTAAGTGTTTAACTTACGCTCTGATGTTCATTGAATTGGAGTGTAAAGCAAGACTGGTAAATAATGTCATCAGTTCAGGATGCTTTAATAACCAGTATTGTCCGTAAGATGTTGAACAGGTATGAGCTAAAGCCCACATATCTGCTTTAAGTTTTAACAAGGAATTAGTATCATTAAAAGTATTTGTTTCTTCATACTTATCATTGATTATTTGAGGCAAAACAGAACGCATATTAGCAATAGCGGTCTACAATTATTAGAAGAAAAAACAAAACCAACACATTATAGGATCCATTGACTGATAACAGAAGAATATTATTTTATGAGGACAATTTTTTTTACAAAGATACTTAAATATATACAGCACATGACAAAATGGGAAAATATAAAAAGCAGTATGGAAAATCTATGTTCAATATTACTTCGTTGTTTTCTTAGAAACTAAAAGTATATATGAAACGTGATTTACTTTTTTTTCCTAACAGCTTAATTTAATTATTATAATAATGATAATCATTTGTTTAGCACTGACTCATCTACACGGGATTTTGAGTCATACTTTAGTGGCATGAGGGTAAGTACATAGTACACAAAATGCACATAATTTACCTCTAAATCCTTTCTTGTATCTAACAAGTTGATTCCATTACGATGTTCAGCTATACATGCATAAAGATGTTTTGGAAGCGGTAAACAATGAAAACTATCATGTCCATCAGCAACTTGACCAATAGATTGATCATTTACCAACGAAGGAGATACATAGGTTCCAGACATTGAATCACTTTCTTCAATAAAATAATTGTCTTCAAAATTAAATTCAGAATTGCTAGGTCGATCAACTCTGTCGCTGTTTTCTTCATCATCAGTATTGTTATTAAAATTCAAAGGTGACGGGATTTGTAAATTGATTGCTGGTGAATCAAAATATGTAAAACTTGTTGACTTATAAGATGTACCCGAAAGTATTTTCGTTCCATATGTAACAAACAATGAAGTAAACCGACTGTCCATTTCTTGTGCATACGCTACATTATAGTGCTTTAATTGATTTTGACAAAGAAAAACAACGATAAAACATATGTTTAAAACATTATTATATTTTCTATAGATAGGAAATAGCTATTACATAAATTCAAGTTTGGGGAATAATAAAAGAAAATAATAAGAAACTCTATTCTAGCACATCTGGCCTACACCTGACCTACAGAATGAACGCAAAATTAGTTTTCAGTGTTATCCGTTAAACTCGTCTTACGCTTTTAGAATTTCTCTACGATATCTAACAGAATTCATGAAGAAGCATATTGCCGAAACTAATCTATGTCTAGGGAAAACGTTTGTATAGTCTCTTATCCTGGCATCCTACTTAATTACGCTTACGTTTTCTGAAGCTTTTCAATCTTAATTACATTTAATTTATAACGTTGTTCTTAAGTAATATAATTGTTTAAATTTATTCGCATCGCTTCCACAAATAATAAAACATTTAGTATCAAGTAAGCTAAATGTTTAAGTAAAAATGAGATATGAGCTAACAAACACGTAGAAGTAACTCTAAAAAATTTTACCTATCTACTAACTTTAAATTTTGTTGTTTTTTTGCAAAACAATACTAGAATCTATTATGTAGAAGTAATACAAACACGAGCTCAGTCACGAAATTCGGGAACAGCAAGTGTACTAACAGAAACAATCAATACCTGAGATTATTGTACAATCTAGGTCTTATTAAACGATGACAAACACTAGATTACTTAATTTGCTATAACTTCCACGTGTGTATTAATAAATATCTTAAGCACTTGGAAATTCAGAAAACACTCTGAACTACAAAATATCAGCTTCATTAAACTTTGAGTGGAAAAGTAGTCAATGTTAATACGTTGAAAACCAGCAAAGATTTTGATGGAGTTTTGTTCTCTGAGCTAGATGGTTTGGTCGTGGAGCTTTCATCGTTCTTCTGAACATCATCGGCACAAACTTCAGGTAGAAGTGATGTGTTCGAATTTCTCCACGTGTGGTTCACAGCTTGCTCTGTAGACATCGATGTTGATTGGTTCTTGTTGACCTTAAACCTGTCATTGGTTACTTCTTTGTTTTCGCTGCAGCTCCTATTGGTTTGATTTTCGGTCCGATGTTTGCTCGTAATTTTTCTGATTTGTTGACAAATTGGATTGATTTCAATGTGCTTGTTGATTGATCTGAGTACCAGGCTTCTAAAAATTATCTGGTGTTTTTGGAATTGCCTCTATCCAAAATCTCCACATTTTTCCAGTCGAATATGTGTCCGCAGTTGTCCACGTGCAGTGATATAAGTGAGGAAATGTCATGGCGTTTGACTGCTAGTTGATGTTCATGCAAGCGAAGATGAAGAGGGCGTCTGCATTGCCCGATGTAGTGTTTTTCACAGTTGACAGTTTATTTTGTAGGTGATGTTTGGTTTTTCTTCTTTTGTCATTTCATCCTTTGGTTTGCATAGGATTGATCGTAGTGATTTTGTAGGTTTGTGTGCAACACCTATTCCGAAGGGATTCAGTAGTCTCGTTGTAGTTCCTGATATGCCTTTTACGTATGGCAGGGTGATCCGTTTGTTGAGTTCCGTTTTTGACTTTGTTTTTGATCATGCGTGCGGGTGGTATTTTTTGAAATTGAATGGGTAGTCGTTCTTTCAAAACAAGATCTTCAGGTATTTTTCTTCATTTGTTCGTGCTGTAGTGTGTACATGTCCTCTAGAACAAAGTTTGTACGCAGTTGATTTTGTGAGCTCTTGGGTTGTTGCTACTGTAGTTGAGAATATGATCTGTGTGGGTCGGCTTCCTATATACTTGAGTCTCCAGTTTCTGTGTCGGTTCTGGTGAATAATACATCCAAGAATGATAGTCTGTCGTTTGAAACCTGTTCCATTGTGAACTTCGCGTCATCGAAGACCTTGTTGATCAGCTTGTAAATGTTTTCCAGCTCGTACTTTTTGACGATGACGAATGTGTCGTCCACATAACGAATCCAAATTTTTAGCTTGATCACTGGTAAGATCGGGGCTGCTAGTCTCGGCATCACTGCTTCTGCGCTAAGTCTCGATATACCTTTTTAACATTTTTGTCAATCCAATTTTTAACTCCATACCAAATCCTTTGTTTGATTTCAAACCAATGTAACTCATTTATCAAGCACAAAGTTTATGTACTCGGATTTGCGTTGCACATTTTGTATGGAGTGGCTAATGATTCCAATTGCGAACCCAAGATTAAATAGGTGAGGTACGGTTCAAACTTGAAAGGTGAAAGGTCTAACTACTATGCCACCAACATCATAATCAGATTTTATGTAAACTGTACTGCAAGCCTCAAGTTATTGTATTCTAAGAAAAGGAATCTCGAGATGAAATTATGTTAGTCTTTATTCTTGAACTGACTGTTTTGATGCTTGCTAAATTATGAAGAATTGATACGATTTTCAAAGATTAGGCCTAACAGTTAGGTTTCAATTGATTGAAGAATGAGTAACCTATCTATAAGTTCCTTCCATTCAACCGCCAGTCAGTCAGCTAAAAACGTAGGGTCACACACATTTGTGCAACGATCCAAGTTGCCACACCTCATTAGCACAACAAGATGAACATCGAATTCATAAAAGTAGTTACTTCAATGGTAGTGATATATAAAAGAAAGATTGTGTATAATGATATAATACAGGAAGAAGGAATTAGTTAGTAGTTACGAAAAAAAAGAAAGATATAAAATTATTTTATCATCACAGTTTAGAGGAAGACAGAAACTGTATACGCCTACAATCCTGTGATCGATTCAGAGCCATGTCACCTAGAGTCTCCGACCATTCGTTACGAAAGTCACGCGGACCCCAAACAAGTAGTCTGCATCTGCCAACATGGCTCAGACTGGAGTTAGTGACTTCAAGGACTGATGCCACGTTTTGGTTTGGTCGCCCCTAACTTTCTTCCAACCATCCCTAATACTAGTCAGCATAGCGAGTCGTGGTAATCGGTGTTCAGGCATAGGTAACACGTGGCCCAACCGTCTCAGTCGATGAAGATTCATGACCTCATCAACCGATTTACCGTCATTTCCTAATACCCTGTGTCTAACCTCATTATTACTTACCCGGTGATCCCAGCAGATGCGAGCAATATTTCTAAGGCATCTGTGATCAAATACTAGTAACTTTCGATTATCTTCTACTCTTAATGGCCATGATTCACAGCCGTAAAGTAGAACAGAGCGAACGTCTGCGCAGTATACTCGTCCCTTAATTGATAGACGGATATCTCGTCTTCGTCATAGGTGACGTAAGTTGGCAAAAGTCAAACGAGCTTTTTGAAACCGTTCTGAGATTTCGTCAGACACCAACCCATTAGGGCTGACCAGACTTCCAAGATGAGTGAAGTTGTCGACGCGTTCGACTACTTCACTCCCTATCCTTAGTTCGGGTGTTGACGCAGGCCAGTCCTGGAGTAACAATTTACATTTAGAGGGGGAGAAACGCATCCCAAACATCCTGGCATTGTTACTCACTGCTACCAAAAGACTCTGCTTTTTATAAGCGTCTTCACCAAACAGGACAATATCATCTGCGTTTTCAAAGTCGATAAGTGGACGTTCTGGTAGGAGATCAATGCCCGAAAATCGAGATGACGAGAACGTTATTTCCAGCAATAGGTCTATAATGACGTTAAACAAAAATGGGGATAGTGGACAGCCTTGATGGACACCGATTGAGGTTGTAAGATCAGATAACAGTTCGCCATAATCTCTCACTCGACTAGTAGTGTTCGAGTAAAGAGCCTTCACAAGGTTTATGTACTTCTGAGGTACAAGTTTCGATGACAGATACTGCCATAGAACCTTACGGTCTACAGAGTCAAGTGATGCTTACAAGTCATTGTCGGACGCCGATAAGCATGCCTGTGCTCTGAAACCTGACAAATGGTGAATATGTGGTCGATGCAACCACGATCATACCCAACGCCAGCCTGATTTTTTCGTGTTTGCAGTTCACAAGTCTTTGTTAGGCACCCGATAATTATTAAGGCTAGTATTTTGGATGATAAATTGGTCAAACCAATCTCTCTATGGTTATCACAGGATGAGTTTAACCCCTTCTTATATATTGGGATAATCAGTGATTGTGACCAGTCAGATGGGATTACGTTCAACTCTCAGATTTCAGCTAAAATATTAGTCAACTTAATCGCTAAAATTGAGCCAATCCACCTGGACCAGCTGCTCTCCCTTGTTTTAGATTAGCTATGGCTTTTTGAACTTCAATTAGAGTCGATGGGCCGACTTCAATATTCCATTCAGGCTGTTTGGGAATGGTGGGTAGTTGTAGAGTAGCTGAAGGCCAGCTGAACTGCTCCTTAAAGTGTTCCTCCCTGGGCCTACGACATTGTATAGAAACATGTCGTTTCATTACACGCAAAGTTATTCATTTGGCTAGTGGTCTTGTCTTTGGTTTCTAACCTTTTATGGGCTTAAGTCAATTATACGGTCTCAGAAGTTGCCATCTCTCGGTCACATTATATCATTGAGTTTACCTGTTGACTAGCATTCCATTCATCGATAATAACGCTTGAAATTTTGTCTCATAGAAACACATATAACCTCCCCGTTAACGAGAATATGTGGCGTTTAAAATCAAACACAAATATTCCGTAGACATGACGATATGTTCTTTTTCGCCATGATTCGATAACAATCTGGTCGTCCGAACCACCATGTTGACATTACTAAACTTAAATCTGGTTCCTGTTAGTTGTATATGATTACCTGAGTTTCAAGGCCGTCCCAAATAGTTTCGCAAATTAAGGTAAGTTGCATTTTTTTTCAGTTGTTTGAGAATCTACTGCAAAACGAGGTAGGCACGCATGATACTGTCCAGAATGACGGAAGCTTTGAAATCAAACCATATACCTCAGATAACTACCCACTTGGACTACAAATCTTCATTATACAGGTTTCGTAAATAAACATACATTTTATTGTATTCCCAACGATATTAGTAAATAAAAATCGTTGATTATTAGATAGATAGTGCAAACTCAGAATTTTAGGGGGCACTTGCTTATTGAATTTACCTTCTAGTTATTCCTAATCTATGTTGGAGAACAAATTGCACCAAGCATTAGTTTTCACATCTAATTTTAGAAAATGATCGAATTTCTATAGTATCAGAGAAATTATTCTAAAGTTAGAATACAATGGGAAATGTATGATTTTAACTTCATTATAAAAAGAGCGAGAGATTATTCTTATTTCTAAGTAAAAAGTTGTACCTTTTAGTGTAAAAGATAATATTACAAACTGATAACGACTGAAGAACTAGTGGAAATTGAAACAAAATGAAGTAATATACAACTGTTATATTCCCCCCTGATTGATTTACTGATGTAACAAAAAAGTTCCCACTACGCAGACTGCAGTTATATTTTAGCTGTGTGTGAGCGCTACAGCCGTACACTTACAAAAGATCTAAGTGATGTGTTGTAGTGAAAGTACAATATGATTGGTCGTTGAGCGTGGACAAACACGCACAGCCTACGGACTATTAAGTATCTGATTTCCCTTCCTGTTATTCATTTCTACTCCGGACAAACTGAAGGTGATAGTGTTACCTAGTGGTAATTTGGTTTTCTACTCTGGGTCATGAACCGTAGTTCTGATATAACACGATTAGACTTATTATTGTATTATCGTCATATACGTTGGAGAAAAAAAATATTTCGAACATTCGTTATATTACTAAGATTGAAACGTTAGGCCCGGTCATAGCTGACTGAAAAGCGAGCGATCTAAAAAAAATTATTCTTTAAAATCATCTATCACCTTAATTATATCCATCGTTCTGTCAATAGTTGTTATGTAATATGATTTCAGCTCACTGAGTACAAACGTCTATAATTAAGTCTCATTTACATCAGCCGCTTTACCACAATGTATCATTGAATTTCGTTAATCAACCAGACATTGTCTTTTCATTTTAACAATTACAAACTTCGTTCACTTATTAGGTCCTAATTCATAACAGTAGTAACGCAGATAGGATAACAGTGATAACCCTTCACTACACTACAAAACCAAGAGACTGAAGCTCCTTTTCTCCTAGTCCCTGAAGTAAACAAATACTTGATGGGGATAACTGACTTATTGTTTAATGCAAAATCACATAATGGTTTAGTAAAATGTGAAAACCATACATTACGAGCATCATTTGCACATCTTCTTTGAATCGTTTCTTACAACCTTCATTGTTCCTTCATTCCTGTTGTTACCTTGATTGTCTTTAGTTTTCTCCTCTCTTCTCCATTTCAGTCTTCTTATTCTTCCGCTTACAGGTTTTTCACTTTCAATTGGTGCTACATACTACTTATATCTGTCAACACCATATGTCAAAACGATTATCGAGATCCTGGTAGGAAGAAATTATCCTATCAAAAAGTATAAAAAACCTGACAAAAAATCTATGTCCCACAGAAATTGATGTTGAAGAGTACAGTTTATAAAGAATCCGTAAGACAGCGGAATCTATCACGCTAAATAGTTGTCTTCTGTTGATTACTTCACGATACAACGAAATATATACATACCGTTTGTCACTCTAAAACTCCACTCCGTACGGATGTAATTATTATCACTCAAACAATCTATGTGAAGTCATAAAGCAATAACATGATCTTTTAACATACTAGACAATTGATACGGAATACGAATGAACATCTCAAGCAATATATAGTTTCAGTCCTAATAAAACTATATATTTTCATAGTTGAAAGCGTGAGTCAATTGGAGCTAGACCACCATGGAAAACCTGGAAGCACTGAATGGCCGTTTCGTCCTATTGTGTGACTCCTCAGCAGCGCGCGCCCACGACCTCACCTCGCGAGATTCGAAAACAGGACCTACCATTCTCGCGCCAGATCACTAAACCAATAGACCACTGAGCCGGCATTCGGTGGTGTTTATGTCTAACTCCAACCACGATGTTGAGCAACCGTTCACTAATTGTCTTCAGTGAGTTCCTATCTTACAACAGATCTGGTTTAAACTCCACTGGTCACTGCTTCTCACTAGAACTCCTGGATTTACCTCTCGAAGTCAGTCACTAGTGAGCATATGAAAATACTAAATCTCCACAAAAACCCCTTCTGATAAAACTATATGTCTTTTCAGGTTGCAGTAAAGCAGATCGCCTCAAAGAGGTCATTGAAAGTGGGAAAGTAAAACAGAAGAGGGTACATAAATGAAATCACAGGATGAAAAAAATGAAATATAATGTTAATACAACTGTCATCCAAAATATGATCAAACGGTGAGTTACTGAATTTGTATGTCTTAAAAATTCATAGCATAACATACGTAGTTGACTCGGCGAATATAATTATACAGAGAATTATAAACAAGAAACTTAAATGTTGCCCATTCAAAGCTTACCTTTCGCGCAATATCTAACATCCAGTTCACTGGATCACTTAACACTGATTTATTATTATCATTATTACTAATATTCAGTTCATCACGAGACAGACATGAGTTTGGACAATTCTTATTTGTTTGCGGTGTATAACAACAACCGTAATCACAATGAAGAAATGATGAATTTGGTTGTCTCAAAATATTATGATTCATGCACAGTTTATCGAATATAGTTGTGATAGAAAGAACTCTACCAAATATTCTATGTCCTATTGGACCGGTATTACCATGCAATAAATAAATAGCAAATGGTGTTAAAAGGTTTTTTTGACAAACAATATTATTATTGTCATCATTGGTTTGATTATGTAGAATATTTTGCGATAAAGCCTGAATATTTACAGGATCCCAACATAATTCCTGATAAAAACAGAAAAGAATTAAAGGATAAATTATAAACGAATATCATTCCAGTAAGCCAACAACAACGTGGAACCTGTCACATGTGAATCAGTTCAGGTTCCTACACTATACCAATACAAGAAAATGAAATTAACAAGAGATAGCAGAGTTGTAGAAGTAGTAATGATTTAGTGCTAGTAGAAAATATTAGTTATAAACATTATGATTTTAAAACAATGAATTTGCAGAATATAAGATAATTTGAAGTCTGAAGACCTAAGGAAACACATTGGGTAAAAGCATCTGCGCTACGGCGACCGATTCTGAGCAGGTTTACACGAAGTTTCCAATCAATACTCACGATAATCACCCAGACTCAAACCAAGTAGTCTCACGAAGTTACACGGATCAGGTAACCACATCGAGTACCGGAACCACGTCTTGGTTTTGTAGTCAAGAGCACGATTTCAGACTACAACAGATCACTAAGGGTTACTGACTTGTAAAGGAAAGGGGTATTAAATTATATAATCAGATAACGAAATAAAAGTTATTAAACACTTACGTGAACCCAGTGAATCAAATTTAATGAAATGTACGTAAACAAGTGACAATTCACAAAAAAATCTGTATTCGGTAGTTAAAGTGGCTTGAGACAGAAGAAAATATAAATGAAGTTTGAATAGTTAGTAATACGTAAACCCTGTCCACTTACTTGACGGATTCGGAATGGTGGTTAACGTTACTGATTAGTTTCCCAAGTCAATACATAAACTTAAAATGATACTGAAATCTCTAAACTGGTACTTGAAGACTAAGTACCACACCTTTAAATAAAGAACAGTTGTTCTGACTATACATCAAGTTAGACGGTGTGTTAGGGCTATTAAAACATCAGGATTTCTAGACATAAACTTTAGATCAGCATTGATGAAGCTAAAGTTCTGAATACTGAACTGATACACATCCCTATTAAAATGTTTCGTCGAATTTCGTAAATGATTTTAAAAGACTCCTATTGAAGCATTTGAGGATCGAGTAGTTGTTTGATTTGGACTCGTTTTTTGTAAGCCAGGAAAGTATAGTACTCGTAGATGCATGTAGAAACATTTCGATTTGTGAGGTTGATATAAACAACTTTATGCAAAGAACAGACAAATTGATAAAATCTGAGGTGACCCATAGTGTTAAAGACTAGGTTGGGCCACCACTCTATATATTTATCACTTTACTTGTTCTTCTATAAGGCCAGAACAAATAAACAAAACTCCTTCACAATTTTGATTCACATTTTGTGCAAACAAAAATACAACACACAAGGTCAACATGTTTTTGATACAGGACAGAATGGCATGCATACACTGTAGACAGACAGTTATTTTTTGAACTCTTTGTAAGTCTACAATTGGCTAGTCTATAATTGAAATTACATGAACACACAATAGAAAGAAATAAGCTGATTTTTACAAACCTCTTTAAAATAAATACAAACTAAATGCATTTTTAAGGGATAACCACTAAAGTATCAATTTTTGTTTTCCAATCCTTTACATTTATAAAAACAAATAAAATATCAACAACGTCCTAAATGCTCAATAAATGTGTTGTATCCAGCACTTTTAGTGAATTTCCCATTTATTTAGCGGGGGTGTTGCATATTTCAGTGAAATTATTATTTCAAGAGTTTGGATTTATCTCCATCTTCTATATGTTAGTGTAGTGTAGCCCAGCAAGCCGAATGAAAAACATAAATATAAAGTTAGGGCTTGAAAAGAAATGTTAAATGCAAATTACACTCTAATATGCAACACTCACCCTCCAAATAAACGGAAAAATGTCTGAGAAAAGCTGGTAACGACATATGTATTGAACATTGAGGGAGCTGTGGATAAACAGCCAAGAAATATTATACAGATAATCGTAGTATACATACTTCTAATAGACATAACGCTAAACGACGAATTTTATTTGATGAATCCATGCATAGTTTTACAACTAGATCTATACACCAACTTGCTAGAAATGGCAGTTTCAGACGAAATAAAAGACGAATCAAACGAATTGTATACATTCGTAGAGGCTGAAAACGAAGAAACAATAAAAAACATATAAATAAATGCTTATATTATTCATTTATTTGAAAAAAGTATAACTTTTCAGATTTCGAAATGTAAGCCGGAAGTAGAAATGACCTAAAACATGAATGAATGAATGAGTGTGAACTTGAAACTGTAGTGTTTTGTCTATGTCACAATGTCATGTATACGCAAATAATCATGTTTACTTTTTTCTGCAAATAGCTAGTAACATGAGAAATATACTGCTGTAGTAAAGTAGGATTTATGATTTAATCAACGAACTTTTGATTTTCAAAATGAAACCAAAGAACGCTTATCGATAATTAATATGCAGAAATAAAATGTTGCCGGTTAACTGCGCTTCACCAGACTGAAGAACTGAAGTAAACCAGCAAACTGAACTGATTTCCGAAAAAAACTGATGCTTAACATAATAAGCTCTTTTTTCGAACGAAACAACAATAATTGTATTACGAATACGATCAAACATCGTAAGTAATTGCAGAAAATCAAATTTGTGGTACACTTGTACTTCAATCAATCGAGACTTTCAGTTTAAACACTTAACCATATTGTTCAAACAATATATTAACACAGAATATCAACGCAGGTCAATATATGCCCAATTTACGAGTCTCGATTTGAATTAACCGTGCATCCTGAATCCCACTATTAAACACTGTTCAGCTCAACTGTTCAATAAGATTATTCCGACTAAGTAGTAGCGGAAATAGAAATTTGGAGTAGAAAAAGTTTTACTTCATCAACCAATGACCTATAAATGATGATTTCTATCAACTTCAGCTGCTTTCTATTATTATGAGAAAATTTTTTCCATACTATGAAATATGCATAGTACTTTTTCTCATTGAAAGAACAAAGAAAATAATAAAACGACAAATTATGACTAACCTTTACACCACTATTAACAGCAGTTGTCAAGAGCAAACGACTCAATTTAGTGGAATGTGAATAATCTAGACTAGATAATATGATTTTCGCATGATTTAGAAAAACGCATTGTTCATTACGTTTATCATCAGTATCATTATAGTGTGTTTCAGTATGTGAATTGGAACTTTTTTTCAATTGACTAGAAAACATTAAAATACTCTGGAAATCTAAATAAAGATCACTTTTTTCCAAACGTAATTCACCGACTTCAGAATTGGTTAATCGTGATGCGGCGAATAGAATTAAACCACCACAACTTTTAGCTAAATAATTTGAATGGAATGTTAATATCATATTAGTGTTATTACTATCGTTATGAGTACTATTATTGTCTTGCGAAAGTTTCTGATCCATTGATTTATTATTGCCGCTATTGTCATGATTATGACTGACTAATGATTTATTAGACTGTTTGTTAAGTACAAATTTTAAACATAGATGGAGTGCAGTTAAAAAACGATCCAAATATTGAAACGGTTCACTAGCCTAAATAATAAATCAGCAGAAAAGAAATTGAAAACTGAATAATAATAATAATAATAATGATAATAATAATGGTAATAGTAATAATAATAATAGTAATAATGTCAATTCAAGGAAATAGTTACCTTTCCACTAAGTTTTTTGTGAAAATTAGGAGAAAATTGTCAATAGTACAAAATACAGAAATCATAAATAGCTCAATCTATAAGTCATCGAAATGTGATAAATATGCCGTATGGGCGAGACCCGAATTCAAAACTACAGAAGTACTGCTAATTTGCCCTCCATATATTGATTCGTAAAGATTATTTGGCAAGCGCTTATCGACGACCTCGCGGAATCTTTATCTGCTTCGACTGACGCTGTTGTTGCGTTAAATGCCAGAGCGAACAAAGAGATTGGAAACTTGAAACTTCAATACTGTAGAGTAGAAAACAGCTGTTATATCTGGTGACTACCGAAAGCTTTTTAAACGCATTCGAGACACTGGGAGCAAGAAGACTAGTATGAATGTAACAATCTGTGAAGTGAATATAACATCGATTCATGACATACAAAAGAATTTTGAACGGTAATGGTCTCTTCCCTTAACAACAATAATCAGAATGTCAGCACTCACTGGCCGTCCTGATGTTAGTGTGGTTTTAAAATGTCAACTTATCAACGTTTCGGTTGGAGCGATCCTGTTCTATACCTGAAAAACACTGACCTCCAAGTTGAAGATATTCGGTGACTTTGTTTCCCATCATCGTTGTCACTAAAAGATAGCTAACATCCAGAAGTTATATCATGTTACCAATACGGAGGTTTAACAATGTGTATTCGGGTGCAGTGAAGATAACTCACTTGGTGTTAACATCTTGAAACACTGGCTTCTGTGGCTTGAATATATATTGCGAATATCACCCTAGCGAATTCTACATTGTTCATTATTTTCCGACTCTGGGACTGGTTGGAAAAGGAGGATAAGCAGTCAGTTCATGGCATGACGTAGTGGTATGAGGGAAAACAGTATAGGACTGGCATCTGTCGATCCTTCACGATTGTCTAGTTGAGGTCCTAGAGATAATGCAACACAGTGGGTTGAGACGTCCACAGGTATGACTCAGAATAGAGGCTGATGGAGATCTTGCTGTAGTGTTATTTAGTAGTCTTCAGAAAAAATGAAAGGAAATTCCTTACTTGAGAGTATTCTTCCTAGTCGTATTATGCTATTCATTCACTTCTTTCTGATTGTACTCCCTACTCCCCACTTCCTCTATTTCTTCATAATTAAATTTCCTTATTTGTGTGACACATGTTTATTTCGGTGCCCTATTGTATGAGTACTTATCTGTATTAAATAAATGAATAAATCTCTAACATCTAACTAGAGTATCTATTTTTCTACTACTTCCAAAACAAAAGAAAACATATTTGTAAGAAACGTTAAACAGAACAATGCAAACATACTGGAGGATAGTGTGCTAAATGTGTTATTAATCCAGCAGCTAAAATTCCAGCAGCTGACGCATGAGGCCAATTATATGAAAGCCAAGCTAAATTGAAATTGGCATTCGGACTGATTAAATAATTCGATCGACTTGTATTAGAATTGTTATTCATGATAGTGCTTGTAGCATTACTCTCAGATATGTTTTTCTCACGAGAATGAACTAATAGGCGATCAATATTATCGTGTGTGTTCAAAGTAATGAAATTTTGTAGCATAAAATTACGATTATCACTGATTGCATTCAGAAGTCCATCAACTGGTAATAGCCCATCTGATGACTGCATAGATTTACTTGGAATAGAATATACTACTGGGGGAGAAATTGGATTGGTGCATTTTTCAGTTTTGCAATCTGATACACCTGTTCTGCATGTTTGATCTGGTATCAAAAACTCCATGACTGCTTTTAAAAATCTAGATTAAATTAGAAAAATTACATAAATATGTATAACTTTCAAATAACCTATTATTTTCTAATCGTTAGTGAGACTCAGTGACCAAGTACACATCCTGTATACTCAGCTGTAAGTCAATATAGTGATTTACTGGTTAAGGATGCAATCTTTCAGTAAGGGGATCACGGGTTGTATCACTACTCTTCATGCAAACGATGTGACTCAAAGACGAATAGACGAACACGAACTTGATAAATATGTTGACCCTGAAACAGGAGTCAGCTGTCCAAACCAAACTAAATGGAGCACACTCAAAACTCGGGATTAAACCAATAAAAAACAGAAGTTAAGTCCACTGAGCGACAATACGACACATTTCATAATCTCACAAAAGAAGAAAGATACCCAAGACCCAGCACGAATTATTAGAAGCAGTACAAAAAAGCAATTAGATGGATCACCGATTTTTATCGACACTGCTTAGAAAAGCCGAATATAATCGCCTGTTCACAATAAAGTGCTATTTCATAATTGCAAACTGTTTATTAATCATTTGTAACCTGATGAATCCAAATAATGGATTACTTCATAATTTCAAAGCTTACAGATGGAAGCCGCTAGAGCCCCACAGGCATTATTATTTAGCAGTAATATAAAAAGCAAAATGAACAAACTACTATCCACACAATAAAATTTCATATTATGATCATGAGATAACAATGTAGATTCAGCATAGCAAATTTATATAGAGCATGGTATACACAGTAGCTCCGTTACCGGCCAAAAAACCAAAACACAATATTTGCTTGTTTCCCTGTTCATTTTAACGCATTTAAACCTTTTTTTCATTCATGGACTGATACAAGGTATGACACAAACAGAATACTCTAGTCCCTGGGACTCTTTGACTTAACAGGACATGTCTATTTCTAGTATACAGCATCAATCTTCACAGCTCGGAAAAAGAGTTAACGCTTAAAACTAAGTCCGATAACTTTCAAACGTTTTACACAAGAAACTATAATTCTCTAAATCATTATTATCTATATAACTTATAACTAGTTATTTCTTGTCAAAATAGATATCAGTTCAAAAATAAAACGAAAAAACTAAATGATCATTAGTAGTCTATACGTACTTCATATGTGATTTTGATTCCCAAGAAAATGTGCATCGAGTTACAGCCAAATGACGGCCTAATGAGGTTAAAATATTCCAATTCCATAACTCCGGTGATTTGGTGTCATATGTAGTTACCTGACATTGACTAAAACGACCATGTTGAGATTTCGACTTGAATGATAACACATTTGATAATGCAATCAACTGATCTAGAATTGTATCCGTAAGCTAAAAACA
The DNA here is from genome assembly GCF_000237925.1 of Schistosoma mansoni. Lineage (NCBI taxonomy): Eukaryota > Metazoa > Platyhelminthes > Trematoda > Strigeidida > Schistosomatidae > Schistosoma > Schistosoma mansoni. The sequence goes on along the minus strand of NC_031502.1, from coordinate 8,491,217 downwards.
AAAGTGAATAAGAAAGATGAAACATACGTGAATACTCATATACGAACGTGAATAGCGTTTGTAATATAATGACCTTGAAATCATCTTATTCTTTGGTGTGCATTGTTGGTAAGGTATATATTTATTGTTCGCGTAAATATTAGTACATAAGACTGATGGTACTAGTTTATACTCATTCATGGTTCGAATTCACCTGAACTTAAACAGATTTACGTGAGAAGATGGATGGAAAAACTAACATTTTGATTGATCTACTTACTCATTTATGGGATAATATCCAATCAGTCATTAGGAAACAGGATAATTGAGAGCATAGTTATTTGGAATAACCTAACAACGAATAATGTTTTACATGGGCAAAACTTTATTAATGTTGATGGACTAAATTTCTTTAAGAACTATAAATAGTTGATCGGCATCAAATTCATCTAACTCTAGATCCAGTTGAAAGCTTACATTCTCAAATCTGAGTAAGCTTATATCTATTTTTCAACCAATCAGAACAAGCAGACGAATTAGGAAATTACTGTGAGATTCTCATGTGAACTCAATATAAACCGTAATGTTTTTATTACTGCATATTTCGCGTTTCGGTCTACTGGAATATACTTTGTTCCTACTTGATTTTTGTTCAGATTTGAGACGAGCTGAGTGAAGTATGGTGGTTAGAGGATGCGAGACAGTAGAAAAAGTAAAGATGTAAAACTATAAGTTAAAAATGAATGAATTAATTCAAGATATTTCACTTGTTATAATAAAAATTACTTAATTTCGCCACATACATTATAGGAATATAAAAGCCGAATTACTTTAAGAATGAACACTTATTAACATTTGATTTTTAGGAAAAAATAACACCAACTACTTTTCTAAGCAGACTTGGAGTGTGGCTAGCAGTGGGATCTAGGACACTCATTTGATTCCATTTGAAATGTATTTGCATCTCGAACTTGAAATCGGGATCAGGTATTTTTTTGCTTCAAACCCAAACGCATGATCTATTTGTTTACTAAATCTAAGTAGAAAATGGCTTGTGGAATAGGGTGGATTTTAACTCATTTGCATGGACTTTCTAAAGCTTCCAATTGATATTTAAGATTGGAATTGACAAGCCTCTTTCGGTATATGTGAATCTTGTGAGTTCTTACATGAAGTGATAAGTACTAAGCACGAATTTCAGAATGAACATCAACTCTAGAAACCAGGTACATCCAGCCCACGAGTGCTAAATAGGATGAAACGGGCGTCTTTGATTCTACTGTCAACCATCATCTATCTCTGTTAAAAAAGTGTTTGTGGTTTAGTAGTATTGTACGTGGTTTCAGAAAAACTGATTCGGTATTCGTATTCGACGGGAACATTCACTTTCGACCAGACAGTGACTGGAGATCGTTTAGATAGAATAGAAGCCAGTGGCGATCTTGCTGTAACCTTTTACTTTCTTCATAAAGAGTGGTCATAACTTCCTTAACTGAAAGAGATCTTCTGGTTGTACATTTCAGTTTCCCCTATTATTATTCTAATTATTACACTAACATACTCTCTGTGGTTCTTGTTGTTCCTTCTTTTTTTTTCTCCTTATATGCACCTCACCCTTTTTCTCTTCCCATTCTCATTGTTTTGTTTGGTGCATATATATCTGGTGCCCCCTTGTATCAATATTTATGTGTTTAAACAAATAGTTTAATGTTATTTGAATCTAAGAAATAAACTTTTTTAAACATACTTCCATTTGATCTGGTTGCAATGGATTCAAAGGATAAGTTGGAGAGATATTATTTGCAGATTGTTTGGCTAAACATTCCAGAAAGGGGGAATGCAATGGCACATGAATAAGGTTAGATGTGTCAATTAGTTGAGTTTCGTGCAATCGCATAGCACGATGTATTCGTTCCAACCATAAGACAGCTAACTGACTACCTGGAGTTTCTGGATGCAATAAACCAGCATGATGTAAACGCCTACACGCTGGATGTTCTTGAGGTAATAGACTTTGAACCTGCATGGTGAAAACATATATATATATATATATATATATATATATATATATATAAAGATAGATACATATATGTGTACTTTATACCTTGTCTATAGTCTACCTAATACAGGATACAAATTAAAATTTTATTACCAGTAAACACTTCTCACCACATCACCTTTGGACATTAGTAAACCAATGTGGGATTTTTTGGATTGTAGTGGTTTTTTTCTCTTTGCAGATGAATAACCCAATAACCAGTATGAAAAAAAATTTCCCTCACTTTACAGAATAGTTGAATGGAATCAATTTACCATACTCATATTATGCTACTACAACATAGAACGTTGAAAAAACTAAATAGAATGCTTAGACGATCTTTTATGAAATATTGTACAAAAATATTAATATTATTAATTATTAATAAATGCGCTCTCAGTGATGCCCTAATGGTTAAAAAGCAGTTGATCCATACAGCTATAGCTTCACTTTTTCAGTTGTGAAAGAAGCTTGGTGCTTTTGCAAAGTATTACTAGCTCTCTTAAGTATACACAGTATGATAAAGACGAGTACATAGATCAGGTACTAAGTAGTGAATGAATAAAAATTAGAACTTGAATTCATGAAAGCTTAATGGGTTTAAGAAATGATTCATTGAATGGTAATGCATAATGGTAACACATATTTTTCATTTACATTGTAATTGTTTTCTGAAACAAATAGATTTCTATCAACCAATGACTCGCAGTATTTTTAATCAACTCAATCAAAATGTTGTTTAATTACACTTTTATTTGATAAATAGGTTCCACTACTACTACACTTTCGATAAAATGTACAAAATGAGATCAGATTAACGATATAAGTTATGAGAAATTTAATAACTTACTTTGTAAGCCAACAAACCAAGAAGATAACCAGCACGAGTAGATGTTACTTGATTTGAATCAGAAACTGCACGAATCAGAGCCTAAAAAATTTAGGAAATAAGAATACTAATATTTCCACATAAATTGGTACACAACATTGTGCTCATACTGTATTACGTAAACTGATAAGTTTCAAGAAATTAAGTAGATTGTCAACTATTAAACAAAAGTAATTGTATGCTCTCAAGAACTAAAATGGAGGTTAAATAATCCGCAAATTTCTTAAGATCAATAATATAACTATGTAAAACTATTCGTCAATAATTTACCAAAATCAACGATGAGTGGTTGAATAGAAGTTTATTGGGTAAGATTATAATTTACGGATGACCTTTGAGCAACGCCAAATGACCTTGAAATCTCCATCTTCTTACCAGGGTTAAATGAGGGTTACATATTAGTGTGAGGAATTAGGGTTAACATTTACAGTTGAATGTTGGGGTTAGGAACTAGATTTAATGTTTTCATCACGAAATGACATCAGCTATAATGCATAAATGGTATTTATTCGAATGAGTGGATGAATTCCGCGCCAAAATCCAAAACCTGCTATCTTAAATGTGATTGGTTCGTCCATAAACTATAGTCTCACCTTTCATTATTAACTCCTAAGGATTTTGCATTAACGTAGCCGATAATTTGACAATCACTTTGACGATTAGTTTTCAATGGCATACTGATTTACTTGAACAGATAACACGATTTCGATAGCATTTACATTTATAATAGCTAGTAGAGGAATTCCTGGACGTGCATTTTATACCTGCATCCCAGTATTGACATATGAAAAGAAACTCCAAATTCGATATTCATCACTACACGTACTAGTACAAAAGTGGATTTTCCCAGAACTGTAAATCGGGATAGAACATCAGTTCTTTTTAGACTGTAAATACATCATGATGATGAATATTGGACTTGTATAAAATCTGAAAACACTACCATCTATCAGCTGACTGCAAATATTTAACCAAAAATAAAGCTGTAAATAACGATTCTCTTTGTAATAACCGTGCAGTTTCTAAAACATATTTCCGTAAATATTCAAACAAGCTTTGAGACACACATATGTTTACTGAGACATAAATACGAGTATACTATTTTTGTTCTTTATCTAATACCTTGCATCAATCAGAAAAATGACTTCAATGCATAAAAACAAAGTATACACGTATGCCTACCCACAGACAAGTGAAATTGGTTTCTAGGTATTAAATTGATTGCGTCATAGTAAATCCGAGCCTACTTTTAGTAACATTGACTGGTAAATAAAAGTTATGATTGATAATAAGTGTTAATCAATATATATATGTATATATAAACCGATCACTTATGTTTATATATAAACTGAGAAGATTCGGATTGATTTGCATTTCACATCGTTGTAATAACCACATAAAAAGACAGAAAAAACGATACAATCTAGGTAAAAGTTAAATGGAAATACTAAGCAAGAGATAAGTAGTTAACACAGATAATTAAGAAATATAACAATACCACTGCACATTTATACACGCACATACATAAATACGAAAAAGGGATTTAACACACACCTCGTATAATCCAGCTTCAACCAATGTAGCAAGTAAGATGGCATAATAATTATTCATTAGATCAATTCCAATAGAATCATACTTAATTAAAAGACGACAACCTTCTGCAGGAATGAAATCACCTTCAATATCCCAAGCACTAGATGATGATGATGATGATGATGAAATACACCTCACTGGTAAGATTGAGAACAGACGTCGTGAAGAACTGTCCAAATATGAAGATGACATTTCGTTGCGTAAATAATCACTTCTTTTCCCTGGTGAACTCGATAGATTTATTACAGGTAACAAAGAAGATGAACCGGTAGATAATGCTTCAATAAGACCCAGTATAGTTGGTTCTAATTCCTTGACAGATGAATGGGGTATAGGTACTGTTGGAAATAAACCATATAATAAGCTTAATATTTGGTTCTATGGAATAGAGAGAAAGACGAAAAGAAGAAGAGTTTACTACTTTGATGCAGGAAATAACCCTTTATCTATTCGCGTTGTATTCTTTGAGATGCATCATCCATCTCAAAAATACAACACTACTATCCTTATTCTTAGATAAACGTATGCTTTACGATCTCACTCCATGATCATCAATTTAAAGTTACAACTTAGTGGAAAAATAAATCAGTTGGGTAATCCATGTATTTGCTTTCGAACATTCTATTAATTACAATAACTTTCCATGTCCATTGATTGCTTTTTTTTCTGTGATATTGTATGAAATATAGCGATCTAAACAGGCGTTTTATTGTGTGTTTATTGTTGTATTTACTATCTGTCTTAACATACATGTCACTCAAGACTGTACACACTGAATCAGTCAGTTAACGATGTAGCACCGAGCTTACACGCATATCTAAATCATGTTGTCTAATTAGTTATCAGCTCTTAGAGTAAATAAATTAGTACGTTGAGATTTAGTGAAGGAAATATGACGATATCCATTCCAATAAAAAGCTGAATATGGGATAAGATGTAATTCAAAAGGGAAGAATACAATTCAATAATGAAGTGAAGAATGACATTAGGCTTAAGATTTTGAGGAAATAGCCAGAACCACTACCCTAGGTGATTTATGAATTCCAGTATAAAGTCAGAAGTTTAAGTTTCACTACACCTACCTATATCTGAGTTGTAAGGTAGTTTCATAACTCTTACAGTAAATATGAACCCACAGACTAATAAACAAAGATCACTGGGTGCTCCTTTTGTTACCGCTAGCGATAATAAAGCCAGTTCCAACACTTCTTTACCAGGTCCACATGAAATCTAATCTTAAGCACAAACATGAGGCACAAACGATTTTAATCCAGAAACTTAAATAATTGGCAAAACTTAAAATATAGTACACCATGTGCCCATCATTCAATTGAGTAAAGATGATAATACACTGGAAACAACGGAAGTAATATAAATTTAAATATAAACCAATGACAAGTAAAATGGCAAAATATCACATGTAGTATACCAGTTCTTGTATGGTATATATATGGACTTTTATTATCCTATCCCTATAGTAAACTACAGATTTTTTTTAGTTGAGCTGTAAAAGATAGTAAGAGCCAATGATTACAATATTTTAGATAATACAGTTGAAAATTAATAATCATTAATCAGGCTACTACCATCACTTTAATCATGTGTAGATTTTATATACTGAATAGTCTGCTATCTTCTACTCATTATTCAATCTTGCCTTTTACTATTCTTACAAGTTAAATTCACTTCCGCTGCACAATTAAATAACTAAATACTATTTAGTAAGGTTAGTGTATTTGCCCGACATATTTATTTGCTTTGGTCAAATTAATAACACATAACTATAGTGTAACTGAAAATAAGTCATTAGTATATTTTATCAAGTGAATAAAAAATCTGATCAACCAGTTAATATTTTCTCACAACTCACTCTTATTTCTGTATTACCAACACCCAACGTATACAGTAGAGTTTGTAAAGTTGGGAGACCATCATGAATAAAATGGAAAATACCTATCAATAATAAAATAGAAATAAATTACGGCTTAGAATGAAAAATAACAAAGATGTTTTTCTTTAAGCTATATATTATGTGGTTATGTTGTACATCCTTAAAAAATCTCTGCATTGTATTAGAATAGCTAACAGTGAGTCATAAACAATGTAGAACCTGCCATATATGTGCATCGTTTCAAATTGCAACACGATAACAATATATCGAAATGAAATTAACAGGAAAAATCAGTGTAGTAGGAGTATTAACAATATCAGTGATGGTAAAAAAAGATTATGTGGTTCAAGAAGAAAGGGTGAATGACCTGATAGTTTGCATTTATTACCAGGGCTAAATTCAGCAGTCATTAACTTTATGAGCTGATACCATATATTGGCAAAAACTATGAAAAACTGTTTTTAATTACCACTAAACAATGAAAATACTTGTGAAAAAATAAACCCCCAAATGCCCTGGTACGGCCGAGATTGGGGAGAGTCTGCTCTCCCTCTCCAAATGCTCTCACACGGCTAGCGAATATATAGCCTCTGCCAGGGAAGTCCTACTCAATGCCTTCTCGTGGCGGGGGTGTTGTTCACAAAAGTGAGAGGACGAAAAGCGAATGTCCGGCGCTTTAACCGGGTTGGTGGATGTGGAGGATCCACCTAGGGGAGTTGGAAAACCCTGATTCCAAACCAATGGTGCACATGGGCTCCAGTACCCTGAGGGAATGAATGGCGTATGAACCAACTGTTGGTCACCGGCTACCATGGGACTGTATCTCTTCACGATGCTCCACTGCCTTGTGGATCAGACCTTTAGGTCAAAGGCTCCGGGTGTGGCCCCCTAAGAAAACCACCTGCTTCAGTCTGGGCACCTGGGCAGTATCACAGCCCTCACACAAATCGAATGAGATTTGTGAGGCGCATATTTATCTGGTGCTTCCCTGTACCAATATTTATGTGTTTAAATAAATAAATAAAAGAAAAATAAAAGACAAAATCAAACAAAGAAGTAGTTGAAAGTAAATTGCGAATGTGAGATACCTGAACACACACTACAGATAAACAATACAAGAACAATACTACGAAGTTCACAAATCCCTTCAGTTTTGATTCAAAAGACGAACCATAACAACTAAGTACGACTATAAAATTGTAAAGAAAAAGTTAATAACTGAGTAATATTGTTACAAAAGAGAGTTTTATGACTTGAGACGAAACTTTTGATTGATAGATAAACTTTGATTATACGTACTGACCAAGTGGTGGCTGCTAACGAAACCAATTTACCGGGGGATCACCACCCACTCACCCACGAATGCTTTGAGATCAAAGGCAAGAGCACCAGACGGAGGAATAGGCTTTCCAATGGCATAAAATAGGATTTTTGTATACAAAATATTGACACAAAAAAATGTGACAAGCGATTAAAGGAAATCAGTCTGTACGTCACTCGCTCTCCAACCAATTAAGACCTGACTATTAGGCTTACTTTTCGGGCCTTAGTATACTTGCTACTTCGGCTATGAATGCCTTATGCTAATCCTGTTTTTCCATTTATTCCTTTAAGTTTTTTTTGCGCAACAGTTTACCATAGATCCATTTTTTAATTGCCACTGGATGGAACATGCAAATACTAGTTAAACGGTGTGAAAACAGTCGAATCTTAGCTTAAAATAAAGAAACTAACCAGTATATACTTTTATATAGTAGTTTTTTCCCAGATGTTCATAGAGGTAGGATATATATATATATAAAGTGCTTATCTGGGGCTAGACTTTATCACGACGTTATGATGCAATAATGTTGAACCAATAAGTATGGAGAAGCGAACTAAACGTTTTATTATTATTTTGATGGTTGATGGGTTTTGAAACAAGGAAATCTGAAACAATGATGTTCAAAGAAAACCGCAAAAATCAAAATTCAATCTTCGGTAGGGCTTTAAGTATATACTAATGAGGAGTGGTATACGCTAGGGCCGAAACGGCTCCGTCAGCTGTTATCAAATAAAAAGATCCTCCAAATGACTTTAGTTAGTTTACACAATTCAAAAAATATACTCCCAAAAAGTCTCGATGAAACCACTAGACTCAGAGTAATACTATATTTTATTAGATAGTCAGAAAATAATAATACTTAAAAGCTACTATTTGCCTATGTTAATTAAAACGAGAAATATTGATAGGTCTAAAAGAACAACTATGGTGTATAGAGAGCACTACTCACTAGAACCCTATCTATCTGACAATCATATTCAGAAAGTATACAGAATTGATAAACAATATATATTTTCCGATCACCATGACAAGAACAAAACAGGATAAATCTAAACGGGTTTATGCTTAGCTTAATGAACCTGCAGTTCAAATATCCTCTAATAATTTATTTGTTAAATAACTTCTAACAATGTTTATTCCTGTATTCAATATTTTATCCATAAGTGTGCTATTTTGTTAAAAGATGAACCTATTCTACTGTCTTGTCTTTGTACGTCGATTCAATTGACGTCAACAATTCGATCTTGTGAGCAGTTGTCCCTCGACATGTCGATCGGTATTCAATTTATTCATTTTAACAATTAAAACCTTTTTGATGTAACAAACTCTGAATCATAAAATATATAGTTTTAGATAAGTGATTATACATGGAAATTTGCATTGATTCAGCAAGCTATTTGTTTTAAATAAACACTATGAAAAATGGTACATAACTGAAAAAATCAGAGTTTTGAACAGTTCTTGAATAGTCTTTAACGATATATTTAATAGTGTCTATTAAGGATTAAAAATGAGAGATAGAATATGGATTCATAATTTAAGTGTTTATAATAAATCACGAATCATGTTTTTTTCACACAATATGACACAGAAAGGAAGATTGACTCTAAAAACAAAATCGACGGTACCAAAATACATATAGTATGAATACACCCATAATATTATTAAAATCACCACACATTAAAAGAACAATAAAGAAAATAAACACAGACAATTGCATGGAAACTTTACCTGGCCATGAACGAAGGAGAAGAATTAGACTATTTCTAGCACAGATTGGAAATGAAGGATATCTATCATCGCAATCCAGTGACAATCATATTAACAGAGAAAAAAGAGAGAGAACACAAATAACCTCATGTAACATGTCAAAAAGTGTTGATTAAAGCTTTAATAATTTTAAGTAGTAGTTTACAGAAGAGGAAAGGGAATTTAGTTAAACTGTATAGGGGTTTAAATATTGATGGGCTTTCGAGATCGAAATGCACAGAGTGAGTTTTAGTTTGACAATTATCGGTCGACTAAACAAATGAAAAACAATTTTGTTACAATACGTCAACCACTACCATAGGAACCAGGAGACGCAGAAAGTACGCCGTTTCAAACAGCGACTTTAGTACATGTTGAAAATCCATGAATTCATATTCTTTTCCACAACCTGAGTGTCCTATGAAGACATAAAAACAGTCTTTGATTGATGTAATTTAAGTCAAAGGTTTTTATCGTACCGTCACCTTTTGATTTTCTCGAAATTTAAGATTTATATTTGTCTGTGTTTGGATAATCTAATTACCCAATATTCTATAAGAATACGCTTTTTTCACTCACACAACCTACATGATCCTCACAGTCAACTCAACAGAAACATACAAACATAAAGCTACAATAAACTGATTGTGTATAATTATAATAAATAAACAGAGGTTTGAAATTTAATAAAGAATGGAGACGCATAGTATTCTAACTTAAAAGTATCCTATGCAAATGTTGACATACTTTGATGCTATAAGATGAATTTATCGCTGATTTTCTTTTTTGGACCCTGGCACAGTTTAAAAGAAAATACATAATTTTATTTATCGTAATAAACTCACACGTTGAAAGATAATTTTGATCGGTGCAGAAAATATGGTGAAGATGTGAAAGTAACGAAGAATTTCTGCAATTTAATTTTTTTGATGGGAGAAGAATAGTGAAAATACATTATAAATATTTTCAGAAAGCACAGAAAGCAAATGATAAGCGTTTGGTAATAGTCTAAAAATTATACACCACAATGATACAAATACTAATAAATGCACTTCCAATTCATTACTTATGCATTTTAAATTAATGGAATACTATGACTCAGTGATATGAGTAGAGTTAGAAGTACAATAGTGGTTTAATGGTAAAAACGAGTTGATATTCAACCAGTGCATTTCTAACTCGGCCATACATCACAATCGACTGAGTAGGTTGAGACATGTGCCACATATCCTTAACAAACACCTATTTTGACACATAAGATTGGCACAGGTTGAAGTACAGACTTCTTATTTGGGGTTGGAGGAGTAACTTTAATCAATGATTTAAGAAACTGGGTGACATAAAGCGAAAATGGTTGCAGTGGGACAGATGTATCATTCTCTAGACCTTGAATTTCAATGCTATTGCATACCTTTTATTCTGTAAATTCATTTATTACTTCTGAATTATGTTCTCCATAACTAGTACAGTTTTTACTATCATTGACACTAATATTATTATTCTGATTTTTTTGTTATCAACATTTTTAATGCTAGCATGCTTTGTTGGTGTAGTGAAGCAACTTGGAATGATATACACTCAAACTAGGTCCTAGGTTGAATATGGCTGTCTGAATAGTTCATTTAAACCACATTTAAGCCTACTTCGATTTGGATGACCGGTAATCTATCACTGGCCCACATACTCAAACATGTGGCTAAAAATCCGGAGCAAAAGTTGGAACTTCATTAGGATTATTTTCTACTACACTGTGAAGAAAAAAATATATTGATAATCATCAATGAAGGTTAGTAATTTGTATTTTATCAACTGTTATAACCATAGTCTCTAATAAGTGTGCCGCTTTCATTATGGACCATATTTAACACGGCTAACAGAAATATTAAATTACGATTAAATAAGAACAATTCGGTTAATCATATTTAAGTAACTAACATTAGACTACATGATGAAACCGAATTGTAAGGACGACCTAGAGCGACACATTAGCCAATCAAGAAATAATGTTTGGTTATGAAACAAATAATGATAAAAAGCAATAAACTTTCAGTAGATAAATAGTTTTAATATGATTGGTAAACTCTTATGTGTTGATTTAGCTATTTTAGTAGATGAAAAGACGATCACGTTAGGTATCAGAGGTCAAGAGATGGTTATGAGTTAGGGTTAGGAGGGTTATATTGAGAAAATAATTCCTATCCACAAAAATGCTCTTGAACAAGCATACATTCAAATCAAGTAATTAAATAATGTGGTTTATAGATCACGTAACATTCACTATGGTTGTAAAAAAATATTTCGTCAATTTTAAGCACTTTAGGAACTCCATATAAACCATTTCTACTTAGTTCTTCATTAGAAACGTGCTATGCTTCGCTGCGCCTATAACATGACGCGAAAATCCGGGAAGGGATATCTCAAAAAATGATAGGCTCACACAAGGTCATCAATACAGTGAGGTTACATCCAACAATTTTTTACAACACACACATAAACACTCTGTGCGCCAAACTTCACAAATGCACTGATTTATAAAAAAGCCCAAATGAATACAGTGAGGCATCACAGTCAATCCTATTTTGTAACAAAATAGTGTGAACATTTTTACTGTTAAATAGGCATTAATATTAGAAAAACGACTGAAATCAAAAGTTTATGACATTCTTATCATGAATGGTTCTTTTGCTAGAGCATAAATCACCAGTTTATTCATTTAATTCTTTAATGCAGATATATACTGATACAATAGGGCACCGAAATAAACATGTGTCACACAAATAAGGAAATTTAATTATGAAGAAATAGAGGAAGTGGGGAGTAGGGAGTACAATCAGAAAGAAGTGAATGAATAGCATAATACGACTAGGAAGAATACTCTCAAGTAAGGAATTTCCTTTCATTTTTTCTGAAGACTACTAAATAACACTACAGCAAGATCTCCATCAGCCTCTATTCTGAGTCATACCTGTGGACGTCTCAACCCACTGTGTTGCATTATCTCTAGGACCTCAACTAGACAATCGTGAAGGATCGACAGATGCCAGTCCTATACTGTTTTCCCTCATACCACTACGTCATGCCATGAACTGACTGCTTATCCTCCTTTTCCAACCAGTCCCAGAGTCGGAAAATAATGAACAATGTAGAATTCGCTAGGGTGATATTCGCAATATATATTCAAGCCACAGAAGCCAGTGTTTCAAGATGTTAACACCAAGTGAGTTATCTTCACTGCACCCGAATACACATTGTTAAACCTCCGTATTGGTAACATGATATAACTTCTGGATGTTAGCTATCTTTTAGTGACAACGATGATGGGAAACAAAGTCACCGAATATCTTCAACTTGGAGGTCAGTGTTTTTCAGGTATAGAGCAGGATCGCTCCAACCGAAACGTTGATAAGTTGACATTTTAAAACCACACTAACATCACAACAGGCCCAAAGATGAACCTGATTGGTGTAAGCTGCTTTACTTCACATTATACGTTGAGTGGTCTCAACTTCTACGCCAACACCAGCACACACAGCTGCCTAAATACAAAAACTTTCCGACTACTTAGAAAAGCTCATAGCAGACAATAACTAAAGGCTCAAGCTTCTACCAGCTTTGCAGAAGTACTTTTCCTCTAAAAGGTACAAGTCACAGGCCGTGTTTACAAATATTGTCTTCTAACTGATCGAGTGAGATTTGTATAACTTGCCAGTTTATATTGGTATATATATATATATATATATATATATATATATAAGCAAGGTATGTCTTACCGAAATAAGACTATTAGGTAAAAGTTGTGCATACTCTGAGCGATTAAGAACTGCAATCAGCGATAGAATAACAGCTTCGTGTATGCGTGACGAGTGATACGTATGCATTGTACTATTATTGCACACGAATGTAGTCATTAAAGCTTGAATTATAATTTGTCCAATTAATGGAAACAATAATAATAATTTTTTTCCTATTCCATTATCCATTGAAACGTTCGACTTGTTATTATCATTACTATTATTATTATTATAAAACTGTCGATGATGATTGTTGGTATGATCGACATCATGATGATGATAATAGTAGTAGTGGTAATAGTAATGACAATAATAATAATAGTAATAATTGGAATAAGATAATTTAATTTTTGAATGATTAACAACTGAAGGATTTGTGCGTAAAATTAAACGTTCTAAAGCCAAAATAACTAGAGAAAGAAAAAACAACAACAATTATTTGCAAATGAAATATATTCAAGAAAAAAAGGATATTTTCCTGTTCTCTGTGAAATTAGAATGGTCATATGAAATTTAATTCATTCATTTGTCAGGTACAGATTAGTGTATTTAGAGTTCCGCTACACTCTAAGTATGATGTATTAGTGGTATTACCCGATTGTTTAAACCGAAATACATGCAGTAGGGTTTGAGCCCGTGATTAGGTAGATGAAAGTTGAACATTTTAACTATTGAGTCACCACTCTATCACATTAACTAAAGGCGATACAAATAAGAAGAATATTTAAAGAGATGAATTGCATAGTTGAAGCACTTGATACCGGACCACTAATTCGGCTTAACCACTTCAGTTTTCAGAGCTAGATAGCAACAACACTCTATGAAACTATTGTGGATAGAAATTAAACCCGTCATTAAAAAGTGATATCCTTCTTATCATTAGTCAAAAATTAGAAAATGCTGCTAACTACTACAACGCTATGAGTAAACAGTCAAGAATTAGGTCTGATAGTCAAGTCTTTATTTCACTGACGGCTAACCGATAGACAAGGCAGAGTCACTGTTTTAAAGCCACTTTTGTCTTAGATGACACTTGCTAATATTTATTGTGTTATAATATTCAATACATAACTGTATAATTTTTTTAAAAAGCCTTGTTAGCTGATCAAATGTAGTTTATTACAATCTCGGTTCACTTTTAGTGAGTTGTGTTAATAATTAGGTCTGGTGTGTTGTTGCGATGTGGCCACACGGTTTAAACTGTCGATCAACAATCAGATCGTTTTAGAAATTAGAAGTTGGTTATAAAAAATCCCAAAATCCAGCTCAGAATAGTAACTTAATTGTCAAAGTGCACTACATATGACGAATGTTTTGAGTGTACACGTTGTAGGTGGCTTCAAGTAGTGCAATCTACTTTACTGACTACCTAAAGTATATCATTTTATGACAAAATAATGTGACGAACTCGAGAGACAAACCTATACAAACCAGGAATTCATAAAGCATTAAGTACATATCTGATAGTTAAGTGAGTTATGCCTATTTTTATTCGTTTAAGATGTGCTTAAAAACTCGCTGAGAGTGATATATATATATATAAACTTTCGATATACTTCCTAATCACTGATATAAAATTAGAAATCGACTGAGCTAGAGCTGAAACAACCTCATTTCAATACAGTCACCTTGCTTCAGCACATGTGATTTGACAGGATACCAGATTTCTAAGTACAACTCTATTTTTTCATTACGTCTGTCCACTTCTTATTATGTCAGTACGCATGCGACTACTGATGAAATTAGTGTGAATATTAATTTGCATAAGTAAAAAAAAATGGTATAATAGATTTACTAGACTTATTATTTGACGCCTTTCTTGTTTATCAAAAAACCACAGCATCAACTACAATCCAACCATACTAAAACGTGTGACGAGAAAATATTTTTGTAAATTTTATTTAATACAAATATGTCCCGGTACAACTAATGACAGTATACGGGCAATCCTTTTGGGGTATAATTATAGCAACGAAAACTGATCAGAGTCTAATTATAATAATCAACAAACGGGATAATACAAAAGCTTAACGAGTAAACATCAAACGCGTTGAAAAAGCTAACAGATATCAGGACTTCGTAATTCAAAGAGGAAATGTTTGATCGAACAGGTTACTATCCTTTCAATCATCAATGATTTTTAGTGAATAAATTGAAGACACGACTCACTAATTTCTAGATTGATTTATTCAGAGTTGAGACTTATAGTAGAGTGCAAATTTACTGAATACTGATTGATGGAAATAAAACCTTGGTAAGAGAAGAATGTCCATGAAATTGAGATGTAAATTATTTGAAACACGGTAAAACAAAAATAAGCAATAATTGTTTTCTTACTTTAGGAGGTATAAACAACCAAATCAAAACGCTCACCTAATTCAGCAAGAATTAGTAAACAACCCCGAATAGTTGTATCTAGCTCCGAATCATTGAAACCGCTTATTTTAACTTTTGCTTCTCCGAAATCTCCAATACGATGATGACGATTTCGAGGTATATGGCGTGATACAACTGCAGGAACTCCCACACCTGATGCTGCATGAGCATCTCCTTTATTACTAGATTCATTTGAATTAGCAACTAAATAACGATGAACTTCTAAACAAGGAGCAGCAACAGCATGAATTATACTTGAAGGAATTAATTGTGGTGCAAGCCGAGTGATGTAGTAAATCAAACGCAGTACAATTTGGCGCTCACCAAAAGAAGATAGAAAAGGTGGTGAAGAATTTCGAGTCGCTATAGTTGATTTTATAGGATGACCAGTATCCAAAAAAGGAGGACGAGAGAAACCTATCATAATGATTTTTTTAAAGGTATTTCAAAAAAAATGATAAACAAAAAAAATGATTTCCATCAATTTATGTTTAACAACCTATTCCCTGATTGGGAGCGTACAAACTATTAATAAAAACCAACAATCCAGAAACCATGATGCGAAAATTACCAGTCAGTCATTATTGACATAGAGCCTACTGTAAATTTGCGTTGTCTCAAGTTATTACACTATATTAGTACTATGAGATAGGACTAACACGATGAATTGCAAGAGATTGAAATAATATAGTGGCAACGATTAAGAAAACGACTTAACATTTGCAATATACTTCAGGAAAACAGGATGGAAAGGTACATACGAAAAAAACTCTAAAATTTAAGATCGAAAGGTAGGGAGGATGCTTTGTGAACGACTCTGAACCATGTTACCCAAAATCTCCAAAAGCTGACCAGGGTTATCGCGTGGACTTCAACCAGGTAATCTGGATTCATCTAACAACACGGTCCAGATAAACAATCAAAGACTGTGAAGTAATGCCACGTCCTGTTTTGGCTTTCCAAAGCTTTTTTCCAACCTACTTTCTACATCAGCAACCATCAAAGCAGGCGGTGGTTAGGCATGCAATAACGCATTTCCTAGGCATTTCAGTCGATGAAGGTCTACAACATTATCAAACAATTTCCCACCTTTCTCTAGTACCCTCCGTCTAATCTTAACATTACTTACTTAATCGTTTCACGAAGCGCAGACAATACTTTGAAGAAACATGGTCAAAAAACTGTGACCATAAAGGAATACAGAGTAAACTGCTGAGCAATATGCAACCGCTTTAGTTAATAGACAGGTATCTTCCTTAAGCCACAGACGATGAAAGTTCCCAAAAGTCAATCAAACTTTCAAAATCTGTGCTGAGATTGTCAAAATTGTGGTTGATTGATAGTATCAAGAAGACAACATGCTACTTGGATAAACTATAGTGTATTTTCTAAGTCAATGAACGACTCTAGATCGTTTAATTTCTCAACTAGTTTGATAGATTATTAGAAGACGTACATATATCACATTACTTCTACTGTGCTAAGACCTAGAGAGAATATTCCTAATTGCGTGTGCAAAAAAACAGATTCATTTATTTTTATTTACCACCCAACTGAACAGTTATCTAAAGGAATTCAAAAAGCTATAAACGGGAGCTGACAACTAAAATAATAATAAATAACTGTTATATAAATAAATTATTATCAACCTCGTTTAATTTCAACAAATACTTTCCATATAAAATAAAATTTATTACTTTTGGTTTTTATGCCATGAATTCTGTCCGTAGAGCTTTGGGCAAAACTTTTACAAGAAAAACAACACAAAACACTGTATGTGCATTCATCACTTCAACTAGCGGCACAATTTGATTTTTATTAGTACAAATACAATGATACCCTATTGAACTACTTTACTATATTCCTTTAAATATTATTCACTTTAATTCTCGTTTTCGTTCTATCGTGTTCTGTTTTGACATATTTTGTAGCTTCGGTCTTACACTAAAATATGATGATCATTATCACTTACATCATTTCAATCGCTTATAAGTCTCCTATCACTAGACATTTCGCAATACAACTAACTCTTACAGATTTCCACATCGTTAGTCTTGTTTTTACATATATCATTGATCGTTAGAATTGTACCGGCCTAAACAAATAAAGGTTGTTTAATATCTGCTTTACAGCATCGATTGCAAAGACGTGAGATTACAAATTATATCAACTAAGCATCTTGTTGCATGAGTAGAGAAGGAATTTTAAAAGGTTGATTTTTCAAGTTAATAATCATTTCCAAGTATAGATTTTTATGATTGACTTTGACTAACAATGTTTGTTTGAGAGGCTAATACTGTAGCGAATAAGAACACTATTGGGGACAATTGAATGTATTTGGACTCAATATTACAGAACGTCTTAGTAAAATCTGAGAATCATACAGTAAATACTCAATTTGCAAAATGTCAATCAAGTGTCTCAAACTTGACTGTTTATTTTGCAAATATCAGTCAATCGTCTCAGATTTCATTGTTCCTGCATTTTCATGCCAATTGCTTTCCGTTTCCGTTCTTTCCTTCTCGATTTTCTATGCCAGACATTCTATTCATGACTCACGACATACACTACTTATGTCGATAAGAGTAGCACATACTAAAAGTCTACAATCCAGTAAACCAAAGCCGATGTAGGTAGAGCAGTTTGAACATGAAAGATAGGTACTTTAAGCACTAAGACAGACATCATATTCATCAAGCTATGGTAGATAACTAAAGAGTCGTGTGTTAGACTATTCAAAAGAAAATAAACCAATCAGTAGATATGTCAAAATATTGTCTTTATAATCACATCTGAGAATGAGATCACATTCACCCATAAAACTCCCTTCAAAATCCAACCAATCAAATATAGTTGACCTTGTCTCTTATTTCTAATGTTTCATTTTTAAGTACTTTCCAGAAGAGTAGTATTCTAAGCTATCATATCGAAAATTAAGCCCAAAGTTGATCACAAGAATCTGTACTTTGTAAGTGGATTACATTAAATTTAGTTTGTGCTCAGATTGTGTGAAACGCATAGAAAAAATAACTCATGAGAAAATGGATAAGGTCTCAATCAGGTTATGGATTCCATATTCACATAGCCTCTCTCCACTGACAAACATATGACAAGCTGAAAGCGTGAGTCAATTGAAGCTAGACCACCATGGAAAACATGGAAGCACTGGACGGCCGTTTCGTCCTATTATGGGACTCCCCTTCTGATAATAATAATAATAATAATAATAATAATAATATGACTACGAGGGGTAAATCCAGGAGTTCTAGCGAGAAGTAGTGACCAGTGGAGTTCAAACCACGTCTGTTGTGAGATATCAACTCACTGAAGACAATTGGTGAACGGTTGCTCAAATTCGTGGATCAGTTGAAGTTAAACATTAACACCGTTGGATGCTGGCTCAGTGGTCTATCGGTTAAGTGCTCTGGCGCGAGACTGGTAGGTCCTGTGTTCGAATCTCGCGAGTGCGGGATCATGGATGCGCACTGTTGAGGAGTCCCATAATAGGACGAAATGGTCGTCCAGTGCTTCCAGTTTTTCTATGGTGGTCTAGCTTCAATTGACTCACGCTTTCAACTATGGAAATACTAAATCTCCACAAAACCCCTTCTGATAATAATATGACAAGCTAACAACCAGATGTTAGGCTAGGAATTAGGTTTGATTTTTATTAGCTGAAAATGACTGTGGTCTGAAACTGCTTTTTATACTGAAATGTTTATCGACACATTGAAAGTTTTATACAAAAGTAACTTAAACAATATTAAAGTAAATAAAAGTTCGACAGCTTTGCTCCCTACAGATAGTGCCGCTAAACTAAGTTGCCTGATCTAATCACTTCAAAAACACGTTACGTTCATAACGACAGTGGAGACTTGTTAGTTGAATGTTCTTCATATTTGAGTAGGCAGACAATATCTTACTGTACACTTATATGCAGACAACTCAAACTCCGCCTAATCGATCCTTGATCAGTATCCATAATGTTCCAACAAGACATTAGGTAGCTATATAAAATTAAGAGAAGTTTTTGAATTCATCGTTCTCGGGAGTGAACTATTGACCAAACTGAGAAGTTTGTGTCTAGATAGGTATCTAAGATTTATTGGTAGTGTTGGAAATAGGACTATATATATATATATATATATCGAACTCACCAACTTTTTGATTACATCAATCCGGGTATAAAATGCCTGTGGGTATGACTTTACAGACTACGTAATCAAATGGCTTGGATAGGAAGCAAACCCGAACCTAGTAAAGACTATGTCATTTTCTTATGGCCTACATAGACAATAAAGTACTTCTTTGATAAATGAAACCGATTTTAGTTCGAAGAGCTGGTTTTGTGTACTATTATTAGATTTTTTATTATCATTACTATTTTCCACCCTCCGGTTTTGAAACCTAACTCTGAATATAGCCCCTCCGGGGACGGACAACATCACAAAGGTTTAATACGGCTATTCTTCGGGATACTGGCAAACTCAATGAATCCAAGATAGCCCTCAACAATAAGTTCCAGGCCTTTCATGATCTCAATGAAGGGGGAACTACCATGGAGAGAAACTGGAAAGGAATAAAAGAGACAATCACTTCAATGTGTCATGAGGTTCTGGGCCACAAGAAGTAAGTAACCTTTTGAAACATTATTTCGCATAGACCATTACTTATCACCCCACACTCAAGTATAGTATCACATGAAATAACCAAATAGCACCATATAGAATACAAAATAATCAAAACTAACATAAAACAATGTAACATACGTGTAGCATTTGTCCCTTTTAACAAAACACCAGAGGATTGATAATGATCACTAATTAGCTGACGATTTGATGATTCTTCACTCAACTGACAAGATGAAGAATTACATGTAGAACTGATTGGCGGATTCGATGTAACAAGGAATTTAGTACGGGGATTACTATTAACCCTTGAGGTAGCCGAAGAATTTCCAGACAGCCCATTTGATGAAATAAAGTTTGTGGGATAATAAGATAAGTCCATACATCTACAGTGAAAATTTTAAAAAAAACACAATTGACATTTTATCTGATATTTAATATGTGCATATAGAAATATGTTGGTCAGCAATAGACACATTTATTTTTGCAAAACTTCAAGATTAAGATTACACCTCACAGATAAACTAGATTCTTATACTTATGAATAAAACCTTTTAGGTCTTTGACATGTCAAAAAAGGAAATTAAGTGCAAATAGAACAGCGTGCAACCGTCCATAAATATTAAAGACATGAATCTTAGAGTTATTTTGAAATATTTAAAACTTACCGAGCAATCAATAGATCCAGACGACATTCCAAGAGTAGCTCAACATCAACGCTGCTATGTACATAATAACGAAGGCAACGTAAAGCTGCACATCGCAGTGAAGGATTATGGTGCCAAAGTGGTAAGCGTAAACTGAATAGAAAATTAGTATTAGATAAGAAGGGATTAAAATGTTTAAACTTTACGTATATGATTAGTTTGGAAAACCGAATAATATAAATGAAACTTTAAATCTTGTTTGGAATACATTTAAGCACTTTATAATAGAAAATAAGAAATTAATTATGAATAACGTTTACCAACAGCGACAATAAAACGCGTAAAAAATCGAAAGTGAAGGATTGCCACCAAGAAAGTTAGGTAGCTACTGATCAGCGATCTTCAATGAGGTTTTACTAATATTGCAAACGGATTGAGATGAAGTCAAATAAATCAGTAAATTTTGACTAAGTAGAGGCTAAATGGAACCATTCATATTAGCAGCAGGACGTATAGGTTACTTTCAATCCAGTATGAGTTAGCACATACATAATAGTGATCAGTCTTCAACTAGACCGAAACAGTTGTTCAATCCTTTCGATGTTTAACGTCAGTCTATGGTGAAAGAAAATTTGATATCAGTTCAAACAACATTGAACTTCCGCTTTTCACTACGACAACTAAAAAATGATTTGGAAACACTAGGGATTCGATGAAGAAATGCAGTTATCAACGTGCATTGTTATTTTTTTTTTATTATTAAGACTATTCTTGTCCCATTTCTACAATCATCATTACATTAAAAATAATCTTCATACAGTTATTGAGTAATAAACAAAACATTGGTATTCTTGATATTTCCTTGCAATAATCAAGATACTCAGACGAAAATAGTTGATATAATATCAAGGAATTGAGAAATATTTGACAAAAAATTAAATAAATGATAATCAAACTTAATCTAACAGACAGAAACAGGGTGATAAATTACTAAAATGATAAATACGTACATAAACTTATAGTTAATTGATCATACAGTTTCTGTTAGCTCGAAATTCAGTTTTTGATGTAAAACAACACCAATATCATGGTATTTTATCATTTCACAAATATGGAAATGAGAGAAAAACATCGTTAGGTAAACTTTAGTCAGATTATACGAAAAATAGCAAAAAAGATAGTCAATATATTGGGTGATTGGACTTTAATATTAATGCATCAATGACCACTTAAACATCAGTTTATCACTCAGCTATAAGAACCACAAATCATTTGGAGATAAAGATTTATAAAATGTTAGATAACTATGGATAAAATAGCTTAAACATAGAGTAAAAATGTAAACAAAAGTACTGAAAGAAATCACGCTAAGTATCCGTGTACAGATTATTGTACCAAGCTATTAGTTACATCCATTGTGATAATTACTTAGGTTGCTGGACCGCCCAAATAATTCAATAACAAGTTTCATTTTTATCAATCATTCGAACGACTTTAAGCCATATAATTCAAAGTTAGTTATAAATCACCCAGACCCCAACCAGGAAGTCTATACCTATCGTCAATGACTTCATGAACTGATGCCACTTTTTGATTCGGCCGCCCCTAGATTTCTTCACGCAATACATGTCCCAATCACATCAGTTGATGAAGATTTACTACCCCTTCAACCGATTCGCCATCCATACCTAGTACCATATTCCCTAGCCAGGGGTTGCTTACTCAGTAGTCCCGAAATGCACGAACAATGCTTCATAGACACCCATAGTCGAATACCTGTAACCTACGAACATCGCCTGCTCCTAATGGCCATGTTTCACATCCATAAAGTGGAACGAAATAAACTACTGCATTATAAACTGGTTCTTTGGTTGGTAAACGAATATATTGCCTACTCCATTAGTGGCGCAAATTGGATAAAACCAATCGAGCTCCCTGAATTCGTGCCAAGATTTCCTCAGACACCCGACCATCAGGACTAATGAGACTCCCAAGATAACTGAAGCGGTCGATGTACCCAACCACTTCACTTCCTATCATTAGTTCGGGCGCGGGTGCAGGTCAATCCTAAAGCAACATGCTTGCATTGTTGTTTAGTGGTCTAAAGACTGCATTTTATCAATGTCTTCAAGCGGAACTATATCGTCTGCGTATTTTAGGTCAACAAGTGAATCTCTTAGTAGAAGATCGACCCTTGGAAAGTTTGACAATGAGCGCGCTAACTCTAAAGGGATGTCTGTGACAAAGTTAGATAAAAGTGGAGAAAGCAGGCAACCCTGATGAACACTTGAAGTTACCAACTCTGATAACAGTTCCCCATAAGTTTCGACTCGACCAGTAGTGCTTGAGCAGAGAGAGCCTGAACAAGGTTGGTGTAATTGTTTGGTCAACTCTCAATGACAGACAGTAGTAAAGAGCCTCACGATCAACAGAGTCAAATGTTACCTTAAGGTCAAGGAATATAATTATTGTTGGACGTAGAAAAATATGACTATTTTCCAGAACCTTCCGAAGGGTGAATATTTGGTTTATCCATCCAAGTCCAGGTCTAAAACCAGCATAGCTTTCTAAGAGTTGTACTTCATGAGCTCTGGTTTTCAGTTGAAGTATTATTGAGGTTAGCACTTCAGATACTACACTAATTAGACTGATTCCTCTGTGGTTGTCATAAGAGGATTTTCCTCCTTTCTGATTGACTGGGACAGTCAGCGATCGAAACCAGTCAGATGTGATTACGTCCAGTAAACAGATCCTATCTAAGATCTTAGTTAATTTAACTGTTAAAACTAAACCAATATTCTTAAAACTCTCAGGAGTTAATCCTCCAGGCCTTCCTGGCCTCTCTCTCTTCAGATCGCATATAGAATTTTGAACCTCACTAAAGGTTGGAGGACCTACATCAATGCGTTATTTAGATTGCTTGGAGATAGTGCGTAACCGAAGTATGGCTGAAAGCCAGTTGAACTGTTCCCTAAAGTGTTCTGTCCATCGGTCTGATCTCCTGGATTGAGAGCGAACAACGTTCCTGTCTTTTTCCAAGGTAGTCTAGCAGCCAGATTTTTAATGCCAGTTTCCTTAATAAGTCTGAACAGTTGTCTGTCTCCTGTTACCTATCACTGCTGCCTCTTTCATCTCTTTTGCTTCTGCTATTTACCACTGCTCACGATCACTACGTAGGCTTCTCATGAGCCTATTTTTAAGTTGTCTCCGCTCCTAATCGTGTTCGGAGCCAGATGGGATGAATTTTCCGGCACCTATCGGTTTATCAGACGCCGCCGAAATTCTCCGATTTTTCTTAACCTTTTGGTTCAAGTTATTTGTAGATATCACTGCTGATTCCACAGCTGTTTGGAAATCATGTCAAGCTACCTGGAGACTGACATCACTCTCATGGGTGACTAACTCCTCTAGTTGTTCATGAAATATATTCTCGGATTTTTCATCATTAAGTTTAAACTCAAGGTGTTTACTTGCTGTGACGTTTCTACGTCCCATAAGACGCAGACAAATACGTGCTCGTACTAGAGCATGAACCGAGTTGAAAAATCTGACCCAGAATGATTGGCAGTCTCCTCTCAAGCCTCTTCAACGATGACTGATGGTAATGTGGTCTATTTGAGTTTATCGATAAGTTGATTATAGAGGTCGTTACATCAGACGATGTTTCTCCTCATGTTTAAAGTTGGTGCTTATCAGAAATGGACGGTTATCTGAGCATAGTTACAACAGATGGTCGCCATTATCTGTTCGCTAGGCCACAACACCGTAAGACCCACCTGAGTGCCTTTCAGTTTGGTTTAGTCAACCTACTTGGGTATTAAAATCACCTACATCAATGCGTTTGGCTTTTTAAAGGAGGTTGGATAGCTTCTTATAAACTTCATATTTAACATTATCCGAGCTCCAGCCAGTGGAAACGTAGACAGAGACAACGGAAAGGCAACGGCGTGTCCCTCTATCTTTTCGAGTTCTTACTGTCCCGTTTAATCGGACAGCGCACAAGCGACTGTCCATTAGGATGCAGTATATCAGAGCCTGTTCTGCTTTTGAACTTAATGCTAAACCTACACCAGCAAGGCCACAGGAAATACCAGTGGGGTGTGCAGATACTCGAAGGATAAATCGTGTCAGTTCTTTATATCGACAAGGTGAGGTCAAACGAATAACTGTACTTGAATCCTGTATGCGTGGTTCAGAGACGTAGCATACATCGATGGCGCGAGATTCTAGAGTCCTAGCTAAAGGAGCCTAGTGTTCTATCTGATACAAGGTTCGAACATTAGAAGCTCTAAAGTATAGTTTAGAATGTGGTTCGAGGAGACAAGGAATTACATTTTGTGAGCTCGAATCATTAGTATTGGCGGGGCGTGGTGATAAAGATATACGAGCAGGGTTATTCGTGGGGATGGGAGAATTATTAAGAGGTCAGGGAGGGATCTAATCGTCAATGAGATGATATCGGGTGTTGATACGGGTATGAAGACAGTTGTCACTTCCCGGTTGCCTACACCGTAGAAAGATATTTCTTCTTAATGGACCTGATAAAGAAGCTGAATCAGTAGTGGTCTTACAGATCCGATAGTGAGACCGCAGAGCTATAAGTCCAAAACCTAGTTTTATTTTCTATTTCCAGCTATTCAATATCATCGATATTACTTCTCGTACACTGCTTTTTATCCTGTTAATTTCTCTTTTCACTTTGCTGTATGAGATGCGATAACTTGGACAGATACATATTTGTGACTGACTAAGTAACCAAACAAAGTAATCAATGATGAAATTTTTATATAGTGAACAAAATTTAAGAAATCATGGCTAAATTAGTTGTGACTTACATATGGTACACTGATCGGAGAAGCGGAGTTCTTAGGTGAGGTAGTCCACGTACAGCCTCGAACACACGTTGCGATATAAGAACTAACACATTAAGTCTTGCAACAATTCTGCGCTGCGCAGACACTTGAAATGAAACATCTGATTCTTTAAAGCGCAGACAAGCGTTAGTAAAATCATTGTAAATCCCTTTTAATAAATTATTTAGAACATAAAATGTGTCTGCAAACAGAAAGAAAGAACAATATAAAAGGGGGACACAAAGTATGATGACAAACAACAGGAATCAGAAAATATGATAAATAAGTTCGAGGTAACAACTTTGGTTTGACATTTAGACTAGTTTAGCTAAGCACTGCAGACAGACCATTTGAACAACCTTGTCACAAGTGTTTGCACCAATCTCCCCGAATCCCTAGCCATTTATTCATTTATTTGAATACATAAACATCGGTGCAAGGGGGTACCAAATACATATGCGCCACACTAACGATGAGGTTGTGAAGAGAAAGAGGTAAAGTGTGTACAATAAAAAGAACAACAATGAACAGAAACTAGTGTGAGAGTAAAATTATTATTATTGATATAATAATAATAATACTTATGTCTTATATTCTCATTATTCTATTTATGAATACTCATCATATCACCTTATTTATTTTTACACCTCTATAACCTTTATTTATTGTAGCAAAAACATTTTATTCATTTTAATGATCTTATTATATTCACTAAATCTATTATTATTACTCGTATTACGTAATCTAGTACTATAATCTTTCCATTACATCATCTTGGTCATTCGTGTTCACATTTCCTCAAGGAATTAGTACTTTAACAAAACATTTTCATATATTTACGATTGTACAACTTGATAATAAATTCGTTGAAAAGAGATCCCTTCGCTGAACTTCGTGTTTTTAATTTTAATGTTTAAATGGGAATTATATGTCAATAATAATAATAACAATAATAATAATAATAATAATAATAATAATGGGAGAAGCAGTTCAGTTAGGAAAAATACAACCAAAAAGAATTTCTTCAGTTAAAGAGGTTACGTCCACTTTTTATGGAGTAAAATAAAGTTACAGCAGGATCGCCACTGGCTTCTATTCTGAGCCATATCTGATAACATCTCTAGCCACTGTGTTGCTCCATCTCTAGGACCCCAACCAGTGAGTCGTGAAAGACTAACAGAAGCCAGTCCTGTGCAGCTTTCTTTCATACCACGACACCATGTCATACACTGACCTCCTCTCCGCCTCTTCCAACCAATCTCAGACTCGGCAAATAATGCACGACGAGAAATTCGTAGAACATGTTCAAGACACCGAAGTCGGTGTTTCAAGATGGTGACACCAATTGGATTATCGTCTCTGAGCCCGAACACACGATGCCCGACCTCTGCATTACTAACATGTTGTTGCCACTGGATGTCAGCTACCCTTCGGAGACAACGATTATCAAACACAAAGAGTCTTCTAACATCCTCAACTCGGAGAGGCCAGGTTTCACAAGCATAGAGCAAAACTGCTCTCACCGATGCGATGTAGATCCAACCTTTTACAGCCAGACTAACATCACGAAGGCGCCAAAGATGACCCAGATTGGCATAAGCCGCTCTGGCTTTCACTATACGTGAATTCATTTCATCACTCATGCAGATACCTAGATACACGAACTTTTCGACTACTTCTACCTGCTCACTTCCTAGAGCGAGTACAGGATCAGGGTCCTGCCAGTCTTTTAAAAGTACTTTGCACTTCGAAGGTGGAAAGCACATACCGTACCTGAGGACACTGATTGCCAACTGATTAATTGCGGATTGCATGGCTTGAGCATTATCGCACAGTAAGACAATATCATCCACATACTTAAAGGTCGAAAATTCTTTCTCTGGGTAACAGATCCACACCGTCATTATATACACCCATAAGAGCTGTTTCCAGGATGTCGTCGATGGCAAAGTTGGAGAGGAATGGTGAGATTGGGCAACCCTGACTAACCCCACTGCTTGAATAGAACAAGGGAGAAAGATGGTTGTATGCCCTCACTCTGACTGAGATGTTTGTGCATAGAGCTTTTAGGATGTCGATAAAATTCTCAGGCACACTCTTCTTCAATAGACAATTCCAGAGGACAGTCCTATCCAACGAATCGAAAGCGGCCTCGGTGTCAAGAAACACTATGATTGTTGGCCTGTAATACGTATGACGGTGTTTTAGCATATGGTGGAGGGTGAAGATGTGGTCAATATACCCTCGACCAGAACGAAAACCAGCCTGCTCCTCGAGAGCCAATCTTTCTCGGGTTTTGAACAGTCTACGAAGTTTGACGGAAGCTGATAGTTTGGACTCGATCGGAAGTAGACTTATTCCCTGATAGTTGTTCCAGAAACGACGTGAACCCTTTTTAAAGATGGGGACAACTATCGACTCATCCGACGACACTGGAACACTTTCTAATCGCCAGTGAGTTCCTTAACCAGAAAGTCACCATCTTTAAAAGGGTCGAAAGTAAGTCATCAGGGCTTGGTGATTTGTAGCGCCTTAATAGTTGGAGTTCCTTGTGGACTTCCACTTTGGCGAATTTCATTGCGTAACAGTCGTCATTTGTGGTCAAACTCATGGTCACCCGGAGTAGACTGACAGGCTTCAATAAGTTATAAGGAGCCTGAAGAAACCCAGTGCTTATAAGCGGGACATTCCACGAAGCCGCAAGTGACTTTACTCGCACGTTTTATAGAAAGACAGTTAATTGGTGGTAAAACTCATCCCTGATCGCATACGGGCTGCAATCTGTCGGAGCGTACGCGATGACGAAAAGACATCGTTTCTCACACCGATTTCTCCTCATTTTGGCAGAACTTCGTAATCTAACAGAACATAACCGAGTGTTAATGGGGATCCAATCGGTCAATGCTACCTCAGATCTAGCGCTTAATGAGACACCAACGCCAGAAAAACCAGACGGAGATGCCACAGTGTCCCCAGATAAACGCACGTGAAACTAGCTTTTCGAAGCGACAGGTTAAGAGTGGATTTGTAGAACTTCACTAGTCTTGAATACGGGTCCCAGACAACAGACACCGATGTTGAGACTTCCTAAATACAAAGCCAACCCTGTTTTCCGACCTGCATTAGTGTGCGAACGTTGAAGGAGATCATTTTGAACGGTATACGTGATTTCAGAAAGGCTGTTTCAGTATTCTTAGTCAGTGATAGCACTCAACTTTCGACCAGTCAGCGACTCGAAATCGTTTAGATAGGATAGGGTTTCCACCATAGGCGAGCTGCTGTATAAGTTGAAAAATAAAATACGCGAAATGAGAATAAAGGAGAACACATAAGGGACGTAGTATAAAAGAAATAAAAACGAATATTATCATATGATTGTGAATAAGATTCCTAGTATATTGGCAGAATAGATAAATGGCTAACAAATGTACCTATCACAAACAAAAACAATCTTCAAGCAATCCTAATATACAGCTTATGAGGAAAAAAATCATTATCGATTAAGATGAATTTGTCACATTAAATTCAGTGCGAACTCCGCTTATAGACTTCCAATACATTTTTTGTATGATTTGTGTTTAGTGACAAATACTTAGCTTATAAATCCTAATCATTGTGACTGATATATAATCGATTAGCTTGAGTATATTTTCAATCATACTGTGTTCATCATTAACGGAACTCCCACTACTAAACTATTCTTCTTACTTTCGCTGGTGAGTAAGAGAAGAGAATAGAAGAATACTGTGGATATGGATTCGTTCACTATATTGAAGTCGGAGTTGCAAAATATTAGCATAGCTCACAAATGGATCGGTCGGACAGATCACTAATAATAAAAATGGATGAGAACACTACCAGAACTATGTGATATATATTAGAGCAATACATTCCGAACAATATGATCACACCGCTGGTATATCACATAGTTCTGATAATATTTATCATCTTGTTACACTATACAAATTTATCGAACGGATTAACTGTTTTAAAGATGGATATACCTTTCTTCAAATCAATTTGCAAGAACGTCACGCTATATCGAAGTGAAGCTGAAATAAGAAAAAACAAAATGGTTTATTTATTTTAAAAAGTTTAGTTCAGTGGGGCATTTAATGTAATAGGATGAAGTTAGTTCATTGCATTTTGCGAGTACTTATCAGTAATGGAAGATATTAACCCGTTCTCAAACCCCATGCTTCCAAACCCTAGTTACATTTATGTGAGCACATACCTTTTATATCAATCCATATGCTTGTTCTTTTATTTCTGCATAAAATGTATTTTTATTTTTCCGATCGTCGGCGCTGTTTCTAAACAGTATTTCTAAAAGTTAATTATCTACGTGTCATAATGGAGAATATGGATCCAAATTTAAAGGTGTCCTAGTAGTTAAAACTTGGGCAACATCATTGACAAACACGGTGGATCTGATGCAGATGCGAAGGCGCGGATCAGCAAAGCAAGAGCAGCATATGTACAATTGAAGGACATCTGGAACTCAAAACAATAGTCAACCAACACTAAGATCATAATTTCCAATACAAATGTCAAGACAGTTCTATTGTATGGAGCGGAAAGTTGGAGAACTACGAAAACCATCATCCAGAAGATACAAGTGTTTATCAACAGTTATCTACGCAAAATACTTCGGATCTGTTGGCCAGACACTATCAACAACAACCTACTGCGGGAGAGAACCAACCAGATTTCAACAGAGGAAGAAATCAGGAAGAAGTGCTGGAAGTGGATAGGACACATATTGAGGAAAGCACCCAACTGCGTCATGA
Source organism: Schistosoma mansoni (assembly GCF_000237925.1). Lineage (NCBI taxonomy): Eukaryota > Metazoa > Platyhelminthes > Trematoda > Strigeidida > Schistosomatidae > Schistosoma > Schistosoma mansoni. The sequence continues at coordinate 8,460,669 of NC_031502.1, read as the reverse complement.
AACAAGCCCTCATATGGAATCCTGAAGGTCAAAGGAAAAGAGGAAGACCAAAGAACACATTACACCGAGAAATGGAGACAGACATGAGAAGAATGAACGAAAATTGGATAGAACTAGAAAGGAAGGACCAGGACAGAGTGGGTTGGAGAATGCTGGTCGGCGGCCAAAGCTCCATTGGGAGTAACAGGTGTAAGTAAGTAAGTAGTAGTTAAAACACTCAAATTTCAACTAATGAGTCACACAAATAAATAATATATTTGTAGCAAAATTAGATTTTCTGACGATTCGTGACTCAGTGTAAGCCACTTCTTCAGAGAATAAATAAAAAGAAGTGGCTTACACTGAGTCGCTAAACGTCAGAAAATCTAATTTTTCTACTCATTGGGATATTACAAATATATTATTTACTTATAACAATCTACCCAATGCTCAACTTATTCTATTCAGTATCATGATTAATCCTGTGATAAAAAAAATGTGGCTTTAAATACAGTACACAGGTTTATACTTGGCTGACATTGATATTTACTTGATTGATAATAACAAATACATAACAGAAAATAGGTTTGAGATTATTAGTTTTACTGTGGATATGGATAGGCTAAAATACCTTTAAAAATATCGAACTAGATTTCTGACACTGGAGAAGTCGTATATATGAAAAAAATTTTCATTTTATTTTATTTAAACACATAAACATTGGTACAAGGAAGCACCAGATAAATATGCGCCTCACAAATCTCATTCGATTTGTGTGAGGGCTGTGATACTGACCAGGTGCCCAGACTGAAGCAGGTGGTTTTCTTAGGGGGCCACACCCGGAGCCTTTGACCTAAAGGTCTGATCCACAAGGCAGTGGAGCATCGTAAGGAGATGCAGTCCCATGGTAGCCGGTGACCAACAGTTGGTTCATACGCCATTCGTTCCTTCAGGATACTGGAGCCCATGTGCACCATTGGTTTGGAATCAGGGTTTTCCAACTCCCCTAGGTGGATCCTCCACATCCACCAACCCGGTTAAAGCGCCGGACATTCGCTTTTCGTCCTCTCACTTTTGTGAACAACACCCCCGCCACGAGAAGGCAGTGAGTAGGACTTCCCTGACAGAGGCTATATATTCGCGTGGCCATGTGAGAGCATTTCGAGAGGGAGAGTGGGCTCTCCCCACTCTCGGCCGTACCAGGGCATTTGGGGGCAATGAAAAGATATTACCTGACGAAGTGTTAAGCTGAGTAATTTTGAATACTAAAATTCCGTAATGCGAAGCTTAGACTTATCACCATCTTGTTTAAAGTGGCAAGCTCAGTGTTTCATCAAGATAACATTTTTTGTACTTAAAGAAAGTCATAAGATGAAAGTGAATATTAGAGAGAACAGTGTGGATTATTATTATTATTTGGGATTGTTCATAAACCTTCATTATATTAAGGACTATCGTTTAGAAACTCACGTTTCTCTACACAAATGGATCTACATTTATTTAAAAAGTACAGCTTATCAAAACTATCATTGAGGATGATTCACTATGCTAATAAACTAACCTTTTACTACGATATATAACAGACCAATTAAAAAAATAATCACAAAGTTGTGTATTAAGCCACATATAGCCAACACGCCATTAACAGTTAAGTATTGAACAGTAACTGAAGCGATGGCTAGGAGGCTAAGGCGTTCAACTCACAACCATCAAGTCGAGAATTCGAGCTCCCGTATCAAATACTTCGGTTTATGCAACCGCATAGTCACCAGCCCTACACTTAAATGTGGTCCAAAAGTGAATACGTCAATCAGTATCTTGGATATGATTTGAGTAAATAAACAAACAACCCACTGAGTCAACCTACAGTTAGGGACAAATGTATGGTAACCCATGTTGCCATATCACATCACCACAGAGCGAAATTACTAAATATGAATAGCTGAGCTGAAATACTAGTAGTGAAAGACTGAATATAGAAGAATACGGTTCGAAGAGATGACTTCGAAGGATAGAAACTATGGAATACGGTTAAAACTCAAGACAGTAGAAGATAAAGTGAGTGCATTTAATCCATTGTGGTCACTTTTGAGTCATGTTAACGTCTGATAGCTCAAACCTTACTCAAGTTATCTGCAACTACTAACAAGGTTTAGTCCAACAGCCAATGACCCCAGTGAAGTACTTGGCTCCCAGGGTTTTTACCAGTACACTTCTATTCCAGTCAACATCGCCAATCGAGAGGGGAGAGAGCAGTACTCAGACTACCTGGTCTACGAGCACAAATGCCAACATGGAGGTGGGTATTTTTAGATTACACTGTTGATTTTTTTTGACACTAGCAACAATACTATGTGAAATACTGTTGATTTATAGGAGATACAGAGCAGTATTTTGGTTGTTTGTTTAGATCTATCTTAAAAAGTAAGCCAATAGGTTAAAAACAACGTACAGTCTGGGACAGATGTCCATTAGTCTCAATCTCCACTCTTCGCATCAGCTGAGAAACAGGAAACTTACAACCAGAAATGCGATTGCAAAAAAGTACGAAATTCAAACAAAATATAGTTCAAAATAGACAAATGAAATTTTGGGGTAAGGAGTATTAATTAATACCAGAACTGAACAAGCATACCTGGTGAGTTTTTATCAAAGTCCACAAAACAACTGAGTAGCAGATAACAAACTATCCGAACAAGGAGTATTCCAAGATGACTATTTACCACAACGAACATTATAGTATGCTTGGTAGGAAACCCTTTATAAGCAAACTATGAAAACTTCAGTGCGTCTTGCCAGAGTTGTGCTTTAACGAATCAGATCGAATATACGGCTTTGAAACACAAAATCAGACTTGCTTTCTAACTTAGTCCCACTATTTTGGCACCAGTTATACTCTTAAAAATTTCCATTCCTCTTTAATTTGTAGAACCAACTACAACACATCAGATTCCTCGTTGACATAAGTGCCTATGTTGGATAACAGTGAATCATCAAGAATTTTTAGACGGACAATAGGACACTTGCATACATAGGTGCGATCGAAACGCCAAATAGCTACGGACGATTGCTGTCCAGAATAATTGTAATTGACCGTTACAATGCAAATTTACTAGTCTAGTCGAGAGCAATTGAACTCCGCTACTTAAGGGACTAAAGAGATTCCAGCGAACAAGATAAATATCAACAAACGAAATCACTTGGTGAGATTTGATTATTATGTTTAATTTAATAAAGCGTAGGATGTGCTGTCTTTCTCTATTAGTATGCAATGTCCCAAGAGGATATTAAATTAACAAGCTCAAGCTTTTATTTGGTATAAAAAATGACAGAGCTACAAAGCCCACCTATCAATTTATATTCTCAGACAATATTTAAAATAAAACGTAAGTAAATGCCAATATCCGCTTAAGCACTGTAAGAACTAGTTCACAGACGAATCGCTCGAACAATGTCAACATTGCCAAACAAACATAGATGTGTCAGGAACAACTTAGGTAATGAAACACAGATCTGGACTCAAGCGGAATAAAATTTACCAAGACAGCAATAACGAATGGACTATACAAATGTCTCACCTCCAGTTGGTCTGAATCCTTTTAAGTCACGCAAACGAAACTCTTGGTGCATTTAAACGATTAGTATTTAAACCCTGAATACGAGATTGCCAGTTTTTATTGTTTTATACAACACAGGTTTCCGGGAAAATCGTCTGTCCCCTCACCATACGAAATATCCATAAGACCTGATAATCTATGGACAATGGAAAATCACGCCAGACCTCAGTTTAGGTTTCTATTGGTTTATTTTTATGAGCATCTGGTATGGAGGTAGATATACACAATCGTCCAACTCCTCGTGATCAAATCGTTGCCAACTTAGTCCTTCAGGTGTTTAGTGGTGAACAGACCACCCCGACGGCCTTGGACGAACCAATCAGAATTAAGATTGCGCCCTATGGATTTTGCACGACATTAAAACTGTAGTGGATGATAATCCTTGAGATGTAATTAACTCAGTAAAATTCAATGTCATCGGGCTCTCAAACGCTTAAGCTTATAAAAATGTCTATTATTCAGCTAGAAAGCAATTTTCTGGTGATGCGACGAGGCGTGGAATACGGGCGCCTTGCGAGAAACATCAGTGACCTTGAGACTTTGACCTACAATGGTCAGAAAAAGGTAAAAAAATAGTGTGAGTTATCAGGAATACAATCAAGAGCTAAGATTCTGAGTTAGAAATAAAATTTAGGGCTTTTGTTACAAACTGATATCGGCTATAATGCTAAAATGCTATCCACCAAAATCTGAGACCCACAACGACAACTATAAAGATGGTTGCACGAACATCTGGATGACAAAGCTTTGCAACATATTGAAGACATTGTGTCGATAATGTTTCAATACTATTGGATGATCCCTACATGTGGATGTATCAGTTAGCGAGGTTTTCTTACTTATTCCGATCTGTTCAATGTGTAGTTTCAGGGTTGTCCAAATTAACTGGTGCTGAAGATCGGTGCCTCGTTTTTGAAGCCACCAGAGTTTAGGAAGGTCGATCCCTTGAAAACTGTTCAAAGAATTCATACGACACAAAGCGTCTGGAACTACATTGTTTGTTCCAGAAACGTTTTGTATATCTGAAGTAAACTGCAAAATGCAGTCCAGTTGTCGAGAATCTCAAGGGGAATACTTGTTTGAAGATTAACTTAAAGAAAAGGTAAGAGGTTTGTGATCGTTGAAAAGGGTGAATTTTCGACCTCTCATGGAGTCTCGAAAGTACTATACAGCGCAGGACATAACTAGGAGCTCCTTACTGAAAATGCTATGCTTCAATCTAGTTTCTAGCAACCGCCTCGAGAAGAATGCCAAAGGTTGTCAGATGTTGTCAACTCATTGTTGTACAATTCCTACGACTGCCAAGTCAGATGTGTCGACTGCGATACTAACGAGAGCTTCGATGTCCTGATCAGCGAGCAATGTCGCTTTGAAGATTAGTTCCTTAACTTTGGAGAATGATTTTCTCGCGATATCGTCCAAATTGATGGACTTCTCATTTCCATGAAGTTGGTCTGTTAAAGGTCCCATAAGGGATGTGCAACTCAGTATGAACCATTTATAGGATTTTACTAGGCCGTTAACCGTGCGTAGTTGTTTGATTGTGGTCGGTTCTTGATCATCAGTAGTATGTCCTAAAAAATCTAAGGAGGTGGTGCCGATTCGATTTCGCTGGATCTTTAAAGTAATGCCGTGTTTTTACTGTCTTTCAAAGACAAGGTCCAGATGCTGAAGATGAGATTTCCTTTATGGACTTACAAACAAGCAGTCATCAAAAAACGTCATCGATGAACCTTTGGAAAGTCTGGACAGCATTTCTTAAGCCGAAAGGCATTTACGAAAATTCGTGGAGTCTGAAAGGGGTGATGATAGCGGTTTTCGAAATATCGTCAGTAGCCATGGGAATTTGGTTATAGGCTTTACCTGCTTTGCAAACTACACAACTCCTCTAGTGACCTTGGGATAAACTCGACATTTTTAAGTAATCTAGTTATATCGTAGTTACAGATTACAGTTATGTTTTCATTTAATTGGTTACCCAGATGTAGATATCTCTGAATAATTTATATAATAGGACTACTGTGTGTAAACCTTAGCTTTGTTGTAGTTTTTCTTCAATCATGATTGACTGCATTACGTCTGATACGTTCATAACATGATGGAGTAGTATTTTCATCGCATAAAACTTTACACTTTTCAAGTGAGCCAGCAAAAATAACTGAGAATAAAATACACCCAACATCATGGATAACGATAATTTAAACAATAATCAACGCTTCATTTTGATGTTTTGCCAGGGGCAAAATAGTGAACGAGAGTTAAACTTATCTCTAACCCTCAGGTGGACTGGAAGTAAATCTTTTGCCGGTTCGTAACTTTGACGGTCTGCTTAGCGACCAATCAAAACGAAGCGAAAATTATCATTCCCACCATCTCTGTAACCAATGTGGGTTGTCTTGCCTTGTTCTGAGTGTTTTTCCTCTGGTATTCTTGTCTTTCTGCAAAACCAAATGACGCGAATAGCACTCAGTACATATGAGCGAATGAAAATGCACCTGAATTAATTATTTGTATCGATTCGACATACAGCACTAACACAGGGAGTAAGTGGAAGTGCTCCACCTATGGAACGTCATCAGTTGTAAACTGTTGACTGCTACAAATAACTGTGGACGCAGGACCCCAACTTTATTCACCTGAACGAAGAAAAAGAGGAAGCTGCAGTGGGAATCACGTATCAATTTAAACTAAACGCGACGAATGCCAGTCATACGGAAACATTCGCAATTAATTGTACATGATCCATTATCTCTTTTGATGGAAGCAACTTATAGTACAGCCCACACAGTTTTATGTGCACTTCATGGGTGTGGAGCTATATCTAAAAAGATCCATCATCCAATATTAAAGCCAAATTGCCTATGAACTGCAGCAAAGTTTATCAGGCTCACCTCATAATTAAAACGCATAATGGCACTCTCTTAAACAAACTGGATGAAGTGGAAACGCAATTGGGCTACAGTTTCTTCGGTGACATGGTTACTTTAAGTAACAATGCAAATAACCAAGTTGAAAGTTCGTAGAAACAACTGAAACGCAGGTTATGTCACAGAGATTCTTCATGTAAATGTATGTGGGAGACATACAAGTGGCAAACACAAAGAAGTGGATGTAAGCCATTGGAGTCAAGATAACACTGTGGTTGCAAAAGTAGTTTTGCTACGTGGGAGGGTTACACACCTCTCTTAAGCAGGTTGACTAAGTACACTGGGTTTTTAGCCCTTAGAGATTATAAAAAAGAAGTATGATATACAATGAAAGCAGTGCGTTATCACGAATGTTCTTTGCGGACCGTAGTCAATATCCCATGAATCAACTACTAAAGTTCCAGTTCCGTGTCGTCATTTATCGAGACTTATCTACTTTCAGCATGGAAATCATCTCGGAAGTCCGTCACTAGTGAAGTAAACAAGAAGTTCAAGGTTGCTGTAATGTGTAACAGACTGGAGATTCCAGCTTTCCTCTATTGAAAATAGTTTTTGGGATGACGTTTTTGAGGTTTCAGTGGTTATTACGTTCTGGAACACTGTATATTTCGATAACATACACCGTAACACTAGATCTATTTCTCACATAGTAAGTCCAATTTTTCTTTCCAAACTGACGCTTATTCTCTACTAAATGCACCTACTAGGCTGATATCCCTATTCTAAATATTAGGTGATCAATGAAAAAAAGTCGCTCAATGTGCATCTGCCGAATAATATCATTTACTGAAATGCAGGTTATGTCACAGAGATTCTTTATGTAAATGTATGTGGGAGATATACAAGTGGCAAACACAAAGAAGTGGACGTAAGCCATTGGAGTCAAGATAACACTGTGGTTGCAAAAGTAGTTTTGCTACGTGTACACATGTACGCGAGGTAAATATATAAGACAGATTAAGTGTTTTTAAGCAGAGAATAATACATATAAATACATACAAACTCAGGCGTATGGTCTGCGAACTCACACCGAGCGTTTTTATCACTTTTTTCCAAACTCAGCACTATTTTACGATGCATGACGACAGAGACAGCCGAGATACCTTTTTGTATTTGTAGGCGGATTGATTTGGATTGGTATTTTGACTTAAAGCAGGCTCATATAGAAGGCGCCAAGGTTTCTCTGTCGTTTTCAGAAAAGGCTATGGTAATACTATGGGTCTACATCAATAGTACTTTACGTGTGATTTACTAATGCAATGTATTAGTGATAAGTTGGAGCGAGGGGAATGCAATAAATATGATACATCGTTGTCTAGTACCCTGATTCATCATGTACCGCACAAGTTGCAAGTTCTCAACTTCAGATTCAGGGAGCCAGTTACAAGATAGCGCATACAGAATCTCTTACTGAACGTTTTCTAACTTAGACACTTAACAACACCAACGGCAATGAAAAGTGAGGTAACTCTACTTACTAAATTTATGTGCTTTATCACTTCCTTTAAGTGCCATTATTATGTTGATCAAGCTAAATTATACGACAAACAATTATACTAAACTAAATAGATCTCGTAATTAACGTTTCATTTGAACGGACATGTTTCTTTAAGGGGTTGAATAAAGATAATTAGACCTACAAAGCCTCAAAAGGGCTAAAAGCTAATAAAACTTACCTAAACAGGGACAAACGATATTGTTTCCAGACTAAAGGCTACAGTCACTAAGAAATCAAAACATGGTTTACAGTACAAATATGAGAACAAAACTTGACCTAAAATCTTTTTCTACTATTCCCTGACGGTCTACTTCAAAACAACCACGACTACTATTAAGCTTCCCATGACTTAGGGTACCATTCCAGCATGTAATACGCGTGCCCAATGTAATGCAGCATAACAAGTTGGTTAAAACTTATAGTCACAGAGAAATCCATAAAATCCACTAAAAACTACATCATAATGTGATAAATTCATTGTATACATGGACGTAAACATGACCATTATCCCGGTCGAAGACAAGCTTAGTTGGCATGACAACGTTGAGCATACATTCAATCCCCAAGTAGGCTACTATTAAACTCAACTCGAATTCGTAATCTTGGCAGTCTACTTAGCGGCCAATCAGAATGAAGCGCGATTTATTGTAAGTACTGGCGGTCGGCTTTCTTTGTTCTGTTTTTTCTCCGCTATTTCTTTTGTGTAGCTGCATAATTTAACGTTTCAGTGTACTGAAATACCTCAGTTAATGTAATACTCTTAATGTTGGCGCAAATTTTCTTTGATTCAGCTTTGCATTTTTCGCTTTTGCTGCCGCTACTCAATTCAATGTATTCCTTCAGGCAGTCCGTTTTGTTTTGAGTATTGTTTTGTAGATATTGAAAATCAAAGTTAGTATTTTGTTAAAATAAGTGTTGTTACCTCCTGGGACTTTGGCTGTCCTCATGTTCGTTCCCATGTGAACAGTTATAAGTGTCATTTATGATGTTGTCGTGAGCAGTTGCTCATTATCTCTGGTTTATTTTCTTCATTATTATGTTAACCTGTCAACGAGTCAAACTAATACTGAGTGTCCAGTAGAAATGAATGTCGGTAATGTTTTCGAGAAGATTGAGGCCCAGGCACCTAACAACCCTGGACCTAGTCAGAGATACTATCGATCTACTGCAGAAGCTTTGCTATTAAAAATATGTTATATAACAGTATTAGATGAGTTGAACTCAGCACATCGTGCGTGAAACCAAGCTTAACATTGAAAATCCGGGAATCCGCTAGCAGTATGTAGTGAGTGTTTGATTTTTTGGCCAATAAAGGAAGCCGGACGGTCATGGTCAGGGAAAACAGGGTAATTAACTGTTATTATGCCCACTTTTTTAATAGATTAAAGCTTACCGGTTGCAAAGTCATGTTTTTTGTGGTATGATGTTAACTGGTATGTAATAGCTTTATCTAAGATGTCCCATAACCACCCTTGAGATGAGAAGCACCTGTGAATTTCTGCCTTCTTATTCGAATTATTTTTGGACAACTGTCTCTCAGTTTGAGTGCTTTGTACGCTCTAAGGAACTCGATTTTGATGACATTCATAGTAACAGTATGGCTTTCTCACACAGTAAATTCAATTTTTCTTTCAAAATAGACGTTTAAGTCTTCCTAAATGCACCTGTTAAGCTAATATCATATATATATATATTCTACTTCAGGTAATCGATGAAGACAAGTGACGCCATGTACATATGCTGTATATTACTCTCATTTCCAACTGTTATGTCTTACTTTTGAAAAATAAAATCGTTGTACTCAGTAAATACACACTTATTTGCCTTGATGGAGATAAGGGGTTCATGACATGTTCAACATGACTGTGTTAGTATTTTCACTAAGAAGATAAGTGAGCTCGTAGACCGATGTACGGGTACTTCTGTGTTACTAGTGTTTCATTAGTATAGGTAAAGACGTTGCTGGCATATCGTAAGGCATTTAAGCAAGCAACTATGAGATTAGACGCATGGATGGTTAGGATGTGCGTAGTGCGCTTCCATCTATCAACTGCCGTGAACACGTCAGGTGGGTGGAATAGGTAAGAAGGCCTGAGTCTGTAGGTTTCCCAAGAAAACAACGAAGATGTGTGCTATATCACCAAAATTTATTACATATAAACTAGGTGCTGAGATGCTCGTGATTCACAAATTTCTTACGACTGTCGACTTGCTAAAACAAAATAGCATAAGATCGGCAAATTTATTCAGGACGTTTCATTAACAATGGAATATCAAGCAAACAATTACACCAGGTTTCCATTTAGATCTCGCTTTGGTAATGTTAAGTTGTAGTCCTTGTTATTTTTTTAAACTAAGTGGTGGAAGAGGTGACTCATAAATACTGCAAGTGATTATGAGACTGAAGTGGAGATGCTGTTAATTGAGTCTCCCGTAAACAGTTTCACTGGGCCATTGTTCTAACGACGAAACAGTTTGTAAGATCTGTGAAGGCTCACTCCTGTTGGATTCTAAATGAAAAAAGTAGTAATGGCTTTAATCGAAAATCTAGGATAGGTAAATAAACAAATTACATGTTTTGAAGCACGAAATTTTCGCAGCCGTGATTTACCCTGAGTTCATGAATACTGGTTTAAGATCAGGCCAGCTGATACAACCTGTGCAAAGCATAGCATGTTTTAAGCTCAGTATTGTACAGCTCTTATTATTTTGTTTCCATTTAAGTATTCCAATGCGTCAACGTCTGGTTTGACAGAAAGATATGCAAGTAGAGTTAGTGTCTGATAAACCGAAATTCCCAGCTGTCAAAAAGATTTTTAGTGTTTATCCACAGCCAACTGCATTTAATTAAGACACAGAACACTCCTCATCCCGGACTGTACATTGTTAATTTTTAGGAAAGTAAAAACACAGATACTTAGCTATCCTGCTATCGATGTTAACGTTGAGAAAATTTATTAATGACTGTGATCTTGAAATATGGTCAGAGCTAGACGTACAGTCTGAAAATGAACACTATCTTATAATCCATGACAGCAACAACACTCAAAGCATTCTTTTCCTATTCGCAAACACACTGATGTGAATTAGTATACTCATTAAAAGCAGGCTAATACGACGAGTCACTGCAGTTTCTCAGTAGTTTTTATCAAAGGTTAACTTATTACAATGGGTCCATATCACTACTATATCATGTATAAGTTATTGACTAAATGAATAAGCGCAATGTTAAGTCTAGCGAAAATATGATAAATATGATACATCAATATAATATTTTCGTGATTTCCTCTGTTCTGCACAAATTCTAAGCTCTCAACTTCAGCTTCCTTGGGCTATATACGCTGTAGTGTATATACATAATTTCACACTGATAGTTTTCTAGCTGTGACGTTTAAGCATGCTAACAATTCGGTGTGTATTTAGGCGAAAAGTGGACAGTTTGAAACGCAGAGCGACATAAAGGGAAAAATCGTCAATAGTTCTCCGGACAGGTGAAAAAGCAGACATTTTGGAGCGTTTCCCCATAATTTTCCCTTGTTTTCCAACGCATTTTTCCCTTTATTTCCCCTTCATTGGTTGTTTAGTATATACAATAGCCAAGAATACTAAACTATGCATGTGTTATAATTATTGTTTCATTTGCACAGACAAGTTGCTTAAAGTAGTTTAATGTAGATAACTAAGCCTATTAACCCAAAATAAGAACTATATGCTAGTAGGACTTACCTAACAGACAGCGGTCGCTTACTCATAAAAACATAGTTCACGGAAAAACAAAACTTTCTCCATTAACATTATTCATTGACAGTCTATTTGAAAAGAAGCCAACGATGTAGTTAAATTTATTGTAATTTCGGATATCATCCCAGCAAACAATGCACGTCCGGTGTAACGTAGCCAGGCGTGGCAAATAAAAATTACAACCAGAGCAAAATTCACAACATAATCTAGTTGTTTATTAAAAAATTCATGATTTAACAAATTAAATGACTTCATGAACGCAAACATGACCGTTATTACACTTGGCGATACATTGGGTTTACGTGGAAACGTTGAGGTTAAATCCACCCTACAAGTGAGATAGCGTGATTTAATTCTCCGCCGAAATGTTTGTTTATTTCTGCCGACCTTGAAATAAATCAAGAGTAATAATAGTGAGTCACTTTAATTGAAAATGTTCCTTCTGAACTAAAATTCCTTTTTCTGGTTTCTCTACAACCTGCACATGATGTTAAGATATGGTGTATTGCGGTGCATCAAATCAATCGCAAAGCGTTGCAGTTTCTTCGCTAATCAGGTGCTGAAGGTCCTGTAAGTTCGTAATCTATGTTATCACTGCGCAAAATTCACTCTTCGATGTAACTAATACATGAATGTTGTGTTTTAGACACTCCATAAATGAATGGAAATTGCTACACTTTCAAATGGTTTTTGGACGTCATGTTGGTGAACTTGTGTATTTAGTTAAACATGGTTTTCAGGGTTGTGAAATGGTAGGTGAATCGGGTTATCAACTTAGAAATTTGCCAAACAACCGCTCTAAGCGTAACATGGAGATCGAGTGTGATTCCAATACCTGTGGGCATCAAGCTAAGCGTCCACGTCGTTCTGACTCGACCTCATCACATAAAGAGAACAATGGCATCTGTACGGCACCAAAAAACATGTTCCCATCTAGGTCTAGAATACCTCCATTAAGGAGCATTCATCCGATGAATACGATCAATGAGTCCACAAATGTGTCAACACTTGTTCGGAGACTTAAAGTACCTGGAGATTTAAGTGAAACTACTACACGGCTGACGCGTTCATGTAGTGTCAAAACAAGTCCAGTTGTCAACCAAAAACGTACTTTGCGAAGCAGTCACCGACGCAGCATTCAAACTATTCCGAATGCCATATTACAGGTTAGGCTGGAACGTTTCCCTATCCAATCTTTTTCTGGCAAAAAGTCTGACTCAGCTGTCGGTTCGTGTAATAGCAGTTTGGCGAATGAATCACAGACAGAAACTAAGGCTTCAAAAGAGTTGCTATCCTTGTTCTCTCCCAGAAGATTTAGTTCAGCTGGAAAAGATCAGGCAGCCAAGCTAAAGCGACTAAACAGAAGGCGCATGGAGTTCGACGTTCAAGAATTAAACCAGTCTTTTGGCTGCGATCTTTCTCCTTCATCTTCCGACTCACTACATGTAAGTAAAAGCTTTAATTATGTAATTTAAAATGTCCATTATTGGTGTTCAGTGACTATCCAGTATCGTAGCCTAGTTACTATATGTTAATTTCCACTTTTTAGTGACTTCAAGATTCATATCATCTGCTTGTCTTAAAACAGAAAGTTTACAGGTCTACGTAATTGCTCACTTCAACTTTGTATTTACTCTATCTAACGGAATTTTTATACTTTATGACAATCGGTAATTTTTGTGGGTTATAAGTTTCTTGACTTAGCTACTTTTCCTTAATAATTTCAAATTTTTCAGGATCAATCTGTAGTGGGTGATCCCCTGGAAAAATTATTGCGGTTATGCGGCCAAACTGAAATCAAGTCATTCGATGAATATTTTGATCATACGTATGATACTCATTTATAAGTTCATAATTTTGATTATAGAATAGTTGAAAGTATGGTGAAAATTGGCGAGGGTGTGTATGGTGAGGTATTTCAGTCACCGAAGGGCAATGTAGTCAAAATCTTCCCTGTGGATGGAGAAGATCTTGTTAATGGTGAGAAGCAAATGAAGTTTGAAGAAGTTTATCCCGAAGTGTTCGTGTCGCAGTAAGTCTAAGGTGTTTATTTTCAATCATCATTAGGAAGTTAAGTGAGCTTGCATACAAGTATCGACGTAACCGGTCAGTCAATTTTGCTCAGCTAAAAAGGTAAATACTTGTACGCTTTCATTCCACTTCCTTTTCAGAGCAACTGTTGTTCGAGGAAAACTACCTAAGGCTTTAGCTTCAAGTTGGAGAAAATATGAAAGTCAACGGGGTTCAGACAACGAATGTCTGGACTTCTTACCTGCTGAACAACAATGGATGGTTTTAGAATCTGAATTTGCTGGAGAGCCACTTTCCAATGTACGAGTAAGTATTATTACATGGAATTTCCAAAGTTGCGTAATTGTAGTAACACATACTTCAACTGTACACTAAGTCATTATAACTTCATTTATTTAGAATTTCTATACGATTTTTAGTTATACTTCTTGTCTCCAAATCCGGCCAGTTTTCTAATCTCAGTCCACCAAATTTTTTGTTTGTAACTCCTGTGACTCGGGGTATTTCTGTAATGTCTCCTTACACAGGTTACTCGTCGACTCAATATTAGGTTTTATTTTGAGTAATCTATCAGAGGAGTTATGATCTATGGTGTTTCTAATTCGCCGACTAGAAAGGCCCACTTGACAGTACCGGTTACTAAATAGCGCTTTAGAATATACTGACTGTCCTGCTTCAGTTTGGGCACCTGGGCAGTATCACAGCCCTCACACAAGTCAAATGAGATTTGTATGACGCGTATGTGTCTGGTGCCCTCCTGTACCAATATTTATGTTTAAATAAATAAACAAGTAAAATATACTAATTGTACTATCTCACCATTTAATATCCACAAATAGTCTTATCATGAGTTTTTATTTTGCCACAGCACCACTAACTGTCCGCACAAAATTACACCTGTTACTCCTCATGGAGCATAAACCACTGACCAGAAATCTCTAATCTACTTCGCTCTGGGCTGTCGGTCTTTCCCACATGCTATTCATCATTTTGATATTCGCCTCTAATTCTCTGTACAATATGTCATTTGTCATCCGTTTCCTTTTTGCCTTAAGGATCCCAAGTTAGGACTTGCCTTGTGATGCAGTTTGACAATTTCAGCAGTATGATCTATCCACCCTCGACGTCTTCTGATTTCCTCTTCAGCTGGAAGCTGGTTTGTCCTCTGCCTGAATATGTTGTTGCTGATGTTTGCTCAACGGATATGGAGTGTCTTGCGTGGAAAGCTGTATATAAGTACCTGTATCTTTTTGGGTGATAGTTGTAGTACTGCATGTTTCAGCTCTGTACAGTAGAACTATCTTGACGTTTGTATTAAGCATTCTGACTTCGGTGTTATTTTGAGTTCTAGATATTCTTCAATTATAAGAATGCTCCCCTTGCTTTGTCAATCTGTGCCTTCATATCTCCTCCTGGTACCCCAGTGTTTATGAGTAATGCTGTACAGGTACATAATAGTTTCGATCTCTTCCAAAGCGTCTCCATCAATTGTGATTTGGTTGGTGCTCGTCATGCTGTATTTCAGGATCTTTCTTTTTCCCGTGTGAATGTTGAAACATAGTGCCGCAGGGACTGCTGGTATGCTGACTTTCTTCGCCTGGATTGGTTGTTGTGTATGGGGTAGAAGAGCTAGAACATCTACAGAACCCAAGTCATATAGCTGAATCCAAGCTGTCAACTAAAATGTGGATTTCTTCATAATCCATTCAACCATCAGAAGAAAAAGGAGAGAATAAGCAGCTTTGTCTGACACTGGTCTTCAATTGGAATGCATTTGTTAGTTGCCCTCTATGGAGGACTGTGCATTGCGATCTGTCGTAAGAAGTCCGTATGATAATGACTATCTTAGGTACACCAGTGTCGAAGAGGATTCCACAAGGTTCTCTTATCTGCCCTGTCAAATGCTTTTTCTTAGTCAATGAAGTTGATGTTTGGTGATTAGTTCCATTTGATTGACTATTCGACAGTGATCCGTTGTGTCTCGAATTTTTCGGTACATGGTTGATCCGTACAAACTATAGACTGTTGGTATCAAAATTGATCGTCCACTGGACTTGTCATTCGGTTCAACAACACTCCGTTGGAGATTTTGCTTGTTACTAGTAGTAGTGTTATGCCTTTTTACCTCCTACACTTAACCGAATCTCCTTTCTTCGATTTCTTGAGGTGTCGTTCTTTGTAGTTTATCGGCATTTGTCATTCCAATCAAATCTTTCTGAAGAGATCGTGGAGCATCTTTGCAATTACCTCTGTATCTTCCCCCAGTGTTCCAACTGATATGCTATCAGGTTCTAATGCTTTCCCACTCTTGTTTAATCTGATGGACATGCTGATTTCTTTGATGGTTGGTGGAGCGACGTGTACAGGGAGGTCTGTAGGTGCTGCATAGATGTCCGGTGGGGTTTCGATAGAGATCCATTCCTTATGATGATTATAAGTGCGGTCCAAAACCTCCAGGCATGTTGAAGTTAGTGCTTCTTTAATCCATTTCCGTTTCTTCTCTATAGTAGTTTCCTTTCATTTAAGTAGATCTTGTAAGGTTTGAAACTTGTTGCTGAGAGCTATCTTGAATTCGCTGAGTTCGTTGGTCTCTCTATAGAAAACTGTACCAGACGTTTGTTATGGTGTTTGTCCAGTGCTCCTTTAGCTTCGGTTTCAGCTTGGCCACCACCAGGTGGTGATCCGAGGCTATATCAATTCCTCTCTTTGTTATGTTTTCCATGAACCTTTTGATGCAAATGTGATCAATCAGATTCTTCGTAGTGTGGTCCGGTGAAACCCATGTAGCTTTGTGTATGAGTTTGCCGAGAAAATAGTGAAACCCATAAGCATTTTGCTAAAAACACATGGATTTGCAAATCCCTCACCGTCTCGTTTCTTTTTCCTAGTCAATGTCGTCCCATGATATCTCCATACCTGATGTTGTCCATTCCAACCTTGGAGGTTAGGTCTCCCATCAGGATGGTCAGGCCCTTTCCTAGGCATCTCTCTGCGATCGACTGCAGTCTCATTAAACTGATCTTTATCGCCTTCACTGCTATCATTATTGGCCCATAGCACTGGGTGATATTCATTGTAATCTGTTCTTTCTTTTTTTGAAGGATGATTCGAGGATCCTGGATCCATGAGATTCGCATCCTATAGGTGCTTTCCGCACTTCTTTGGAGAGCATCGGCGCAACTTATGTGTGAGAGGCGTTTTCTTCATGACCAGAATACAACAGCACCTTTCCCGCGGCTTGCGTCAAATGGGTTTTACTTATTTCAAGCGTCGACAGGTTATATCTTATGATTTCTGCCGCTAATAGAATGATCCTTCCGGTCTCCTTCGTTGTGCGGAGATTCTATGTACCTATATTAATTGTTGCTCTGGTTGTCAAAAGCGGCATCGGCCTAGTAATTTCCTAAGAATCTCGGCTATCACCATGAGGCGTCATAACTTCGAAATGAAGAGCTTTTAACTCCTAAGGGAGAATTTAGATGGTGAAACTTATTTTTTCTGGTTAACGTTTTTTGAGCAATGTTCTTTTCTGTGAGACGGGGTTTCTAGCCCTATGCCCAATCCTCCTTTATTCGGGCTTGGAGCTGGCAGTAAACCTAGTGGGGCTCCCAGTGAAGTTGTTGACACAAAGTGAAAAAAGATTAGAAGACCCAAAATAATCTCAGTGAACTTCGTTTTCTTTGGTGATCACTAGTCCCAACTTGAGGTCCGACTTTCTCGTTTTCATAGTCTCAAATCGCAATGATTTACTTTTGTTTAAAAATTTGTAGATTGTCGATTTCCTCAGAATACTATAGTTTACATACCATTGCTATTTATATGTTTCTTAAAGCTGAATGAAAATCTTTGTCTATTGGTTACATTTGCAGTTTGAAATCAACATCAGTAGATAAACAGTATCCTGGGGAAGTTTTGGTTAAAACGTAGGTGTTATATATGTTAGTACAGATCTCTTCAGTGATTTAGTTCAGTAGTAATTTGGATATTACTTGTGTTATACACAGAACCTTTCATCACAGCAGTAGTAGCAGGTTTAGACATGAAAAATGTACTCCCAGCTGTTATTTGTGTATACTTAGTTGATCTTAGTGATTTTAGTACTACATGCTCTTTATCGATGTTACATTTATATGTTTATGAAGTTCAACACTTGCCGTGAAGCTCGTTCTGTGATTGAACAGATAGCATTGTCCTTGGCTGCCGCTGAATCTGCTCTTCAATTTGAACATAGAGACTTACATTGGCATAATGTATTGGTCCGACCTACTCGACAATCGAAACTGCGTTATCGTGTTGGGGGAGTGAGTTATGCTGTTTTCACTGAAGGAATACAAGTTACAATAATTGATTTCACAGTATCCCGTCTTTGTCATGGTACGGATTATTTTTTACACATATCTCTCCATACGCATTTAGAATGTTTCGTTCTATTCACTATTATACTTAATATATGAGTTCTATTGACTTGAAACATCAAAGGATCTCTCGTATCTTATTTACTCCAGGTAGTACCTAGTCTATTTTAATGGATATTTATATATCATATGGATGTTTTTAATAGCTATAGTATTTGTTTATTTGAACACATTGGTACAAAAGGACACCACACAAAAAAAAGTCAGGTTGTAAAGATATAAACGAAGGAAGATGAGTATAATAAAGAAAAAAAAACAATAAGTAAATAGAGCAAAGAATTGTGGGAAGGGCAGTTCTGTTAAGAAAAAATACATCCAAAAAAATTCTCTCAGTTCAAAAAGTTCTTTTCACTTATATGAAGAAAGTAAAAGAAATTACAGTTATGAGTCGTATCTGGTGACATATCAAGCCAATTATGTTGTACTCTATGACCTCATCCAGGGAGTCGTAAAGAACCGACAGACATTAATCCTGCACAACTTTCATAACATGGTACTATCATAACCTAACTAAACAGGTTAGTTTGGACGGGACACACGGTTTCAGGAAGGCTTGTTCAAAATTCGTATTCAGTGGTAGCATCCAACTGTCGACCAGTTCGTGACCTGATATCGTTTAGATGGGAAAGGATTTCTACCACAAGCGAGCTGCTGGGTAAGTTAAAGACCAAAAGAGTACACAAAGTGGGTATGAAAGGAAATAGACAAGTGATAAAATGCAAAATAAAAATGAATGCTACTAAATAGTTGAATATAAGTTGAGAGAGTATTTCCTTCAGTTATAGTCACCATCCACGAGGCAGTAGAGCAACGTCAGGGAATACTATGATAGCCGGTGACCAAGTATAGGTTCATATGCCGTTAGTTTGGAATCAGACTTTTCCCCTACATGCCTCCTGCATACTGACCAGTCCAGTTTAAGCACCGGACATTTGTCTTCCATCCTCTCACTCTTCCAGTGAATATCCCCGTCACGAGAAGGCGTTGGGTAGAACTTACCTAGTAATGGCCATATGAGAGTATTTCGAGAGGGGAAGCGAACTTTCCCCACCCTCGGCCGTCCCAGGGCATTTGAAGGCAAAGCCGTAGGTGAACGCTCGTCCGACCCGGCTAAAGACTTAATTCTAGACAGAATAGTTAATCTCTTTTCACATCACTTTACTAAAGTAATGAATAAGCGCAAACAGTGAGAACTAAAGATAAAACAAAACTCAGATGCTCATTTCTGCAAATCACATAGAACTTGTTCTTAATGTATGATTTTTCACCAAATAGAATTCAAAGTTAATCAATATAAAGACCAAGTCATACTAGCTAAAGTAGTGAAAAACTTATAATGTATTCTGTACTTGCATAGATTCCGTTTTAACTTTTCCGGATTTCGTAAGTTGACTCCCTTACTAAGCACTTGGATATGGAGCACACTGGGTATCAGGGTTAATTATATTAACCAACTGCCCAAACCCAAATAGGTGGTGAGGGTCTCGAACCTGAGACTTAGTGCTCTACATATTATTTAATTATTCAAAAACAGGAATGGTAATTAAGCAGTTCGTAGGGTTGACTTGAGAATGTAAATATACATAAATAATATTATGGAGAAATTTAATGCAACAACCTGGTGAGGAATACAGTCCTTTGATTTCATTACTTATTTATTTAAACACATAAATATTGGTACAAAAAGCACCAGATAAATATGCGCCTCACAAATCTCATTTGATTTGTGTGAGGGCTGAGATACTGCCAGGTGGTTTTCTTAGGGGGCCACACCCCGAGCCTCTGACCTAAAAGTCTGATCCACAAGGCAGTGGAGCATCGTGAAGAGATGCAGTCCCATGGTAGTCGGTGACCAACAGTAGGTTCATACGCCATTCGTTCCATCAGGAACCTGGGGCCCATGTGCACCATTGGTTTGGGATCAGGGTTTTCCAACTCCCCTAGGTGGACCCTCCATGTCCACCAACCCGGTTAAAGCGCCGGACATTCGCTCTTCGTCCTCTCACTTTCGTAAACAACACCCCCGCCACGAGAAGGCAGTGAGTAGGACTTCCCTGGCAGAGGCTATATATTCGCTAGCCATGTGAGAGCATTTGAAGAGGGAGAGTGGACTCTCCCCACTCTCGGCCGTACCAGGGCATTTGGGGGCTAGTTCATTTAAATAACAGCTCAAATGGTTTAACTCTACTGAAGGTAGTCATAAAAAACTAAAACCGTCTGATCATATTATCTAACTTTCTTTCTCACATTCTTAACCCCATTAGTGATATTTAGCGGTATTTAGTTTCTGAAGATAATGGCTAAAGTCTCGCAAATGCATTCCATTTAGTTATATTTCTCACCTTTAACAGTGAATCTTACTAACTATTGTTGTTGTATACATTTACTACAAAATATTACTACTATCAATTGTCTCTAGAAATCTCATACTCTGGGATTGGACCATCTTGCTTGTTAAAGGTTATTAAATTAGAAATAGAAACTTTCTTGACTATGACCGGAAATAAATACAGAGGTGAATTTCCAATGGCATGCGTTTTCCTTTGGAACCGTAAATTCGTACCATCGATTACTTACGAACATTCGACACCTCACACATCACAGAACAGTTTCTTATCACTTAGTGATCAGATTGCATTATTGTATCGGCCACCCGGCATCAATTTAACATTTAGATTCAGTGTTTACATTATTTGCTTTTTCCTTGGGTAGCTTGAAAAAATTACATCTCATGTATTAATAAACTAGTAATATAACTTCTGATCTATCCATTTTTAATTTTTAGAAGGCAACATTGTTTACGTTGATATGTCAGAGTCACCAGAAATTTTTGAGTGTGAAGGGGATTATCAATTCGACATTTACCGTATAATGCGCGAAAACAATGGGTATGTTATAAGTGACATTTTTGTTCTCATACTTTCTTTTAAGTGATGTAATCATTTGTCCTATGTTTACATGCATAACTTCCCAGAATTAGTTACATTTAGGCTTCGTGATGCTTTCTTAGTATTCACTAACGCATCTGTTACAATTGGATGAGCACTCCACCCCACGATACGTCTATTTATAAACTTTCAGAAAAATTAGTGAAAACGGACTAATCATAAACCATTTGATTTGAGATCTTTACTGTTAATGACTATATACTGAACTTGTGCTAAAAACTGGTCTCAATGATACATGTCTTGAAATTCACCGTACATATATTGAACACAAAATATTTCAAAAATAACTTTATTTGCGGACTGCTGCAAAGGACGGGTTTGCTGTGCAGCAGTCCGTTCCGTCCTACTTTATGGCAGTGAAACATGGCCGGTAAGAGTAGAGGATATTCGTAGGCTACTAGTATTCGATCATAGGTGTCTTCGAAGCATTGCTCGTATATCCTGGGACCACCGGGTAAGTAATGCAGATGTTAGGAAACGGGTACTAGGTAAGGATGGCAAATCGATTGATGAAGTAGTAAAACTTCATCAGTTGAGATGGCTGGGACATGTGTTACGTATGCCCAACCACCGACTGCCCCTATGTGCAATGTTTTATGGTGTAGGAGTAGGTTGGAAGAAAGCTAGGGGCGGCCAGACCAAAACATGGCATAAATCCATGAAGTCGCTGACAAGTGGACTGAGCCATGTTGGTAGGTGTAGACTACCTGGTTGGGATTCGCGAGATGATAGCAACCGATGGTTAGAGACCTTGAATGACATTGCTCAAAATCGTTTGCAATGGCGAAGGTGCACCCACTCTTTGTGTTCTACCAAATTCTAATCTTCTGAATTCTTCATGTCCGTATCCTTTTTCTCTTTCCAAATTTATTTCACCGTATTATACTCCTTCAATAACATCTTCAAACCCTTATCTTTCACATAATACTTATACTCTTACTACTTCTACCACTATGGGATTTGAATTGACAACTTCATCTCTGTGCTAATGTGGTATGGCAACTCGAACTGATGTACGTACGTACGAAGTTCTACGTTGTAGCTGACTGACTTATTTTTCACGTGCTCTGCAAATTAATCATCAATCAGTCACGGCATATAGCCTGTTTGAAATATCTCTTAACCCAAGTTTATATACCACATTACAAAAGTGAGATAAAATTATTTCAAGACATCCTAGAGTAGTAGTAATAGTATCAGTACTATTAGTGGTGGTAGTGTCAGTAGAAAAGACTAGATATGAAAAAAAATGAAGATTACATGATTCAGCCTCTAAAGTGAATATAAAGAGTGAATACATTTGCGCCATTACGAATGATTTTGAGCCATGTCACTCAAAGTCTGTACATTTTGGTTGCGATAATCACGTGGATCTTAACCAGGTAGCCTGTACATGTTGTCAGTTCAATTATCAATGACTTCATGGAATAGTCCCAAGTTAAGGCAAGTAACAATTAAACACATCCCAAACATGTCAGTTGATGAAGATTTACTACCCCTTCAACCGATTCGCCATCCATACCTAGTACCATATTCCCTAGCCAGGGGTTGCTTACTCAGTAGTCCCGAAATGCACGAACAATGCTTCATAGACACCCATAGTCGAATACCTGTAACCTACGAACATCGCCTGCTCCTAATGGCCATGTTTCACATCCATAAAGTGGAACGAAATAAACTACTGCATTATAAACTGGTTCTTTGGTTGGTAAACGAATATATTGCCTACTCCATTAGTGGCGCAAATTGGATAAAACCAATCGAGCTCCCTGAATTCGTGCCAAGATTTCCTCAGACACCCGACCATCAGGACTAATGAGACTCCCAAGATAACTGAAGCGGTCGATGTACCCAACCACTTCACTTCCTATCATTAGTTCGGGCGCGGGTGCAGGTCAATCCTAAAGCAACATGCTTGCATTGTTGTTTAGTGGTCTAAAGACTGCATTTTATCAATGTCTTCAAGCGGAACTATATCGTCTGCGTATTTTAGGTCAACAAGTGAATCTCTTAGTAGAAGATCGACCCTTGGAAAGTTTGACAATGAGCGCGCTAACTCTAAAGGGATGTCTGTGACAAAGTTAGATAAAAGTGGAGAAAGCAGGCAACCCTGATGAACACTTGAAGTTACCAACTCTGATAACAGTTCCCCATAAGTTTCGACTCGACCAGTAGTGCTTGAGCAGAGAAAGCCTGCACAAGGTTGTAGTTACAGTTATAACTTCCCCATTATCATAATACTAAGTCTTTTATTTATTTTGTCTTACAGGAATGATTGGCGTCCCTTTCATCCAAGTTCCAATCTTTATTGGCTTCATTATCTTATGGGGAAACTTTTAAACGAAACATCTTATCCCAGACGTGATCCTGATTCTCAACCTGTGGAATCTGAATTGCGCGCATTGTATGACATGGTATTAGCAGGTGATTATAATTCTGCCACGCAACTTGTAAGCTCAAGTTTCTACTTCGATTCTTGTCGAATCGGTTAACAGGGACTTGATGGACTTCCCAAAACGTCAAAGATTGTTGCTGTTTAGTTTGGTTCCGCCTTTTGATCCTTATAATCTTTCATACAAAACTCCTTCGTTTTTTTGTTTTGATAAATGATATGTGTAAAGTAGAACTCTTCCCATTCACATTCTAATTCTTTAGAAGAGGGACGCTAGCTTTGTGAAAACGTTTATCATGAAGTTCGATAATTTTTCCGGTTTCTTGACATACGTTCTATGTTTGTGGTTAGTTTTGGATATTTTTTGTAGACCTCGTCTCAAAATCGCTTTTTGTATCATAAAATATTTAGTGATCAGGTTACTTATCGTTTGGTTATGAGTGTTAGCGCTTCCGCTGGGTCTTGCTTATTATGCCACAACTAGATAGTTGCTGTAACAGATTTTCACTCTGACTTTATTACCTTATGCGACGGCATATATTATTTTCTTGCTATTAGTTTAGTAACTACTTGAAGCTTACCAACTACTATTGCTTGCTTAAAACACAGCAGAGGAATAGGGGCGTGCAACGTCTGTTAAGCCCAGATTGTAGTCAATATTTTCCGGATGTATCAATATCACCCTGAGAAAGCGCGCCACGGTGGCTATCGCATCAGAAAAATAACGAGTCAACCAGTGACCTCATTAGGAAGAGGGTTCCACAATGTGAAACGACTGGAGAACACTACAAAATCGAAGCGACCATTGAGGACCTGCCATTTGCGAACATCCAGTCAGCTATAACGTAGGACCAAGCGCATATATGCATCGGTCCAAATTACTACACATCATTACCTCAACAAGATGAACACTGAATTAATAAAGTAGTTACTTCAATGGTAGTAATATATAAAAGATTGTGTATAACGATATAATACAGTAAGAATGAATTAGTTGGTAGAAAGAAAGATATAAAACAAATTAAACCTCACAGTTTGAGGGAAGACAGAGTGCATACACCTACGCCATTGTGGTCGATTCAGAGCCATGTCACAGAGTTTCCAACCATTCGTTACGGCAGTCACATGGACCCCGACCAAGTAGTCTGTATCTACCAACATGGCTCAGACTAGAGTTAGTGACTTTAAGCACTTATGCCACGTTTTGGTTTAGCCGCCCCTAAGTTTATTCCAACCATCCCCAACACTAGTCAGCATTGAGCATCGTGGTAATCGGTGTCCAGGCATACGTGACTCAACCATCCCAGCCGATGTTGCAAACATCCACCGCTAAATGTATTAGGATATAGAAACCGGTGATGGGCAGTATCTGTCAAATGTGCTTTTCGGAGATTACTTAACTGGTGGTAGAACTAATCCTTGGTAGCATCCAGGTTTCAATCTATCAGGGCCTAGGCAATAACGAGAAGACACGGAGATGCCACAGGATCTCCGGGTAAATGTAGATGAAACAAGCTATACGAGTCGACAAATGGACAGTGAGTATGTACTGCTTTGATAAACTCAAGCAACAGACACCAATTTTAAGGCGTTCTAAAGACAAAGCCAACACTACCTGTTGTCCTATCTGCATTAATGTGAGAATATTGAAAGAGGTCAATTTGAACGATACACAAAGTTTCAGGAAGGCTGATTCGTGATCATAGCAGCTTTCGACCGGTTAATGATCTGAGATCGTCTAAATTCCTACCATGATCGAGCTGTTGGGTAAGTTGAAAACTAAGGGAATATGCGAGAGGGATGGAACAGAAACTCAGTGTAAAGTAAAAGTGATTGCCACAATATAACCGTGAGAATGCAAACTGAGTTGAAAAATTTTCAGTCGTAACCATTTTTACGTGGACTAAAATAACCTCGAAGGTCAAGACCGGAGCAGATGGTTTCTTTCTGGTCATCTACAAATTGAGCTAAAGATCTAACCCAAAAGGTAGTGAGGCAACGTCGAGACGCTATCCCATGGTAGCCAACGACCAAGAATAAGTCAATACGCCATTTTTCTGGCACTAGGGTTGTCCAACCCTTCAAGGTGGGAAAGACACCTAGGTGGATCTTTTAGTATAGTGACCGAAAGAACAGATAATGGCGACCGTCTGTTGCAGCTATGCTCAGATAACCGCCTATTCCTTGCAAATACTAACATTAAGCACAAGGAAAAACATCTTTTGACATGGCGACCCCCGAATTCGTCCCAACGTTGGACCCAACTAGATCACATCGCTATCAGCCAACAATGGAGCGGCTCAATAGAAAACTGTCGCACATTCTGGAGCTTATGT
Source organism: Schistosoma mansoni (assembly GCF_000237925.1). Classification (NCBI taxonomy): domain Eukaryota; kingdom Metazoa; phylum Platyhelminthes; class Trematoda; order Strigeidida; family Schistosomatidae; genus Schistosoma; species Schistosoma mansoni. Next base: position 8,434,785 of record NC_031502.1, on the reverse strand, counting down.
TTATATTCAGATCATGCTCTAGTGCGAGCACGTATCTGTCTGCGTCTCAATGGACGTAGGAAAGACACTGCAGGGAAACCTCAGGTTTCTACTTAATGATAGGCAAGCTAAGAATATATTTCAGGAAAAACAGTTAAGCAGCATGTAAGTTAAACCACCCCGAGTCAGCGTGGAATGACATCCGGAAAGCTGTGGAGACAGCAGTGATATCTGCTAATACAGTAAATCATAAGGTTAGGGAGAAACACTGGATCTCAGCAGCATCTACTGCACTGATAGATGCTCGAAAACGCATCCCATCTGGCTCTAAGCATAATGAAGAGCGAAGTCAGCTGAAGTGCAGGCTAATAAGAAGCCTACGCAATGATCGCGAACAGTGGTGGGTGGCGAAAGCAAGAGAGATGGAAAAGGTAGCGGCAATAGGCAACAGAAGACAACTGTTCAGACTTCTTAAAGAAGCCGGTACTATGAACCCAACTGTCAGCGAAACTATCTCGGAATAAGAGGGACATATTATTCATTCTCGATCCAGGATATTGGATCGATGGGCAGAACACTTAAGGGATCAGTTCAACTGGCCTTCAGCAACACTTCAGTTTCCCACGAACCCCAGTCGACCTGAATGGCAAGTTAATGTAAATCATCCAACTCTTTACGAGGTTGAAAAAGCTATACGAAATCTGAAATGAGGAAGAGCAGCAGGCCCTGACAGGTTTACCCCTGAGATTTTTAAGGATGGCAGACCAGTACTAGCAGCGAGATTGACTGAGGTCTTAGATAGAATCTGGGAACTGGATGTAATTCCATCTGACTGGTCCCAATCACTGATTGTGTCAGTGCCGGTCTGTAAGAATGGACAAAGATCCTCTTGTGACAATCCCAGAGGAATCAGTTTGACTAATATAGTGTCTAAAATATTAGCTCCAATAATACTTCGACGCCTAACCAAAGATCGTGAAGAGCAGATAAGAGAAAACCAGGATGGTTTTCGACCTGGGCGTGGTTGTATAAACCAGATATTCACTCTACGTCATGTCCTAGAACATAGACACATATTCAGATGTCCCACAATAGTAGTATTTCTCGACCCTAAGGCGGCTTTGACTCCGTTGATCGTGAGGTTCTGTGGCAGTTTTTGTCACTGAAAAGAAAACCAAAAAAGTACATTAACCTTATTAAGGCTCTCTACTCGAACACAACTGGTCGAGTTAGAACTTATAGTGAACTGTCATCAGAATCGATTACCTCAAGTGGTGTTCGTCAGGGTTGTCCACTCTTGTTTAACTTTGTCGTTGACATGCTTTTAGAAATAACGCATTCATCATCTAAATCTGCAGGAGTTGAACTTTTACCGGGAGACTCACTTGTTGACTTAGAATATGCCGACGACATAGTTCTATTTAGTGAAGACGCTGACAAAATTCCGTCTCCTAACCACTATAAGCAACAATGCAGGCATGTTCAAGATGAGATTCTCCCCCTCGAAGTGCAAAATGTTACTTCAGGATTGGGTTGCATCGACACCTGAACTAATGATAGGGAGTGAAGTAGTTGAACGTGTTGATCGCTTCACATAACTTGGGAGTCTCATCAGCCCATGTGTGACGAAATCTCAGCACGGATACAGAAGGCTCGACTAGCTTTCACCAACTTGCGTCATTTATGGCGTAGGCGAGATATCCGTCTAACAACTAAAGGACGGATTTACTGAGCAGCAGTTCGTTCCGTCCTACTTTATGGCAGTGAAGCATGGCCGGTAAGAGTAGAGGATATTCGTAGGCTACTAGTATTCGATCATAGGTGTCTTCGAAGCATTGCTCGTATATCCTGGGACCACCGGGTAAGTAATGCAGATGTTAGGAAACGGGTACTAGGTAAGGATGGCAAATCGATTGATGAAGTAGTAAAACTTCATCAGTTGAGATGGCTGGGACATGTGTTACGTATGCCCAACCACCGACTGCCCCTATGTGCAATGTTTTATGGTGTAGGAGTAGGTTGGAAGAAAGCTAGGGGCGGCCAGACCAAAACGTGGCACAAATCCATGAAGTCGCTGACAAGTGGACTGAGCCATGTTGGTAGGTGTAGACTACCTGATTGGGATCCGCGAGATAATAGAAATCGATGGTTGGAGACGTTGAATGACATTGCTCAAAATCGTTTGCAATGGTGAAGGTGCACCCACTCTTTGTGTTCTTCCAAAGTCTTCATGTCTGTATCCTTTTTCGCTTTCCAAATTTATTTCACTGGACTATACTCCTTGAATAACATCTTCAAACCCTAATCTTTCGGATTACTGTTTATACTCTTACTATTTCTACCACTATGGGATTTGAACCGACAACTGCATCTCTGTGCTGATGTGGTATGGCAACTGGGACTGATGTACGTACGTACGAAGTTCTACGTTGTGACTGACTGAAGTCTTCAAGGTGGATCCGCAGTACCCAACAGAAAAGAAGCTCAAAGCACAGGACCGATAGACAATCCACAAATAAAAAATCAGACCAACCCCTATTTGCAATTCTGATGCCTTTAAGCTTTGGTGTGTAATACATGAAAGAATTACATAGACCATCTTATCATGGGTGAAGGCTACTAAACGAGACTCATTATTTCTACTATTTGATTTGAGTATAAAATGTATGCATAATCGAAACACTAACTGAGTAAACCTTCGTAGCTGAAATCTCTATTTTGATTAGATAGTAGAGATATCTATACGCTGGTGGTGAGTCATCAGATGTATTACAGGTTTGATACTTCCGAGTTCTTGGCTAGAGATCCAATCCATAGGACAATGAAACTGCGAGCAAACGTAATCTCCATAAGTTATATCACGTTTTAAAGTACGACCAACGTCAACAGATAGTTTAATCCTGTGGTGTTCCTTGAATCAACTAGTTCCATAAATAATACCAAAATGGTCGGAATTTAAAGGTTATTAAAGTTGACGTTTTCAAGCTACCGAGGAAAAATGTCCCTAAAACAGAATCAAATGATTGCGAATCTATGCTCTGCAGGAAAAGCCATATCATGGGAGGTCCTTACGAACGTAAAACATTGTGCAATTATGTTCCAGGATAATTGGACCTGTGGATCCCATGGACTTTGTGACGACCAGTTGAGAGTTAAAATGAAAACATTTATAAACAATCTCGAACACTACACGAACAAAATTCTAATAATTCTCAAGCAGTCTACCCCAACAAATTAGTAAGCAGTTCACTGTCAATTCTTTTCATCTTGGATTACTGTGGCCTAATTATGTCTAGTATCCGGAAGAGACGAGATGCCGCGAGTATCACGACACACACCAATATACTTACCGATTCGAAAACCTTAGAATTACTGAAGTGGGAGTATTTGAAAAGATAACTCATGTAGTTTTATTGTAATAAGTTTTTCTACGGCAGCCAAATGCTTTACTAAAAATTTAAGATAACAGAAAATAAAAAAAATAGTAGCAAACGCAGTTAATAGTACGTTACGTACAATGAAGCTAAGGACCTTAGTGTTGAGGCCCGGTTGGTGGCGGAGATAAAAGTTTATTAAAAATAAATCACAGGAAAGCCAGAAAAACTTTCTGATATTATTCAGATGTAAAGTACATGCTAGAATAACGAGAGCGCATAAGAAAAACGATCAGCTGTATTTTGTTTATCACCGATAAAGTGAACACAAATGGAGTCCTCGATTAAACAGTACTTTGGAGCTTCCCAGATCCGACAGGAGAAACAAGTAAAAAGGAATCGGAGTTCGTGCTATTGTATTAACGTGAGTCGGGACGCATTATTCATTTGATCACATTACTACGCCGGAAGAGCAAAAGCTTTACCCTTGATAACTGAAAAATCATATGTATTTAGACAAATACTTACCTCTGGTTATGTACAAGTAAAAAAAGTCGCAATATAGCAAAGTTTGCAACACACCCGCAGATATCGCGATCAAATCGTAATAGTTTTGGACATAATACCGGTATATCCAGTTGAGTATGTACAGGCCACGGTAAGAACCAAGCGAAAATAGATAGTGAGAAGTGATGGTTTCTGCTTCTCCAGTTTTGCTAATAAGGAACAACTGAGGCAGGATGGCAACTGATTCCAAATATATGGAGAAGGTCCACAACAACTATGGTAAGACTGAGCGTTATTTATTACGACTTGCCTCGACAACTTGAAAACGATGATTGACAATCAACGCCAGTAGAGCGCATGGAACAAGAAGGAACTCCAGCCGGAACGTGTCATGATTCCCATCATATGTAGCCTTGAATCTAAAATATATTAAATACAATGTTGCGTAAGACGAAAATATGAAGATGATCTTTGCAAGCGAATTGTATAGAGACACATAAGATGTCAGAAGATCAACATAACGTGTAGTGAATACAATAGCGAACGCAATTTGACTACGTCCTGACAGACCTGAAACGTAGCGTTGGTTGCATTCATCAGATCGTACCTGCACAAGATCGTGTTTTCCAAATCTTCAGTACTAAAATTATAATAGCTGCAAAATGTGAAGCATCACCAAGAAACCGGAATATATTCATGACAACAGTTATTTGACGAACAGAACGTCAGACGGGACTCAATCAATGCTGAGATGGACCTGTTTAAACACAACCAGTATCCAACATCCAATAATTTTATGACGTGCTCGAATAAACCAATTGATTTCTTTGGGCTCCCTTGTCGCTGTTGTTTCCGCACGGTTCCAGGTCTTTGGTAATCTCCAATTGGCTGTGGTTTAGCCACCACATTGCACAGATTCTGATCAGTTTGATATATGTTTGTGGGTTTGTATATCTTATAATCTGAGTGTGTGATTTCTTCTCAACTCATTGGGGTTTTTAAGGCCAGCTGCTATCATTTCATCAGGCGAGAGCTTGGTCGGTTGCAATGTAAACAATAATGAATAAAAATTCGAGTATAGAAGAGTGAAGAAAAGATGACGGTCAGAAAAAGTCGCCTAATTAATCAATTAATAATCCACATGATGTGAACAGATATAAGTGAAAAAGTCATAGGTAATGGGGGATGATGGGAAGAAAGGTAGAGATAAACTGATGCTATTTGATAATGATAACGGTAAGTTAGTTACGAGAAGCCCATCAGGTACAGCTAGTTCAAAAGGAGATGGCAATCCATGGATGGGTACGTGTTTGTCAAGTCTCCTCCTAAAGGTATCCTTTGAGAAGTCTGTGATCACCTCGGACGGGAGAACGTTTCATATGGTGGGAATTTATAAGGGAAAATGTGGGAGTAAACCTGGACTTCTCATCGCGTAACGCAGTAGTAAGGTCGTAGAGGCATATTTGTGTTGGGGCAACTTGCCAGTACGAGGTCATCTCCCATTCTCATATGGGTCAAGTAGAATAATCTAGAGTACTAGGGTCTGCCTCAGTAAGATTTGTTCACTAACCCCCATTCACCTACTTAGTTTACCACCACTGTGCCTGATCTACTTTTATGTCTCTTTTGAGGAGAAGGGCTGCAATAACGTTGTGGACTTCAAGGTGAGGTCTCGAGTATATTTAGGTCAGTATTATAAATAATTCTAAGGGGAGGGTGCCAAGCATCTTCCGAGTAAAGTAAGGAGTAACAGTTACTTTGGCTAAATCCTCGATGAATTTTGAGCTGTAGTGCAAACTCTCTGGCTAACAATTTTAGATGGTGCTTTGTGAGGCCGGTTACGAGTAGACTTCCATGGTGAGTGTGAGTTTTTTGCATTTTGTGCGGCGGAGTGTTTGTAGGATGACATTTTGAAGAGTAAAACTTGTTTCGGGGTCCTCTGGTAGCTCAAGAGAACCCGATTCGCTCTATGTGGACCTCCATGTCTCAGTATTGTCAGCTTATGTGAAGGTCAATGACCTAGTTTTATCCAAGAGGTTGTTAGTAAAAGTTAGGGAGAGGAGTGATCCTCAAATGAGCCTCGTAAAGCCCTCCATGTTGAGACCTTCTAGCTAACGTGCACTCTGCTTGCCTAAATAAGGAACATCCAGTTTTCAGGCAGCTTCGAAGTCAATAAAGGAATGAACAAGTGAAACTCTTCCTTTCAACCTTTGCCTTAAGGGGTGCATGTATCACTGTGTCAAATGCCTTTGTGAAGTCAAGAAATGTCATATAGACTGGCACCTTTTACTTTCTACAGGTTCGCCGGCTGTCTCATACTAAAAGAATGTTGGACGTTCAGGATCTGGGTTCTCTGGTCCTATGTTGGTCCTCATGAACGATGTTGTTTCTGTCCACATCCTACCTGATTGAGCCATGTAGCGGTCCTCTTGTTACTTTCGACGGTACTGAAAGTAGTGCGAATAGTATGTAGAAGTTTTGGCCTTCCGTGATTCCTCCCGTGAAGATTTCATAAAGAATAGACAGTTTTCATTATTTTGGAAGTTGCTGTGACTTTAGTGATTCCCTGAACACGTCACATACAGCGGACTGGTGGCTTTGACATACTACTTTAGGACTACAGGGTGAATAAGGATGGGCGCAAGGTTTCGAGGTTTTTGGTACTAATCCGGGAGTCAGATGAATATTCTCAAGGGTATCAGCTAGCCCTAGCTTGGAGTGATGTTCTATGCTTGAATGTTTCTAGTTTAATCGATCAGCGGAATCAAGATAAAAAGATTTCTGTCACCTTCAGGCACTCTGGTTTTTAGGTTTCCGTTTGGTCATGAACCTGTGTAGATATTTCGGACTAACTTGTATTTTGTTATTATTATTATTCACAAACATCTTATGGGTACACAAGTGTTGTGAAGAAACCATTTCGGGTGTCCCTATGGTGTTATTGACTGATAATGAGTCTCGTTTCGCACCATGTACAATTACAAAGTGGTTGAACTGTTCAGGTACAAACATCTCAGACATTCTTGTTCTAATGGTCAGGAGAAAGATGTCAAGGTATTAAAAAGTGTTGTTAATTCCAATACTGCTACACCACTCATTGGACTGGAAAAAAGAGGGAACATTTTTTAGCTGCAACATAGCAGTGCTAAACACTCTATAACGAAAGAGATTGTATAAAATCTACTGAAGGGGAGGATTCTCCGTTTGTGTATGAGATGTCTAGAGTCCGCGGGAGTTATGTATTATCGTGTATATAATCGTCGACCATCTGTGGGGATTAAGATGGCAAGTATTAGTAACTCTATTTTTCGAATTCTAGGTCCCAATTGTAAGATCCATTTCGAAGGTTTCGTGTGTGAAAATCCCTCCACGCATACATTTGCACCTTTTTCTCATTTGTTTCTTTAGTTGTACATTTTGTTAGTCTTTTCGACGCCATTTGAAATTGTAATGTTTCAGTTTGTAATAGTTTTCTCATTTTTTATTTCGCTTTCAGTGAGTTTCTATGTTTCTTCTTGAACTGCATTTATGTTGTTTTAGTTTACATTTTAATCTTGGAGGCAGCCATATTGACTGTTCCCCTATTTGGGTGTGTTGCTTGAATTGACTGGGATCGTGCATTTTGATTGTGAATTGGAGCACTTTTACAGAGTCGGAAACACTTTGGGTTAGAAAGCAACAAACTGTTATCTTTCGAACGGATTTTTCCTTGATCTATCCAGAAAGGGATAGAATAACACTTACTATTTGGCGCGTTCGATAGATTGTTGTGGGAACAATTATTGGTTGAATAACTGAGCGGTAATATTTGTTTAGAACCGTTGTTTCCCCAATCACCTTGTTCTGATTTCGATTGGTGTCCGCGCTTCTCTAATTAACCAGACAGTCATTCTACAGCCAAACTTAGTTTGGATTCTACACCAATAATTTAAGTACACACAACCGAAATATTGATCAAATACATTAATAGAACAAAGTGAATTTGTTTCGAATGCTGTTATTGATTCTGATACTAACGAATACATTCTAAAGAGCACAGAGTTTATATACGAGACAGCCATACGGACACATGATGGAGCTACAGAAAAAACGTATTAGATATTACAGAAATCTGGATTTTTAATCAGGCTGTGACGGCCGTGGTATTCGCATTAACTGATGATTTCTTACGTGGATGATTCCACGGTTGATTTGGTTTCCGATTCTCATGCTCTTGCTAGAACATGTTGATTTAAAGCGGTTTGTAGACAATATAGGAATTTCCAAGTGATCGTTGTTGACTTATGTTCGTATTGTGGTTCTTGTTGTACCTTTGTTGGGTAATGCTGTGAAAAGGGTGCTGACTTTCAGAAAAACGACTTTCAACCCCTCGATGATGATGTTAATATGGTTGCGTTCTTGTCAACGCTATAACATTGCGACTTGGGAAATTTATAGGATTCTTTAAGGCTTGCGTCAAGTGGTTCGAGTGGTTATTAATTACCCAAAAGGCATTTCTACTATTATGCAAGACAAATAAAATGAAGTAGATTTATGTCGAACGAACGAGTTACTAGACAAACTCAAAAAGTTTGTAAACTGTCACAAAATAAGGGTTCGAATCTATATTCAGCGAAAAGATAGGGAATCTGAGAGTTCCTCTGAAAGTCCGAGGGTCGCGCTGTAAACGAAGTCGGGTCCATCCGGAGTTTATCTCCACCTGCCACGAATTCCTGATGAGATAGGAGGAAATGCATTGTATCACCCATGTTAAGAGATAAGAACATCCCCTTGATTCAGGAGGGAGCATGTCCGCTCAATCGTACATTTATTTATATTAGAAGAGAAGTTGCTAAGCAATGAACTTGATGGTCTGTCAAAAAGTTAAATGATGTAGGCTATGCAGCGAACTGAAAATGTTGTGACTGCAATGTTCTCTCTGAATTAGATCACCCATACCTCAACTCAGAACTTCTCTAGATCATGCACAATAAACTAGACCTTGTCTTTATCAACCGGCTTATAAATAGTATCTCTTACTCCTCGGTATTCACCTCTTCCTGTTCTATCATATCATCCCCCAAACTTAGCAATAAAAAGAATATCCTGTGAGTGCCGGGAACCTACGTAAGCCTAGATCAGAATTTCTTTAGTATTCGCCATTAAACTATGCGGAAAAGACTCCCTGCAAGCACCCGTTACTGTAACACTATAACCTGGTCCCAAAGTGTAGTTGATAATTTACTCTCGGAATGTTGTTTATATTACCTGTTAAATATCAGTGCGATTGCCAACAATCTATACAAACAAGGCCCGGTACCTACTTAATCGCTGTTAAATAGAACAGAACCTTTGAACCTCTGTTAACTTGCTTATTTATTTATTATTTAATTTCTCACATGTAAGTACCCGAAGTCCGTTTATATTCATATTCACTATTATTATTATTGTGAATGATGCGCTGATACATCAGATATTCTTCTTCTTCTCTCTTTTCCTTCTACATAGACTTTGTTCCTGCTCATCCAGAGTTTTTAACTTGAAACACACTATCTTGTATTAGACTTACATAAATGAGTTGACTTATGCATTTTTTCCTCACCATATATATTCCATACAAATTGATATTTTACGATCATCCTTTGCAATTAATTAAGATATTACTGCACAAACCCTTATTCTAACGCCAAATTTTATCACATCGTTGATTTATTTTTTTATCCTTCCTGCAATACATTTAATATCGTTTACACTTATTCTATCTCACAAGCATACTTATCACATTATTTACTCCTTTTAGTTTTCTTTCTACCACTTTTGTTCCTTAATGTTAGGTGGATATTCTTCCAAGTACTACAAAGCCTGTTTAAATATTACGAATGTCATGTATACATCATTGAAACTCGTTTCATAATTTTACCTACGAAAAGCCCAGAAATGGTTCCTTCACGGCATTTGTGTGCTAATAAGCTGTTTGTGAATGACAACAATCATATGTCACCTGGTACGTGTCATCGCCCGTTCCACTCTGTTAGATTTGTAGCTATAGAGCTTTCCACAGAGACTCATGTGGATGACAAGCGTCTTCTTTTGAATATTGTATATGTCTGAAGTAAACTATGAAATGGAGTTTGACTGACACGAATCTCAGGGAGAGGATCTATCTCGCTACTGTTCAAGAGAAGAACTTTAGATTTATGATCCTCAAAAAGAGTAGGTCATCAGTCTTACGCAGAGTACCAAGCATGTTGTATGGCACAATATATAGCTAGAAGTTCCCTGCCGAGAGAACTACACTTTTATTCAGTGTCTTATGGCAGTTCCCAGAAAAATTTCAAGGATTGCCAAGTTGCGCGTGCCCACCGTTGTAAGGCTTCTCCGATTGTTGAGTCGGATGGGCCTGCAGTCACACAATTAGGTTGATATGTGTTGCGATGCACAAAAACTGTTGGCCTGGAGATGCTTGTAAAATCTTGTCCACGTTTGTCAGAATCCATGCATATATACCTTCCTGATGATAATAACAACCTGTTTAACCTTAAATGTTAGTTTGGGATTCTCAATAGTTTTTTCGTGCGTTTCACTTGTTTTTGTACCCAGAAGATACTTGTATTTTGATTTCCCTAACGTAACACTTTATTTTTTTTTCATTGACCTTAATGATAATAATGACAGTTTTACTCTTTATCATACGTTCAGCACAATTTGGAATTCTCACCCTACAATATACTTTACTTACTCTTATCATATCACAATACGTAAACAATAAGTAAATAAATTATCTTGAACCTAACAAAACACTTTTACGAAAGTAGAAATCTGGGAACTGTAAACTAATCACAGAGAAAATAACAGCAATATATTTCTGATAGAGCAGTTACATACCATTTTCATAGGCGTAATCGTCAGTATACAACAAAGATTGGCCATAGAGTTCAAGTCCGCTGGAGTAGTTGAGAAGAGACATTAATCAATGAAGAAAGATCTACGGTAAAATGATTGCGGAAACTTACCGGCCAAGTATTTGTGTGCTATGACTGTTTAATAGTTTCATAGTTGTTTGAAGTAGGTAAAACATATGGAATGGTATTATACGTTTACACTCCTTGAGGCAACTCTTGAAGGACTGCACATCAAAGAGCGAACACCCAGGTACACTTTCACATTTTATCATTATGAGTTGTCTTCATTTGGAATGCTCTTCAAGCAGAGATGACTATAGCTCTCTCAGTGAGTAGCTTTAATAGGAAACTTGACGAACACATACCATACTCCTCGTAGACCAGCTATGTTTGATTCATGTCTCACAAAATACCACAAATACGTCACCGCGTAACCAGTACCTACTTCTAACCTCTCTAACTACTATATCCGTGCCACTCTTATTCTGTCAGTTCCATCTTCTTACACATCATCAGCTTAGTGAACTACTTATTTACTCTCGAAACAATTACCCTCTCTTAGCACTTGAATTTTTACTTTATTATTCCCATATTGCAGTAAACCAACTCCCCACTTGGTAATATGATATCTGCTGGTATCCGTAAACCCTAGCGCCCTGAGGCGAACACATTCACCCAAACTACAAGGTATATAAATCCACAAATAACCGTCAAACCGACTAGAATTAGTTCAATCAAGTGGCTGGTCAACCACTCATTGGACACAACCTAATACCTGGAACCGTACCAAAATAACAGGAACCGAGCAAGAAGAAATCAACCTATCTATACAGGCTCGTCACAGTGGTGTTTGATATTGTATAAAGTGGTATTAAAAGGCCGCTTGGTATAGGCTGTGACCTTGACGCTCGAGTATGTGAGGTTTGTGTTCCAGGCACAGTAAGGAACACTATGGCTGTGAACTGCGAATGTGAGGCTGGAAAAAAGCGAAAGAGACCCATCAGTGAACACCGTTGATTAGGTCAGATCTTACACCCAGTTTATCCCATGGTGCGTGCTGGATACGCTACTAAAGAGCCTTCGTACTTTGTTAGCATCGATTGGTCCTAATATATCTGCCTATCGCTTTACTGGAAGGCATACAGGAATGAAGATGTGAATGAAGCGGGATGTCCGTGTCGAGTAAACAACACGCGGTAGTAGTTACAAGATTCCGAAATTTAGAAAATTTTCATATCACGAATTAGAACAATGTATTCAACTGAACGATATTGTTCTCCATTAGATTCTCACAAGGCTCTAAACCGATATTCTTAGTTCCTATCCACAATCATATCGACATGGGCATTCAAATGGTTCACCACGTACTTTACCAATTCACCCTCTGCAACACAGAAGAATACTTTTTCAAAGGCTCAATAAAGAATAATGGGGAACGGGCCGTATCAATAAACAGTGTGCAAGAATTTACTAGGAATAAAAGCAGATGTCGAATGATCCCAAATGGGAATCATACACACTTTTAACCTTACTTAGAAAATGTTGATCTGATTCCCATTTGGATGGGTGTATAGACGTGCTGTGAACATGAATGTCCCATTTAACTTCTTATATTGCCAAAGCTAATAGCGTTTGTGTGACGACGGTAATAAGAAGCCAAATATGGATTACTTTGTATGCGTTTATTTCAAGCACCTGTTTATTCAGACAGACATTCAGAACTGAAGGCTGAAAAGGGAAGCGAGGCGAAGAAGGAGAGTAAACCAACTCAATTTGATCAGGCGTGGTAAATGGGGTGAGAAACACAAGCATATACACTCATTTAAAAACAGTCAAGGTTAATAAGCGAATAACTGACAGGCTGAATGTGGCACAAGAAGAGTAAATAATCTGATCTGTCTGGAAGCTAGGATGACCTATGTGAGGTCACTACAAACACACTACAAGCTGAACACTATTTTATAACACGGAGTACTTTGTTTTCCTTTCTAAGTGAACTGAAATGAAACAATATTGTCATTTAGTGAAGGCTGAAGTGTAATAATAATTTCTGCATCGTCTTGAGAAAAGGTTATTACTATGGGTCAAGATTTCGCATTCTTACCACCGGACACTTTCTTTGTCGCTGAGGTTGTCTTTATTTTTTGCACACTTTAGACTTAAAAGAATCTGAAAAGGATTCTTTAAAGGTGTTTGGGAACTTAAGACACAGAATATCGTCATATATTTCAAGGGGAATACTTGGAATTTCGTCAGACATTAAACGAGTTAAGTAAATGGAGACGTTTTTAAACATTACGTTTAGTAAGAATTGAGACGAATTTCGTCTAAACTAAGATAAATCAGATACATGACACTGGATGATTGGCGTTTAAAAAGGCGAAAATCTCCGTCAGAATTAAAAAAACAGTGGACAACGCCAAAGCCGTTTTTAATTAGTCATTTTCATACTGATCCCAATTTATCGAACGAACCAAATCTTGGATCAAATCTTGGATATTCTTCGCTGGTCACTTTTTATGTTTAACTTTTTTTGTCTGATATACGAGTATGGTCTTCATGTTTAAGTGCACATTTGAGAGAGTGGAGAAATCGACCGCTTTTCGGTGACCTGAAGATGTATGAAAGCGCCGATTACATGAATTATAGTCACCACATACAAACAAAAGTGCGTCACTGAATGGAGCAGCAAGAAATTCAGTGGGTCTTCAATGAAACCGAATAATGCAGGTAGAATGGAATTTAAAGTCACACGCATGCTAATAACATATACAAAATTGTTTTTGAGTGTTTCGGATGTCATCTTAAAGTGAAAAAGTCCGTGAACTTATCTAAAAACTTGAAATATCCGTAATTAGATCGACACTAGTTCATATAATGAACGTTGTCCCTTCATTCTATATGTCTGACGAAAACTGCTGACACCATGTGATGATACAAAACTGTCACCGAGTAAATAATTTGATCAGGATTGTTGAGTTGAGCTTGGATAACTATGACATGTGTTCAGGCTTAATAGAAATTAAAGATAATCCACCTTCACAGTGAATATTTCCATCCACTGAGATGTCTCCAATCTCCTTTTAATACACCTTGTAAAATGATCGACCATCAAATTCTTATGTACGCCCCTGAATAGATTGTGAAGTTAACAAAATTAATCAGTGGGTTATAACAACTAGAGGAAGATATAATGCTGAAATATTTCGATAGTAGAAAGAATATGTAACTCGGGTACCCAAGATGGTCTCTAGGCTTGCCCATGTTGATCAAGTTTTATTAAACGTTGTAAAGCGACAGCTGCTACACTGGTCCCTGTCTTTTGATTGTCCCTATGTGAACCAGTTGGTTTGTTCCTCGAGGACAGAAATATGTTTCCTGATTCTTAGGATCATCTTTCATTGTCAAAAAGTAACCGGCTTTTGCGATTCTTGGTCAAGATTCTACACACATGAGTAGAAGAAATCCATCTGTCCCTCATGGATATTTAATATCTTTGCGTAGTGGGAACACTCTTTCCTCTTGACAAGTAATTAGTTCCTAACAACCGAATCACTCACTCTCTTACGGTTTGATCATGCGGGGATTTTTATAGGTTGTTCACTGTATCAGTAAGCAGAAGAGCTTTTCAGGTAATCTAAATCTTTTGTTGACTCTAAGTTTGTGTTCATTCATAATAATACAGCTATCCTCGACGAGATATTGTGTCCCAATGTATGTTTGAATCATCAAGTACGTAGGCTAACAATCTAGAATCCAGACAGAACCACTGGAACTCCAGTAGTTCGGAACCTTGCAATCCTGGCTTCCACTGTGGTTATTACTTTCTTTGCATTGCCGTCCTATCTGATTGTTTTTCATTTACACTAGCTCATAAAGAAGTGAATGTGGGGTAGGGAATGAAGGTTTGCGTTGTTAGTTGCGTTGAGCTGTAGATAGTCGTCTGTAGGCAGTTAGCCATTTCTGTTTTCGCCAGGTCAGATTATTCCCAAAACTATCATTTGGTTAGATGAGTTTCCGCATAATCTAAGCTTTTCGGGAGCTAATCAGCCTGCTTTCCAGAATACAGTCTATCAAGTATTCATGATATATTGTGGAACATTCCTGGCTATACACAGTAGTTTTAGTTAAGTTTTGAGAGTACAGGGTATCTATCGAGCATTGTTTGAAAGTACGACCCCACGGTAAGTTTGACTCAATGTCAGTTTTTAAGATACCATAGCATATATTTGTGTAGCTAAGGGGATTTGAAAGGAATTTTTGTTACATTTGTCAAGATGCCACAACTGACCTTAAATAACGTTTCGGTTAATGGACAAGTCTACCTGACTTCATTGTTCTTCTTTCTTCAGTGGCGGACGTTTGAATACAAGATGCAAGCCATTCGTCTCGTAGAGTAGGTTGTAAATTGATTCAGGGCGTAGGGAGATTATTTCTGTCGTCAATGTTTGTTTTTTCCATCAAAGCAAGTTTTATTCTGCTCATGCTAATAGTGTGTGCCCTATCATTCAATATCAAATGTCTTATTTATCCTGCTCTTGACTTTGTATGAATAAGTGTGTAGAGGTTGTAGTAGGTATTGTATGTCATCAGGTTGAACAAACAAACTTTTAACGCCCTTATGTGCAACAAAGATGAATGTTTTACATCGGTGCTTTCTTTGGAGGTGCACGTCGAAGCTATGCAGTGTCTAATTTCATTTATTGTAAACATCCAACAGTCTCTACCGGAATGTTGTTTGCGTAATCAAAGTATTCATTTACAAATCGTGACGTTATTGTACACTAATTCTGCAGCACTACAATGATGTCCTATTTATTTTTGTGCGTATTTTCATTACTATCAGTGATAGATGATCACTATTTGAAAACACTGCCAAAAATGACAACCCAATTGGTTGTTGGAAAAGGAGATCAAATGGCAGATACTCTTCTATCCTCCTCTAAGTCATTACCTTTAATTAAGTAAGGGTAGGTCTATTTGTGGTATTATGGATTATACTTCCATAACAGCTGAACCAATAGTACATCTGATGAGAAGCGGAGTTAAGAGTTGATAGAACTGTGTCAGTCGTGCAGTTGATACATTTTTTGTGATCGACGACGGGTAGTAGAGGAAGAATGCTATAATTCGTTAGCTCAGTTTAATCGAATTCAATCAAAACGAACTACAACGAAAACCAACATTCACTTATTTAATAAAACATGATCTTCATTGCCTTTGGAATATCGAGTATCAGATGTAAATTAAGAGAATAATTCCAGTTGTCGTAATTTTCGAAGGCAATATCTGCCTTGGTTACTTTTCAGGACTTTGATAAATAGTTTTTGGATCGAATATACCATAATCACAGTACCCTTAGTCACGACACTGTATCTATCTGCGCCCATTAAATTAAGCTTTTGTTATAAGTGATAAGTTTATTCGCATGGCATGATGCATATTTACGATAGCGTCTGTATGCTGGTAAGGTAAACATATCTGATCATTAACCTCTGAGAGCCTTTCGATAACCACGTCTTCATTTACAAACTCTGGTCTATCCTGTATGCTGCACTGGAAGCGTCCAAGTCATACTCGATAGAGTTGTTTATCAACATGTCTGTTTCCTTATATACTCATTATATGTCTTTTTATTACACTACCCCACAGATTACGAAATTATTGTTAAACGGACAACAATATAACTTTAATATTATGTGTGATTCTCCAGGCTCTAGGTTGGCTGATAGATGAATAGTAAAGACTTGAACTCTGACATAAAAAAAGCCAAGAGCCAAATTAAATCATCGACTAAATAGGCGATTTATGAATAGAATTGTGAATCTATCAAGTTATTGATCTGTTTTGAGGCAATACATGTTGGTAACCACTCGAAATGAAGTTCTGTTCACAATATAGATAAAAATATTAAACAAAATAGCGAGTTACTGAAGCCAATAGAACAAAAGCAGAGAACGGTGTATGTGTATTTCTGCGGTGATTAGGAGTATCCGAACTATGGAACAAACTAGGAATCCCAGAAATAACTCAATTTATTCAAGAAGTACTAGATGAGCATGAACGAATGTATTGTAACTGGAATTAGAAATCAAGCAGTCATCAAGTACAAAGGAATCATTAGTTCATACAAACACCACATCCGCCACAACTTAAATTGGAGTCTAAGTGTCTGTATTCTATCGTACGTCTTCTTCTTAAGTTCATCCCGTGTCTGTCCGAGAGTGTATTGGATAAAGACTCTGTAAAATATCTCTTGATGCATCGTTTACTATTGTTAACTTATCGCGAATAAGTAATGGTAATGAATGCAGTGTATGCACTAGAAAATCCTAGATCAGTCCAAAATGTACTCCATTAGCTGAGAATCGACGAGTGTACAAATAAAGCAGTCCACCATTTACGCACGTCAAGGTGTTGTATTATAATAAGAATAAAACGCATAATTATTTTTTTGAAGCATTCGCCATTTTACTTAAATAACACACTATCCAACTGTATTTGATCTCTTATCATTTCTGTTAGTTTGCTGTTGTCAAGTATTCATTTATTTACTTATTGTGTTTGCTTTATTAATTTCCTTCGTCTTAAACCATTGTGCTCTCACAAATATCCTGGATCTTAGTTTTATAAGCTTTATATCGTAACCAACCAAATGACTATCCGATTCCATCAATCTTATGGCCTTTGAACGAACGCATTAAATTATACCAAAGACAAACGGGCTCCTGAATGACTGTCGAATTCACAAGGAGTTCACGCAGCTGTAAAATTGAGACCCACTACCAATCATGTATAGTTTTACGACTCCATTGATTTGTAACTTTTGAGACATATATAATGTGTCACTTTAATTCTCATTGGTTAAGATGAGTCTACTTTATTTCATCAGCAAGTAATAATCTTGATAATCTTTGGTAGACTACATGAGGAGTACGTATGTATGAAATTCAGACAATGAATGATATGGTAAATTCCGAGGAGCTTTCCTAATTACTGCTCCAGTCTGTATTAAATTAAAATTTATCTGGAACATTAGCAGGATATGTTTTTAATTATCCAGTTTACTAAGTACGGTTTGCAATTGAATGTTTATATCGAATAAAAACAGGGTGTTGAAAAAATTAAAAAAAATGATTGTACTACATCAAGATTTAATCCTGAAGTCCACTTTTTTAGATTAAGAAAATGCATTTCAAATATATTCAGTGTTAAGGAGTAATAACCGACATATCCAACTCACTCATTTGTGATAAGAAATCCGAGCAATAAATTATCATGTGATATTAGGTGGTTGGAGGTAGTCGGCAAGATACCACGGACTTAAATTTTGTGCTAGTTGACCTCGCCAGTTTGCAGTACATGTAGTCTTGAGAGAACTGATAGCCTCTAGTGGATTCGAATCAACGTCGGCCAGCCATATTGAGCAATTCACGTAACGACTGAACTCCTTTTTGGGCTGAGATATTTACAATGGTAGGTTATCAATCAGTGATCAGCCAATATAAACTGCCACATGTCTTTATAATCTACATGTTAGTAATTTCAATTGATTCACAATTCAGTTGGTTAGATTTATTTGTCAAACAGAACCATACGTTTTCGTCCGTATACACTAATGACATACAATAGATTAGTAAACTTATTGAATTTTCTATGCTTTCCCACCTTAATAATTTAGTTCTTTCAGTCAAGTTATAAATAATATAATAGGTAACTCTATAAACCTATGAGTAATTAATAGTTGGAACAGTTCCCTTTTTCAAATTGAGGATGTGTACTTTGTTTTTTTTCTAAAATAAAAAATATCAAATTAGGGTGTGTAGATGATAACTAGTAACAGACAGATGAAAAATTAAAACAAAAAAACAGGTTTATCATGTTTATTTTCCTCGATTTTTCACAACAATTCAATGAAGCAATAGTTATTTTTGCTGATAATACTTAATTACTACACTTTGAAAAAAAACGAGAGCGAAAACAAATGAACCAAACAAAAACTATGAAGATAAACAAGCCTATTTAAATGATCTCAATATACAATGTAATAAAGTGAATAACAGACACAACACTAAAAACATGGACGGTATGCGCCATTAGTTAAACCATACTTATCTCGGAATTGAGCATAATAAAACTGGGAATGAGTAATTATTATGGTTATTTGTTCAATCCTTTCTTATCATGATTTTTAATTCGTAAAGAGAGAAAAGTATTTCAACAAACTATAATCGTTGAAATGAGGTTCAGTGATCTTATGGAATAATTTCGTGACTGAATAAATAAACATTAAAGGGAAATTAGTGGTCTGATGACGATAATAATAATAATAATAATAATAATAATAATAATAATAATAATGTAATAAACAGAATCATGTCCACTGAAATTTAAACAGTTTTAACTACGAAACACTGAAAAAACCTGATTTTATCTATTTAAGTTTAACTATTCAAAAAAAAATGCATCTAACTTGTAAAGTTCTGTTAAAATAAATAGTTGAAAACAAATTATAGTTACACAGACTATACGTATGTCATATGTCGTTATGGATTAAAGGACAAAAAGAAATGTAATCAAAATTTTTGTTTAAGTATTACTGAATGGATTCTGTGGAGGTGAGTTTTATTTGAAGATGAAATTTGTCGGAAAGTGGCCTTGGTTAAAATACCTCGGAAAACTAGGACTCACTGGTACTCCACAGAAGTATTCCTGAACGTTGCTGCTACCTTGACGTGGTGGTCGGGCTTGCCTATCGTGATGAACTAATCGAGTTATACTGGCCGGAACAATCGTTCCTCAAGGTCCTACCATGCCAGACAGGTCGGTTGAAGAGCGGTGAGACTAAAAGCAGCAAACCCAAGGTCCGAAGGCGAAGTCCTTATCCCACGGATTTCCGTCTCCGGAGGCAAGGCCCTTTGAAGAACGGAGCTCACATGTCAAAAATCCCCTACAAGAAGTCCATGCGTGACCGGCCTCAAGCAGTTGTCCCTTGGGCACTGCGATCACGCTCCCAGGTCGTTAAAACCAACACTAATCCAACTTCCTTTCCAGGTCCCTCAAGAAATACCCTTCCACGGTGTGGGCAGCCGGGAAGTGATATTAGCCCTCATACCCGTAACTGCACACGAGACCAAGTTGGTCACATTCAAATCCTTCCTACACATAATAACTCTCTTATCTCCACGAATAACCCTTCACACATCCCTTTATCACCTCGCACCGCTAGGGCAAACGATTTAAGTACACGGAACGTTATTCATGGTCCCCTGAAACCACAATCCAAACTACACGTACGGACTTTTAAAATCCGAAAATTATGCCAAATAGGACAACAGGCTTCCTTAGCTAGGACTTTAGAATCTCGCACCATCGATGTGTGCTGCGCCTCGGAAACGTGCATACAGGATCCGAGTAGCGTCATTCATTTGACCTCACCATGTCATAATAAAGAACCAACTCGATTCACACTTCGTGTATCTGGAAGCCCTGATGCTGCTTCCCGTGGCGTCGCTGGAGTAGGTATAGCATTGAGTCCTGGGGCAGAATTAGCTCTTTTAGACTGGATCCCAGTAGACAGTCGCTGTCCGACTAAACGGAACAGTAAGGACTCGGAAAGATAGGGAAACTCGTCGTTGTCGCTTCGTCGTCTCTGCCTACTCTCCCACTGACTGCACCTCGGATGATGTGAAAGATGAGTTTTACAGAAAGCTTTCCGATCTCCGAAAAGCTAGGCGCTCTGATGTAGTAGTAGTGGCTGATGACTTTGATGCTCAAGTAAGTAAACTAAGCGAAATGGAAAGACTCCTGGGCGGATCTTATGGTGTGATGGCTCAAAGAACAGATAATGGCAACCGTCTGTTGCAGCTATGCTCAGATAACCGCCTATTTCTTGCAAATACTAACATTAAGCACAAGGAAAAACATCTTTTGACATGGCGACCCCCGAATTCGTCCCAACGTTGGACCCAACTAGATCACATCGCTATCAGCCAACAATGGAGCGGCTCAATAGAAAACTGTCGCGCATTCTGGAGCTTATGTTTATATTCAGATCATGCTCTAGTGCGAGCACGTATCTGTCTGCGTCTCAATGGACGTAGGAAAGACACTGCAGGGAAACCTCAGGTTTCTACTTAATGATAGGCAAGCTAAGAATATATTTCAGGAAAAACAGTTAAGCAGCATGTAAGTTGTGACCACCCCGAGTCAGCGTGGAATGACATCCGGAAAGCTGTGGAGACAGCAGTGATATCTGCTAATACAGTAAATCATAAGGTTAGGGAGAAACACTGGATCTCAGCAGCATCTACTGCACTGATAGATGCTCGAAAACGCATCCCATCTGGCTCTAAGCATAATGAAGAGCGAAGTCAGCTGAAGTGCAGGCTAATAAGAAGCCTACGCAATGATCGCGAACAGTGGTGGGTGGCGAAAGCAAGAGAGATGGAAAAGGTAGCGGCAATAGGCAACAGAAGACAACTGTTCAGACTTCTTAAAGAAGCCGGTACTATGAACCCAACTGTCAGCGAAACTATCTCGGAATAAGAGGGACATATTATTCATTCTCGATCCAGGATATTGGATCGATGGGCAGAACACTTAAGGGATCAGTTCAACTGGCCTTCAGCAACACTTCAGTTTCCCACGAACCCCAGTCGACCTGAATGGCAAGTTAATGTAAATCATCCAACTCTTTACGAGGTTGAAAAAGCTATACGAAATCTGAAATGAGGAAGAGCAGCAGGCCCTGACAGGTTTACCCCTGAGATTTTTAAGGATGGCAGACCAGTACTAGCAGCGAGATTGACTGAGGTCTTAGATAGAATCTGGGAACTGGATGTAATTCCATCTGACTGGTCCCAATCACTGATTGTGTCAGTGCCGGTCTGTAAGAATGGACAAAGATCCTCTTGTGACAATCCCAGAGGAATCAGTTTGACTAATATAGTGTCTAAAATATTAGCTCCAATAATACTTCGACGCCTAACCAAAGATCGTGAAGAGCAGATAAGAGAAAACCAGGATGGTTTTCGACCTGGGCGTGGTTGTATAAACCAGATATTCACTCTACGTCATGTCCTAGAACATAGACACATATTCAGATGTCCCACAATAGTAGTATTTCTCGACCCTAAGGCGGCTTTGACTCCGTTGATCGTGAGGTTCTGTGGCAGTTTTTGTCACTGAAAAGAAAACCAAAAAAGTACATTAACCTTATTAAGGCTCTCTACTCGAACACAACTGGTCGAGTTAGAACTTATAGTGAACTGTCATCAGAATCGATTACCTCAAGTGGTGTTCGTCAGGGTTGTCCACTCTTGTTTAACTTTGTCGTTGACATGCTTTTAGAAATAACGCATTCATCATCTAAATCTGCAGGAGTTGAACTTTTACCGGGAGACTCACTTGTTGACTTAGAATATGCCGACGACATAGTTCTATTTAGTGAAGACGCTGACAAAATTCCGTCTCCTAACCACTATAAGCAACAATGCAGGCATGTTCAAGATGAGATTCTCCCCCTCGAAGTGCAAAATGTTACTTCAGGATTGGGTTGCATCGACACCTGAACTAATGATAGGGAGTGAAGTAGTTGAACGTGTTGATCGCTTCACATAACTTGGGAGTCTCATCAGCCCATGTGTGACGAAATCTCAGCACGGATACAGAAGGCTCGACTAGCTTTCACCAACTTGCGTCATTTATGGCGTAGGCGAGATATCCGTCTAACAACTAAAGGACGGATTTACTGAGCAGCAGTTCGTTCCGTCCTACTTTATGGCAGTGAAGCATGGCCGGTAAGAGTAGAGGATATTCGTAGGCTACTAGTATTCGATCATAGGTGTCTTCGAAGCATTGCTCGTATATCCTGGGACCACCGGGTAAGTAATGCAGTTGTTAGGAAACGGGTACTAGGTAAAGATGGCAAATCGACTGATGAAGTAGTGAAAGTTCATCATTTGAGATGTCTAGGACACATGTTACGTATGCCCAACCACCGACTGCCCCTATGTGCAATGTTTTGTGGTGTAGGAATTGGATTGGAAGAAAGCTAGGGGCGGCCAGACCAAAACGTGGCACAAATCCATGAAGTCGCTGACAAGTGGACTGAGCCATGTTGGTAGGTGTAGACTACCTGATTGGGATCCGCGAGATAATAGAAATCGATGGTTGGAGACGTTGAATGACATTGCTCAAAATCGTTTGCAATGGTGAAGGTGCACCCACTCTTTGTGTTCTACCAAATTCTTATCTTCTGAATTCTTCATGTCCGTATCCTTTTTCTCTTTCCAAATTTATTTCACCGTATTATACTCCTTCAATAACATCTTCAAACCCTTATCTTTCACATAATACTTATACTCTTACTACTTCTACCACTATGGGATTTGAACCGACAACTGCATCTCTGTGCTGATGTGGTATGGCAACTGGGACTGATGTACGTACGTACGAAGTTCTACGTTGTGACTGACTGACTGACCACAGAAGTATTCGCTCATGAAAACATCGATGGTCGAACTCTGAACATTTTCGTCTTGTGTGAAGCCCGTGACTATCAGACTTCTGGGTCGGCATTTAGTATTTCAGATTTTCAACTTCGATTTATTAAACAACACATGATACTCAGAATAAACAGATTGTAGTTAGTGGGGTTGTGGTGGTTCAGGATTGGCGTTTCACCTTGCTTGCAACTCCATAAGCTAAATGTACCAAACCGAATGAACCACGTGTCTTGGATTCCACTATTAGCCACTACCCAAATTAAGTAAAACATAGGTTACTTCAAACATATATTTTTTTGAGTTTTAAGGCTCCATATGTATTTTCACGATTATTATAAAAAGGTTTATTTATAGTTTTAATTTGTAAACAATTTACTTGAACATAAACATTCTATTATTGTTCCAACTATTTGCAAATCCAACTCAGAAAAGTACTTGTTCATGAAAATAACAACAAATAAATGCTATATATATATATATATATATATATATATATATATATATATATATATGCATAACCCAAAACGTTCAGTAGTCAACTGAATTTTCAATGTCTGCCGGCAAGAATATTTCCATATTCACAGATCTAAGAAATATCACTTTTGAATTTTGCTATCTACTAAATAAGGAATGGAGTCTATTATATTTGACAAAATGTATCACAGGCAGTACACTTGGAGTATTTTCAGCTTATATATTTCCTATATTCGCTATCATAGCCCTAATAACTAATTCAGTATTTATTTATGTATTTTTCAAGAAAAGATCAAGTATGCCAAGGCATATGATATACATGTTATGTGTTTTAATATCGAGTGGATTGACTGATTTTATTGTCGGCTGGTTATGGCTATTTCCAAGTAGAGGATTACCATATGCAACAAAAGGTAAAATATACTTTTCACTGATTTCTTTATCATCAGCTTCATGTAAACTCTATAGACTTTTGCATTCATTTACTTCCACATCAATTGTTAATCTTCTTGTTCTATCTGCAGTGGATCGATGTTTAGCAATTAAAGCACCTATAAAGTTCTCGAAAGTACAGTCACATCATGCTTGGTGGGCTTGTGGTATAATATATGCGGTCAGTTTTTTAATGATGTTACCATTTGGAATTCTTGTTACATGGAATCGTAAAAAAGATGAACACTTTTGTTGGATTAGACAACCAGATAAAGTTCTACATATTTATCATACATTATTTTCCAATTTCGGACCAATACAAACCGTCATCTTGTTATTTTTAAATTTAACATTCCTATTATGTACTCGAAAGTATTTGAGAAATCGATTTCTTCAGCAATGCACAAATAATACGAGAACAATGAGTCGTAGAGAGATGCGAATCTGTTTATTAAATCTAATTCTATCCTCATGTTACATTGCTATCTCATTACCACAAGCTATATGTCTTTTATTGGCCAGAATACCATTACCCAGTATGACAGCAATTCATAGTGGGATAGCATATGATATAGCCCATTTAATGTGGTCTTTGAATTCAGTAAGGGAAATTGTGGATTTTATCATCTATGCTATTTATTTTAAACCGTTAACCGAATTATTGCTTCAATGTTATTTGAATATTACATTTTTATTTTACAGACGTTTGAAACGTCTTACTACTTTTACTACTACTAATACTACTGATAATAATAATAATGATAATAATAATAATAATAATAATAATGGTAAAAATAACACCATCATTCATGTTGTCAACAATTCAATGTAAACTAATTATACAACAATTTTAGATATGATTTTTGTGTTCGGTAAATGTAAGAGATTATTTATTGATTATTTTTGTACCCTTTCATCTTTTATTTTCTTTACATTTCTCATTTCAAATCATTTCTTATAGTATTATTTTGATTAGAGTAAATAGATTCATAGCATTGTATTCTAATATAATTGATTTCTATCAGAAGGGGTTTTGTGGAGATTTTAGTAATTTTGTAGTGCTTCCACGTTTGCCATGGTGGTCTAGCTTCAATTCACTCATGATCTCAACTCTATAAATATTTGATTTCGTTTTTTAATTAAAGGTTAGTGGATTTATATTCCAGTTTCTATAGAGTCGAATTTCTTATGAGAGGTAGCTATTTTTAATTGACATTTTTCAATGACTAGCATTTGTTAGAAAAGAAATGTACACTAAAATGGCTGAACAACTGTATACCGGAATGCTATGTTTGTCAAAATTTGAATTTATCCGCTACTAAGAATTTGGCTTGTTTGATTGGTTATGTGCTTGTTTCTTCATGTAAGTTGTCTAACCAATGAGGTTGGTCCTATCTTTACAAGTTATTTAATGACATTATACTTTTAAGAAAATATATGACTTAACGAAACAATATGAGAAATCATATCACATGACTGAAGTACAACGAAGTTCGTATAAACCACTAAATTATAGCGAAATGAGTTAAGTACATTAAGTATTATTCGTATTCAAATAGATCAGTGATTGAAATATGTTCAAGGAATTATGTGGAATTATGAGAGAGAGAGAATCAGTCTACTGACTTCTACTTGCCCATCTGTTTAATATACAGTGCAATCGAGGAGTTCAATTTCTGTTATGGGGGAAATTGGTGATCTGTGGAACGTAAGTTAATTTAATCTAACAGCTGGACGCGGAAGATAACCATAAACATTTGAGGATTTATTTATGCAGCAAGTGATATTTAAAACATTTACGTGAATTGAAATGATTAGAATTAATCGTAGTGTAAAAATCACCTGGTATGAATGTTTCATACTAAAGATTAATTTTTTACTGGATAAGCCTTTATGGTGCCATTATTGATAAGCTTGATTTGTGTTTATAATATGTAATAATCACCTAAGCGTAAGTAACATAACTTCATATGCAACAATGGTCACTTATTCTAATGATCGAAAGAAAGTCAAACTAGTTGTGAGACAAATGTTTCAAGTGAATATGTTCCTGAACACATTTCCGATGTTATTTTAAAAGAGGTCGATTGTTCTATTAATTCATTTATTTCTGATGAAATTGTTAATAAATTTTAGGAAAATATGTCAAATCCAATTCGAAAAAGGCACTATAGATTCAAATCTTAGTTCATGAAACAATGCGTTGACAGTAAGAAGTGAAGCAATAATCTGTGGGTAGTCTTAAAGGTAGTATCAATTCAGATTTCCCCTTAAAGTCCCGGCCAAAGGCCAAAGAAATTTATTCGACTTCAGATTTAGAACCTTCATTTTCAACTTCTCAATATTCAGATGTTTTAATGGTACACGGCTGCTAAAGTTATACAAATCGGTTCATGAGACAAATTTTCGGCCTGAAGAGGAGGGAGGAAGCTATATTAAAAATTTATGCTTAATTAATAATCAAAGAATGACGAAGAAATACCTTAAACATAACGTCAATAGTGGAGCTGTAGTCTGTAGACGAAAAATAAAAATGATTTTCATCGAGACAGAAACGTATACTAAACAAGTTGGTATCACCGTTCTACCAGTGTTACCAAAGAAGGATACCATATAATTTCGTGAGGGTGCTGAGAAAGCGAGCAGTGACTTAATTAGTTGGAGTGTGACTGACATGAAATTGATCATTTGTAACATGTAATCACATTTTATAATTTTAAAAAGACTTTTTGACGTCTATTTTTCCAATGATAAGTCCATTTTATAAGTCATCAATATAAATTTCATGTTAATCTCATCATTTGGTTATAATGGCATAAATGGGTCATTAAAATAATAATTAACGAAAGTGAATTGGAAGACAAATAAGAATCAAGAATTATTGTAATACGTGGATGGCTCCTATAATCCCTGTATAGTAGAATAACAAAAGTCATGATCGAAACCGTATTGATTGTGACTAAGTCTCCAAAGTAAAGCTCCATTAGCTGAAATCCATAAAATTTGAAGGTGGTGCTTTATTTTTAAACGAACCGTTTAACCCTTAAGCTTTATTTTCCTTTCTGAACAACTTTGTCAACAAAAACTTTTGAAAATATAGATGACTTATTATCCAGCTTGATATTTTTAATAACGATGGTAGCAGGGTCTCAATGTTTCCTCTTGATTACTAATCACACAATAGTTTTGGAACTCTATGTTACTGTTTATGTAATTCGTTATGGGGTCATATATTCCGAGAGTGTTTCTTTTCACTTGTATGAATACTTTGTCACTAGATTTGCGATATTTTATCGGACAGAAATCAATACATTCGAGTGAACTTCATCACTGAACGCCTATATGTTATGAAGAAAATGTGCTATACTCTTATAAACACTCTACTAATTAGGACAGTTTTCAAACTGTTTTCGGCACTTGGTTGTGCTATATCAAAAGCTGAATGAACCTAATATATACCACTCGTTCCTAAAAACTATGTAGTCTACAATCATCTCACAAATAATGATAAATAATGTAGCAGCAGCTCCTACATCAATCGGCTTCACCATATACAAGGGGGAAAGCAAGTTCATGAAAAACAACATGGAGAACACCATCCTGATCACATTTGATGGCGGAACTCTGGAAGAGGTGTAAACATCCACGTATCTGAGTGGCATCATCGATGAACGTGGAGGATATGATGCAGATGTAAAGGCGAGGAGTGGCAAAGCAAGGACAGTATTCCTACAATTGAACAATACATGAAACCCAAAAAATTGTCTGTTAGCCAACATCAAACTGGGAATTTTCAATACGAACGTCAAGACAGTTCTACTGTACGGAGATGAAACTTGGAGAACTAGCACAATCACCATTAGAGTGGTATAAGTATTTATAAACATTTATCTATGAAAGACACCAAATGTCCGTTGACAGGATACCATCAGCAACAGTCTACTGTGGGAGAGAACAAACCAGCTTCCAGCTGAGGAGGGACTTAGGAGAAGATGCTGGAAGTGGATAGGGCACACACTGAAGAAATCATCGAACTGCATCATGAAGCGAGCGCTTACTTGGAATCATGAAGCGAATGGAAAAAGAGGAAGGTCAAAGAATAAACTGCGCGGGGAATTAGAAAAAGACGTGAACAGGATGAATAACAACTGGAAAGGATTGCTCAGGATAGAGTTGGATGGAGAATGTTGGTGGGAGGCCTATGCTTCCCAATGAGGGGTAACAGGTGTAAATAAGTATGTAAATAATATACATATAATCTAGTGACTTAATAATTATCCAGTAAGAATATATGCAATAATAGTCAATATATAATTCATAGCAGTGATCGTTCGTTTATTCTTCGTGTGGATATAACACCGACTGTCACTGACTTGAATCTGTCGAAACTTAAACAGAAGGGTGGTCATTTAACATTTCAAGGTTACTGGAATTAATATCCAGATTTTCAGATGTCTGCTGTTCTAAACATTTGTGCATAAACTATCTACTAGCATATGTTTTGTCATTTGACATATTATAAGAACCCAATAATCAGAATTTATTCTTAAAAGCGAACACCAGCATATATACTATAAGAATAAATTAATCTTTAGCAAAACTGTTTTATCAAAATGTTAATTAACTCTAAAAAAAGGAAATGATAGGGAAAAGTGATACAAGTTATCAGAAGGGGGTTTTGTGGAGATTTTAGTAATTTTATGTAGTTGAGATCATGAGTCAATTGAAGCTAG
>NC_031502.1:8386567-8405696 GCF_000237925.1 Schistosoma mansoni | reverse complement strand
CCATGGAAAACCTGGAAGCACTGGACGGCCGTTTTCCATGATGGTCTAGCTTCAATTGACTCATGATCTCAACTATATAATACAAGTTAGTAAAGATGAAAATTTCTTTACTTCATACATAGCATATTACTCTCAGAAAAAGATTAAAATTAATTGGTTGTAATGGATTGATATTTTGTATAGCAAACCTTTTCAACTAACATGGTCTTGAAACAAAATCTAAAACAAAATTATAGTCATTAAGAACACTGTGAGTAATCAACATCATACGTGAGTGTTATGTAGCACCAAACTTTACAAAACAAAGATAACAATCAAATTATTGCCTTCACGTTTTCTTGAAAACTGTTAGTAATCAATACTGTTTTACAATCAAGCTTGTGAAATAAGTTGTAGTTTCCTCTGTGTATTTCCGAGAAGAGTTGATATCCTATAATTAGATTTAGAAAATACACTGTACATAACAAATATCATCAGGATTTGCACGAAAGCTCGCACGATAAACGAACACTGAATGTATCTTAGATATAAATAGTTGAAACAGTTGAAAAATACAGCGATTGACGATAAAAAATCTCGACATTCACTTTAACTACTTACAAAATTAAAGTAGATTGTCAATTTCAGCCAAAATCATTTCACAGACAAAATGCAAAATAACAAAACAGATGTTGCAGTTAAAAACTACTAATTTAATTACTTAATGAAATTATCCTCAGCTGCTGAAATTCTAGGACAAAATTAATGAAAAATGCTTTTTAAAAAAGTGGTCGTGGTTTGAACATATAACATAAAGTGTCTGAGACGTGACGTCACAAACATATTATGGCGGAATCATAAAAGTGAAATAACCATTATTTTTATGATAACTCATATCGTTGATTATTGTTATGATACATCCATGGAAGTATATCGAAAAAAACAAGAAAATAAAAGTGCAAAAACCGATTTCAGAGGATTTTTACAAAACAAAATAAACTGATCTCAGTTATGTTGATCAGATAGTGAAAAATGATGAATAAATAGTACTTGGCTTACAAAGTCAAAGTGAAAAACATCTGGTTAGTGCTACCAAAATTATCAACAGAACTAATCGCTCGAAAACAGATTAGATATTGACATGATTACTATATGGGAACTTTGCAGAGATTATTTAATTCCCTATTTAGGCCTCATGGACTGATCTTTGTTAAATAACCATTGGAAAGTGGAAAGCACTAGACAATTGTTTCGTTCTAGTATGGGACTTTCCATCAGATGCCATCCACGTTTCCATTATGGATAGAACACGAAACCCTTGGGTCTTTCGGAAGTCTTTCAATCCTTAGAACACTAGGCCACCATCCAGTGGTTGAGCAATATCGTGAGCTGATCGGATTTAAACCATACAAGTAATAATAGTCATTTCGATTGTAATGTTTATCTATAAATTAAGTCAACTAAACTCAAATTTCGTGGGCTGTTTTATGAAAGTAATTTCATTACTCGAACTTCCATTTATCATTTATGTGCAGGATGTTACGAAGAATACTGATCTTTACTAATATGTTGTAATGTATGTAGCAACAGCGGTAAGTGGGTCAAAATTTATACCAAAACATTTGATCAAATGATCTAGAACTCAAGCTATCCATCCAATAACAAATATGCTAACTGGTCGTCTCAGTAGTTAACAGATAACATATCTAACTGTGTTGATAAATAATCAATGTCTGAGTAATGATTTTCGTCCGTTAACAATTTTTCAGCTGCTTGCCACTCATTATAACTCATTTTCTCAACTATCGATCAAAATGATAAGATGTCATATACCCCATATATTCTATAGTCATTCAGAACAAATTTTCCAGTTTAACTGAGTACGCAACTAGTACTGTGAATAAACATAATGTCATTTGTATGGACGGATTGCTGAAGATTGTGGAGTTTTCGTAGTTTAAATAACGAACTGGTTTTTAACTAAGCCACCACTGAAAACCAGGAACCGTGGTCTAATGGTGCACATATGTAATTTCAATCAAACCGCTATATCGTATGATCATCTTACATTACCTGCTATGCATAAGTGTCCCACACTCTACATGGGTGAACTACACTGACCACAGTTTCTTATTAGAACTTCAAGAATCGTATCTTGAAGCTAGTCACTAGTAAGTATTTGATTATGAATAATATAGGGGATGCATGAAGTTAAAAATTCACATCTTTGGATACCGTCTCAGTAGTTTGAAAGTAAAGAGCTCACTGCGAGACTGAAGATGTTGGGTTCCATTTTCCGTGGTGGATTCGTGAATGGGGGTTACTAGGATGTCCCATAATAGGACTAAACATCTGTCCTCTGCTTCCAGGTTTTCAGTCAATGTCTAGCTAAGATTAATTCACGATTCAAACTATGAAAATTCCAAAATCTCCACATATGCTCCCTATACTAATAATCATATGCTTGCTGGTGATGCGATCCCTTGGGTTCTAGTGGGAAGCTGTGACATGTGGAGTTCAACTTTGTCAGGTGTGAGACAGTTTTCTACCTCAGGCAATGAATAAGGATTACATTGTACTTTTTGTCTGTTTTCAAATATTACTCTGTGTTTTCAATCGTCTCTAAGTAACTGATCTATTCAAAATAAGTTTTTCTGTGATTTTAGGTTTTACAATACTTATGAGCCCAGTACCTTTCATTTTAAATACATGATGCCTTATGCAATGGACTACTAACTTAAGATGACTGATAAATTCTTCAACATGTATGAAGGTAAGGGTTTGTAATTCCTCGTTTCTAATGTTCAAGACTGCAACTGATCGGTCTTCATTGTTAGATATACATCTTAATTGTATACATATTAAAAAAACTCTTGTATACTCAGTAGTGTATCTAAGATCTTCAATACGAAGTATTAAATTAATAGAGTTATGAATAAATAATTTGTTTTAAACATTGTTATCAATTTTCGAAATTCTTCACATATTCACCTGTCTAAGTGAGAAATATTAAACGAACAAATTATTTTGCAGAACTCATCCAATGTTTTATAAACAGACATTCACTTTAAAAAAGCATATTCAGTATTCCCCTTGGTTTCGACAACTGAAATATATATCTATCCATATATCTGTATATCTATATCTATACATATATATATAAAGTATGCGCCAAACACGTTATAATTTTTTCATTACCAGACACTTTGTTCGCTTGTTTTTTTTCCAATATAAAAATATGTTGTCTAGACACGATGTCTTGAATCAAGGTCAAGTGTGAAAAAACTTGCTCATTTAAATCCACCGTCGAAAATCACTCAGAACAATAATAATAACAATCATTCTTGATCATTGAACAACATGACTATGGATTAATGACGTTTCAGTGCAAGCTTTTTTTTTAAAAAAAGAACAGTATGATTTAGGATGGTAAATGTTATTTGTTTGTTTGGTTAAGGTGATTATTTATAAAAAGGTGGAAAGAATTAATTTTTCTGCAAATATATCTAGAATGAGAACATGACAACAACAGATAATGAGAATGAATTCATTGCATATATAGAGAAACAAAATATTTGGAAATACGGTACAAAATCTCGTAAGACAAATCAACCAAAACGATGTTAAATTGAACTGGAAAACTAAATGTATTTTGTTTTTCATAACAAAAAAAAGCAATGATTTATTCAAAATTAATGGCGAAAATTTGACGAAAAGTCGAATGAATGATGTAAAAAGAACAAAATAAAACGCTGCATAAGTTTTAAACAAAGAAGGTAAATGTTTATGTATAGTTGAAATCATGAGTCAATTGAAGCTAGACCACCATGGAACATTTGGAAGCACTGGATGGCCGTTTCGTAAAGGTAAAGATAAACAGAACGTTTACATTATTTGACTAATTTGTCAGGATTGAAATTGATGACAGTTTTTTATACGAACTGATACAGGTGTCTAGTGCTGCCTGATCTTCGATGATGCTTTAAATTATTTCAAACTGTAACGTGAAGTACTTTTTTGAATACATGTAATATTTTAAAACGTTACACAATAAAAACGCAGTGTCATGATCAGCAAATCTAAACTATGCTTTGAACAAGATATAGATCATTGTTAACATTTACTAATTTTCATCATATACGTTGTCAATTGATTACATTTTAAAATTTGGATCATTAAGAACCAATCCAATGATCTAAATGTTATGCGGTACGAACGAGATTTAATGGTTCTACGTTTGGTTTGTAGAAGAGACTGTGGTTTTAGTGTTATGTCCTAGCGAAGACATAAGTATGAGTAACTTTCGGGACCTATTAATGGATTATTATTCTATATATATTCTTATTGTTTGACTATTGAGTAACTAGATTGTGTATATCAATATTCATCTTATTATAAGCTTCGTTTTGACCTATGGATTATTACTGTACGATTTACTGTTCCTAAATTATACTCAGTTTATTGATTACTGTCTCCCACGTCTACAGCCCCATTTGGCTTGATCTTGTACAAATATTATTTTTTATTTTATGGTGTGATGTGGTCTGTCTGTCTGGTATATAAGCCGAGTATGTTTGGAATAAATGATTCGCATAGATTCTCATAGCAGAAGCTGCAATTTGTGTTCTGGACTCAATTGGAAGGGCTGGGCGGACAAGGGACAAATAAGGACGCTAGACTGCTCATACTGGTCGAACGTCATTGATTGGCACAGTACTGAGATTAGAAAAGTCGTATTTCGATTGGTGGATAATTCACGAGATAAAAGCCGGACATAAAATCAATAAAGAATTAGCATATGTCTTCATATTTTTTATAAAGTCATAACATTTACAGTATTGAAGAGTCAAAGCTAGAAGAAAGTGGTTTCCCAATACTATCCACCTTTCAATGGTTAGGGGATCCCATTACAGATAGTTTGAATAGACGGATTGGAAAGAAATAATTTTATGCGGAAAGCTGTTTAACATCTTTTTAAGTATTATTTAATAGTACCTTGATCGTTAGTTCGTTTGGTAAGAAGAAACTTCAGTTTATAATTGTCATTTATTAATCACATTATCAATGAGCTCTTTTATTTACTATTTGATATAAGGTGTTTTGTAGATGTGACAAAACACAACGTCGTTAGTATATGAACATTTAATATGTATGATTTATTCAATGTGTCAATTTGTTGCCATCGAGGATTGTGATTTTTGTATGTGACTAGAAACGAAAAACTTGAATTTGTAAATTGTTTTTATTTCAGCTGATAAAAACGGTAGCTTATGGTAGCCGAAGACATATAAGTCTTTTATCTGGCTTATTCTTTTTTAAATTAGTCTATGATAGAAGCTATGATCAATATATAAACAAGATGGTTCTAGCCCATTAAGAACTTGATGTTAGGTCTAGGGCTTTCTGTTAGTCACCTCTAAACATCTAACATTTCGTAAAACTGAGCTATTTACCTTCTTAATTGCATAACAGAGATGATCATTACAATTATATCAGTACCGTAGACCAGACAGAATGAAACTGATCACTATTCAGAACAAAAGAACCTGGTAGTGCTCTATGAAGTAAATCTTTGACTGTTGGTCTAAGCCATGTTGTTAGATGCAGGCTACACAGTTGAGGTTAGGGTGATAACTGTGATCAGTGCTTGGAGAAGTTAGGTAAAATGTCTCAAAATCGGTAATAATCGGACAGATTCATTCAATCTTTATTTTTCTTCAGATTTCGAATGACAGTATTCCTTCTTACATAAATTTTTATTTTCTTGTTTCGAACCGCATTCTCAACACTTACTCTTTCTTGCCATCATTACCATTACGGTTATTCTGTTTCTTATTGTCCATTTTGTTGTTCGGATATGGTGTGAGAGCTTGGACTAACGGACATTTGTACCAGACTCTATTTTGATTATAACTGACTTGTATGCTACAAGAAAAGTGTACCGTTTAATTTCTCATTTCAGATAACTATCAATGAACATAAGATACAAATGAAAAGATACCTACCTATTGGCTGAAAAGCCATTTCACAAAAAACTATATTCAACGAAATTTTCCGTTTTCCCCCTCTTATTTATCAAGTAATCAATAAGTTGTTAAATTTCATCTATTTGGAAAAGTAAAAGCCAATTAATATATGTATATATATGATGTTAGGAACAAAACCCAATTCCTCCTTAATTGCTGTTGTCTTAATGATATCCGAAAATGTCTGCTATCTAGGGTAACAAAAATATAGTGGAAAACAGAAAAAAAAACAGAAGAGGATGAATAAATGAATGAAAATATGGAAAGTTCTGGACAGAAAACAAAATTAGTTTGATGAATTTCATGTGCATTTGCTCAATACATTTCGAAAAATCTGAACACAGTGTTACTAATTGCGATATTTTAACACAAAACGTAGAGAAGTGTAACTAAACAAAAGGTGATAATTGCAAATATGAGAGACAGACACAGTCTGGTGACGTAATATTAAAGGGGGTAGCAAATTTTCACGTCGCACACCTAGAATTAAAAATAGATTGGGAATTATGAAGACAAGTGAGAATTGCGAACAAATTTTCTAATGATTAGGGTTTGCGCAAATCTAAAAAAATAATATCTCACGAAGTTTATGCATATTGATTCCGAAATTATATTGAGACCATTTCTATGACTCGTTCTAGGGGAGCATAGTTGCCAACTCCTTTTATTCATTTTAGCTATGTTGATTAATCCAGAATCCAGTTAGGTATAATATTTCTCCAATTTTCAATTTCATTTCCTCATTATTCCTACCTGCGTTGTGTTTCAACGCATACACGTTTTTTGTCTTACTCCATAGCAATCAGTTTGATGGTAAAGTGCAATGGATTGCATTTTCTTGTCTCGTTTTCTGAATTTCTGAAAAAGACTGGTTACTTTGACTAAGTAAATCTTTGTCTAACTTGATAGTAGATTTTTCTTCATTCACTTTTTACGGTAGCCTTTGATGTTCAGAATTAAACTGTAGAACATTCCCTCAAAACTCAAGTGAAATCTAGCCCCATAAACACTTACGATTACGATGGAGAGAAGCAAGATAGTTACCAGTTAACGAGATAAAGTCGTAACTATTGCATGTTTAGGTCAGGATCAAATGAGAACATGTTGATTAGTCTATTACTCAACCTACCAGCTCTAGTGAGAGCATAAAAAACATGCTAAAATATTCTTATTAGAATGACACATGAGCTTTAATGCTTTTCTAATGGACCTTTGTTAATCAGGTATTTCGGAATATATATTGTTCTCTCTCAGTTCTTATTCTGATTTAGGACAGGTCAAACAAATTATCATTAACTATGGTATACTAAACACTAGAAGAAGACAGCATTACCATAAAAGTAATATTGTCAGTTGCCCAAGATATGAATAATATGATGGGAATTAGCCTATCATCATTGAGTGTTTGGGTGGTTTGTAAAAGTTTAAAACAATACTTAATCAAATGACCTGAATCCAAGATGTAAGAGAAATATGTCGATAATATATGATACACGCAAACACACATTAATGCAGTACACATTTTTAAAGGAAACAATGATATTTTATCAAATAAAAATGTAAATTAATAGTTGAATTCATAAGTCAATTAAAGCTAGACCACCATGGAAAACCTGGAAACATTGAACGGCCGTTTCGTCCCGGTATGGGACTCCTCAGCAGTGCACATCCACGATCTCGCTCGCGGAATTCTGATAAAAATATAAATTAGTTTAGAGTATGTAATTCCCGTTTAAATCCATAGGTCATAAATCTTTAACAATCTCGACTGTTTTCTAGCTTGACAACAAAAAGTAAATGAAACTTCCTGTATGAATAATTGGTAAGATAAAGTTAAATTTTTGAATGACAATGAAATCCCAGTTGATATTTTTCGGTCTTAGTTGTAAGTTGAAGTATGATATTATGATGATATTTGTTAACCCGTATAATAAAACAAGCTTGTATGAAGGAGATAAAGGAAAAAAGTTTAACAGGCAGATTCACGAGTGCTGCAATTTTATTCTCAAAACTATACAAACATAAACATCTACGCCTTTTCAAGAATGATAATCTATAATCAATTTACCGATGACCATAATATATCAGTTATGATCACGAAACAACAAAAAATACATTGTACATTCCTTTGAAGAGGCAAAAGCCGAGTTATCATAGAACAAAATACTAATAAACTTTTAAAGTTAGGCTGACATTTGGTTAAAAGGCGAATTTCATACCATGTAAAATTAGTGAAAACGCAGGAGTGATGTATAACTGCGAATTCAGCTATCTCTGAAATCCTCCTGCACTTATAATCACACTTTATTTAATCTGGGAGTACACCACAACCACAACTGTCATTTTAACAGCTTGAAATTGTTCATATGGATACGCAAAATGGCAGCCAGATAAATCATCTAAACAAGATGATCACAACTAATGCATCAGGATGAACGCACTGACAAATATATAACATTTGAATAGAAACACTTTGTTCGTCTATTTTACATTATACATTATCTATTCTTAGTTACTACATGGTCTGAATTTACAATGATTTGAAATATTTTGAAAAAAAGATTAAAGCAGGAATGTTGTCATTCCTTGATGAATAGCAATAACTGCGTAAAGTTGGAATTGTCGACAAAAAAGTGCACATTTCATCAGATGTTCACATGATTATATGTCTAGACAGAGGATTTATGACATCATGACAGTCTATATAATATGCATATATATTTACATACTACTAATGACGTAGATGTTGGATAGATTTTAATGTCCGGAAACAGAAATCAATCTCACTTTACATAAATAACAATGGATTAGGAACTAATTTAAGATGAATACAATAACATTTTTCGACAAATTTTCTATTCTTAGATTGATTTAAGTGAATGGCTGTTACACTGGAAGTATCAACGTGAATGTTGTACAAATAAGATAAAACATCACTGATGCTACATGATTAGAAGTTTACTGTGTAAAGTAGATTTTGACGGATTGTTGTTCTGTCAGCAATCGATATTTGTTATACAACTACAATCAAACACGTTCGTACAACGAAAACTCCATATTTCAATGATAAGGACGACATTTGATCTTTGCTATTTTCGTGTTGTAACATTAAGCTGGAAATTATGAATCGCAAGTTCTCCACTTTATTCATGTTCTAAAAGCTTGAATGATAGTTTCAAAACAAGTAGCTCACTCATTGTAAGAAATCAGTCAGAAGAGTATTTAATGTACATTCAAAATAGCATACGACAAACAGTTTTGGTGTTAAAGCTGTATATAATGGAACTATAGGTTTGATTGAGCATTAGGAACTATATTGGAAGCTGATTTAGAAGTAAATTCCCGAAATACATTACTTTTATTATTCTGTGAAATTACTTTTTTCCCAAATCAATTCTTGTTAAAATCCACATTTGTATTTGAAGGCTGTTCCATGGAAGCCACACTATTCTGTCATGTTTATTAAAAACTGGAAATATTGGAAATTTAATGAACAAGGCAATCTGTCAATCAATTTCTACAGGCCAAGATCAAATGATATATACATATATTTATTTACATAGGAGTTCCTCAACTAAATTATTCAAACATTGGTACAGAAGTTATAGTTAATCTACTCATGTCTACAGTCTTTGATGGACGATCTGTATGAACGCTTCTGTGAACAGGCAAAGTAAGAGCTGTCATCCAACAAATATGTTCAAAACAGAATATTAAAAATATCTAGTCGTATAGCATTCAACAAAACATTAGTGTCTACTTCGATATGAATATAATACACTGACATGCCATTGTAATATAACACCAATCTATACTTGTTTATATTTCTATATTTCCTAACACGTCACTACCTTTATCTCTGCAATCTAGGCTGAATGGTTTAGACATTCTATATAATTACTATTTTCATCTTCGTTGAGTTTATTAACGACTCTATAACCATAGATTGTACACAACCATGAAATTAACTGAAATATAAATGAAATCATGTTCAATACCAGATTAAAAGAGATTTTAATTTAATGAGTCTTTCGTGCATGTACAGACACACAAGTACTTCTTCACTTGTGTGTTCGTGTTTTTAGTTATTCGAGTAAAACTGAATAAAATGGACAGTTACTATGGTATCTGATTGCGTCTCCAAAACTTGATTTGAACATAAAATTTTCTACAGATATTATCGTATTCTATAATGTAGATTAAGTCAACACAACCTCATCATACATCTTTTCTACCTGAAACATTGAAATTTTACTCTTTTCTATATGAGACAAAACAGATATTGAATCTTTTTCAAAGTTGAAATCATGAGTCAACTGAAGCTAGACCACCATCGAAAACCTGGAAGCACTGGACGGCCGTTTCGTCCTATTATGGGACTCCTCAGCAGTGCGCATCCACAATCCCGCACTTGCGAGATTCGAACCCAGGACCTACCAGTCTCGAGATATTGAATCAACTATATGATAATAGGTATACTAAATTTGACCACATCATACCATGAATGTTTTTAACATTTTAACTACTCAGTCTATATTATTGTTGATGAGAAATACTACGCACTGAAAATAAAAATAAATTTATATTTACCATGTTTTTATCTGTGGGTGTTTATATCTTCTGGTTGTTGATGTTGTAGG
Source organism: Schistosoma mansoni (assembly GCF_000237925.1). Taxonomy (NCBI): domain Eukaryota; kingdom Metazoa; phylum Platyhelminthes; class Trematoda; order Strigeidida; family Schistosomatidae; genus Schistosoma; species Schistosoma mansoni. The sequence continues at coordinate 8,395,051 of NC_031502.1, read as the reverse complement.
TTGGAAATGGTTAGTCTCAATTGCTATATTTGAATAATTTTCTATGTATGACCCTTAAGAGTAACGATTTAAGACAGTGTCTAAATGGAAGAGGTAGCTAAGTGGATAACGCGTTAAATGTTTGGAGCAGAAGATACTGGGTGTGAGTCTCAGTGTGAACATTAATTACTGGGTGTAGATGAATCCATCTGATTATTTTCAAATAGGACGAAAGAAATATCCTGGATCTTACTACTGATTAGTATCCAACTTTATCGTGTTTTACTTTCATTCCCCGTTAAATGAACATGTCTTCTATGCAATGTTTAGCCCCTTGTATGTTTAAGTCGTGTTTATGTTGTGTTCTGGGGAAAAGTAGTATAAGATAATCTATCAGTCAGTCAGTTAGATTTTCTGATATGAAGCATCAAAGTTGGTAATTATTTATTATTTTACCGATATCTGCATTGATAAAATCTTGTTTATACCTCTTAGGATGCTCTTGTTAATTTTATTGATTTATACGCTTACATTACGGGCTGATCTTGATGGGGTAACCATTAAAAGGACGGGGACACTGAACAGCTGTTTTGTCCTAGTTTGGGACTTATTAGCAGTGTGAAGCCAAGACTTCACTAGGCATCGGACCCGGTGTCTTCGGGTTTCAATCTAAGGGCTAAGCGTTCAAACCACTGAACCAACATCTGGTGATATACAAGTTTAAGTTTAATCAATTCGCGATATTAAGCAACGTGGTCAAATGATTTTCTTTTCTAACAAACAGATATTTTGAAAATTTCTTTCTGAATAATGATCAATTTGCTTTCACTAGTGACTAGCTACGGGATAAATTTCGTAAATCTTTGATTAGAGATATTAGACAGTGAAGTTATCTATGTCACATGTCAAGTAATTGCCCAGTAATGACATTAAACTAGAATTGTGCTAACATCGTGAGATGAAGTTAGGAAACTAGATGCTGATCTAGTTAGTGAATTTCATCGTACTCTCTATGAGGTCTCTAGTTCAATCTAGTGTAGAATTATGAGTGTACACTACTGAGGAGATTTTTAAAACAGAAAACTATAGCTACTTATGACTTCATGCTTTCCAGTCTTTCTTTATAGTTATTATTAGTTCACAAAATTCACCAAATCTTACCGGGAAACGATGGATTCAATGAAGAAGGAAGGCATTTTTCAAATTTTAAAACTAAATATCTGCATTATTCTTGAATAATTGATAATGATCCGTCAACAAAGGACAGGTATTAAAAGCTTCAAATCATTTCTTCAAAAAAGAAATAGGGGTATTTTTATAATTGAATACTTTCATTCGTAATTTATGTAACATTTTGAAATGCTACAATACAATACTTGGTCTATTACAATCCAACTGGTCTATTGGGTAGATTTTTACTAATTTCAAAGATAGTTTCACTAGACAAAATTTATAAGTAGTCAACTGGTTGTTTACAAAGACTAAATAATTAGTATGAACCCAAATAATATTTTTCTTACTTTTAAGGATATTTAAAAGCAGTGAATGTAGCTAATAAGAAAGTGAGTTCTCATTGTCAGAGGTCACATACCGAAGAAATTTAAATTTATAGATAGAATCATGGACTAACTTCAACAGGAGACGTACTAAAACTAACATGGACGTATGTATGATGTTTCAATTTTGTTTAAGACTTCTCAGAAGTGTACACGGACAATATCTACATACAATCGCTAATACGTTATGTAGGATGACAGATGTGAACATTTCACGAATCTGAAACTACGATGGGTCAAAAGTTTTGTTTACTGGTTTTCAGTGATTCTCTAAATAATGTCAGTCAATAACGAGGAAAATTTCTAGGTTGAGCTGATTTCCAGAAAGCAGTCAACTGTAAGAGTTTAAGTTATTCACCGTTTCACGGATATATATATTTGTCGTTTGCATTTCACTACGCTACGTCTGTATTTCATCTATCAAAGAAAACAGTGAATTCTTCGGAAATTCAAAACATTTAGCAGCTGATGTTGTTAGTCAGACTCATATTTTTTAATTGATAGTTTAAGTAGTGATTAACAGTGAAATCCAGGGTGACTAACCAAAACTGATTTTGAGGTCATCTGACAGATATGCCGCTATCAACATTTAAATGTTTTCACTGAAACTAAAACTCAGTGAGTCCGCCAGTGGGTCTTTTATCAGTATACTTGTCAACATCGGCTGTATTTCCAAATGAGTTATAGTTTGAATTGTACGTAGCCATCAAGCAACATTTTTTTCAGAATAAGTGCCAATAAATTTGTGTGCTATCATAGTGATTTCATGAGTAAGATTCAGGTGTGTCCTATTCGTCAAAACATTCGTATCGTTAAGTTATATCCAATTGGCTAAATCTCAACTAGTTGAATCAAGTCACATGTCTGAAACTTGTCTAGAATCTGGTTTAAATTCTTCGTATAGAATATTAGAAACAGCAACACATTTAGAATTTACAGGGAAACAACAGTTTAGAAATGTTAATTATCTGACAAATTACAATATTCAATTTACTAATCGGTTTAATCTAGATGCATCAGTAGACCATGTAAGTGAAATACGGACAAACGTGGATCATTGCATATTTAAGTAAGGAATAACCTTTCTTTAAACCAAATTGTCTCACTAATACATTTTGCTGTAATTGACATAGAAATTTTACTATTGAAACAATGAGTTTATCTTCATCAGTGATTAGTTTTCAAAAATATTTCCTGTCTTTAGTGGAAAGAAGCGCATTCGGAGTCTTGAGGATTATTGTTTTTAAATAAAAAATCAGACTAATCCAGCACTATGTAGATTTTATTCGATAGTTTACTGATTTACACATTTCAAAGTCTGTCTATTATGGTATCCACTCTACTTTCTTTTACGAAAAATCCAAACGATTTTGAAAAAAAATTATGTGCTTCGTTTTCCTTATTCAACACGTGTGAGGTATCAAAGATTTTCGGGGATTTTTATGTTTATTTGGTGAGTACCCGGTATAAGGGCATTATTTCACTGAGGATTTCATGTTCTAATTTTCCATTAACTTATTGTTTTTCAACCATGTGGGATGTTTTACAGTGGAATGTTCGTAGAAGACATGTGGATAGCTTCATATGGGTTAATTGAAATCCCAAGTAAAAATAATGCTTTTAATTGAGATAATTGTTCAACCTTACACATTTCTAACTTTATTCATATCATGATACAACATGACATTCATCTAATGTCAGTGTTGATAACTGCTTCAATTCAGATCTATCTCGACTTCACTGGCGAATAGAACTTTAAGAATTCAAACTGTAATTAATTGAACGATATCCCAAATGAAATTGATTTGTAACGAACACTTTCAGTTTATTTAGATGATTTTCACAAAACCATTTTATCAAAACTATCATAGTCACCCCACTAATGAATTACTACGTGATGAGTTCTTGAAGTTCTAGTGGGAAATCATGACCCATGGAGTTAAAATACATTTCTGAAGTGAAAGATTTTCGGCGATGAAATCAGATAAGCATTAAAAAATATAACGAATTCCTTATTCGATGATAATTTTAAACAGGAATTAAAAACCTAGAGACTTCTAAAAATCGATTTATCAGAGATTATTTAAGAGTGTTTAAAGTTTCACAGTTTATATTTGTAATAAAATAGGGAAATCCCCTTTGAATAATCTATTGGACAATGCAGAGTGCATATTTCACACAATGTTTATCCTAGCAAGTGGTAATCAGGACTAACAGTTTTAGTAAAATAAGGTTATTTTAAATCGACAAGTTAGAATCAATTTTTCAATCTACATGGGGTAGGCTTAATGAAAAAATCGATTAGAACCCATAAATTTATTGCTAAACAGTCTGTTAAATCGCTCACGTTTTGAGCTTTACTACCAGATCATTGATTTCATTATTAATGTTTTCAGAGCACTTTTGCATCAAAATAACGAAACGAAAATTTAGGAGAATTGCTTCTAGATGATGAATTGAAAAATGCAGTAACTAAATATGATTTATTGACCTATTCAACAAAGTTATGTTAAGACTTAATCTGACCATTGAGCTGTTAGTCATTGAAAGTCAAACTGCTTTCGAATTGACTGGTACAATTAGTTTAACGCTATTATATGTGTTATCAGATTTTCCTTTTTCTGGCCACAGGACAATTCTTTTACTCTGGAGTCATGCAATTCTGTGCAAAATAGATAGAAAAGACAATATATGAGAATCTTTATTCTCAGACAAATAATCGAGCCTTAAAAAATAGGCCTTAAAGATTTCCTAAGAAGCTATATTACCATTTGTTTTATCGCTTCTCAACCACCTCTTTATATTAAAATGGGAGTTTGTGGAGATTGTAGTAATTTAATAGTTGAATTTATGAGTCGATTAAAGCTAGACCACTATGGAAAACCTGGAAGCACTGGACGGTGGATTGATTTAAGTTAGACATTAACACCATTGGATGCCAGCTCAGTCGTCTAGAGGTTAAGCTTTCGCGCACAAGACCGAAGGTCCTGGTTTCGAGTCTCGCGTTCTGGAACATGGATGCGCACTGCTGAGGAGTCCCGTATTAGGACGAAACATCCATTCGGTGCTTCCGGGTTTTCAATGGTGGTCTAGTTTTAATTGACTCATGAATTCAACTATTAAACTCATTGCATGTCTTTGATATTCATTCACTTAAACTGCATTGTTTATGTGTGAAAACAGTGCATTATAACAGAAATATCTTTAATAACATAGTAAAAAAGATAACTCTTTCCGTAATGTCTTTTTCACAAGGTTTCTTGAGTAGACCAGGAGAGATGACTTGACAGTTTTAACTAGTTACGGTTAGGTGTATAGCTTTATACATTTATATTAAAAAACAATGAGTTTGCGTTGGTTTTATTAGTCAATCCATCACGAACAACGTAGAACTTGGCATATATATATATAGTGGTTAAATTTATACTTTTTAGATTATATTTTTGTCATTTTCAATTCCCAGTTCTATACAGTAGAACTGTCTTAACGTTATTGTTTAAAATTATGACTTTGAAGTACGGTGGCATTTCTTTTGAATTCCAGATATTCTTCAATTGTAAGAATGCTGCCTTTATTTTGCCAAATAGCGACTTCACATTTACTTCAGATTTCTCTTGTTGATCAATGACTATGCCTACGTACATAAAGGCCTCCACTTCTTCCAGAGATTTGACATCAATTGTGTTTTGATTATTACTTGCTGTGTTAAACTTCAAAACTATGATTTCAAGTGGCAAAATCACTATGCAAGTAAAATAGAAATAAGCCAGCAGTACGTTACAATTAGATTGTTTTATCTGCACCTTTGGATGTTGAAATAAGCATAAAGGAACTGAGTGGGGCGAATGAGTATTTTATGATCTTTCGCATTAAATCCTTGGAGAAGGAATTATATCGATTAATTGTTAATTATCAAACTAGGTTATTAAAATTGTATGCACATAATTTAAAAATAACATTCTCTGAAGAAGTGGCTTACACTGAGTCACGAAACGTTAGAAAATCTAATTTTTCTACTCATTGGGATATTACAAATATATTATTTACTAATAGTTTTGAAAGTTTACACAACGGCTAAAACAGCGATTATGTAAGAAATATAGTTTGTTCAAGTGCATCTGAAGGACTTATTTGTGGGAAAACTGGAGAAGTCATAAAAAGTCTGTTGAATCCAATGTGGATTATGAAGATAAAGAGCTTCAGATGATTCGATACCTTTACTAGGAAGACTGATAGGTTACTCAGCATTAAGGGTTCCCAAAGAATATGGCTAGTTAAATTTTGAAGTTAACATGTAGTCATCCCCAGACGATTTCAGTAAAGTAAATGGAATGTGTAAAGTGATTAGTTCAAATTGCAGAAACTAGAAGAAAAGTGAGGGTTGGATGTTATGTTTCTTCTATGTAGAAAGGTGCTTAACCGAAATGTAAACTTAAAGTAGCGATGAAGTTTGCCAAAATAGGTGCCAGGTGGTAGTTGTTGTTTATCGTCACAGTTTTGTATATTTTTCAGAATTTCCATACATTACTACCAAACAAAAACTATTGATCTCAGTAATAGATGTGTTTTATAAAATTCTTTTGTATTTTTACATAACACAATGTGCTTATAAGGCTTTTCCATTGTTTATGCGAATTAATGAATGAGTTCTCCGGCTGGTCTCAAGAAGAAATTATAGGAATAGTAGTACGTAAATCGAGCACAAACTCAAGCCGTTGGTAGCATCTTATTTTTAATTATTATCTTGTAAGGTAAATTATCTTTTAATGATAATTCTGCAAATATAACAGATTTCTGAATAATCTGAGGATGACAGAATGAAGGTTCCTGAATTGTTTTCCTCACTCAAATTGAAAGCTCATTGTTATCAGCAAAACAGGAACTATCAACATGTGAATCTACTTGTCCTAATTATTCAACAAGTATATGTTCCTTCTTTAATATCAACATCGTATGATTATTTTCCGTCTGGAGTTTATACTTCAGATTTGTGTCTTGTTTGGGAACCAACGATACTGATCAAACTCTTGATCACCCTAGAAGACATTACTTTCATTGTTGCTCTGTAAACTTTGTATGAGAAAAACGTATATGAACTTATTATTTCATTATGACCTCTCCAATTTTCTGACACGTGTTCTCCAGATATATTTGGATTTTTTAAATCTTTTACGCAATGGAGTTTTTAATCACCTGTGTCTTATTCCCAAATGTCAGCATATCCATGATAGATTAAACTGGTCAGCCTATTTTTCTCGTTATCTAGTGTCTGTGTAAATGTTAACTAGCATATCTGATCTGCTATTCTAAGTAATGCCCACTAATTGATCGGTTCTTATCATCTGCTTCAGCTTATTGTAACAGTTTCATTGTATGATCAACTTATTCTTTGGATTGTGACTGTATTAGTCAACAGCAATTCATTTTATTAACCGATTGGTAACCAGTATAATTTGTCCCAATGTATGGACAATCCATTCCAATCCTTATAACTTGTAAGAAATCTTCTGTTCGCTTTCTCAATACCATTTATTTTACTTTTTATGCAACTTATTTACATCATTAACAGTTAATGTTGTACCATCAAGCTTTATTTATTCACATTATGAATTATCAATAATATATCTCAACATCTAATTGTATCAGACTTTGTTCTTATTTCTCCTAAGAAAACTGATATCGCACACAAGGTCAAGTTACGAATCATGTGAAAGCGCAGGCAAGTAGTTTTTTAATACGTATGGGTATGCATTATTAAATAATACTTAAGTAAATTTAGGTTGCTTTGCTACTAAGCGTGTAGACGGTTAAATACGATTATGTCCTTCTATGATACTGAATTTGATATAAAGCAATGATATCAGAACCACAAAACTATTCCTGAAAACATTTGTTTATTCAGGTAATAGTAATTTACAACTTTCATATTCTCCTTTCCAACCACGTCACAGAACACATCAGTTTATATAAAGGGTAAAATACTTTATAAAGGTTTAATAGAGTATAATGTTGCAGACGTAAATTTATGACATACATTCACCAATTGCGACATAAAACTTGAAATCATATAAGCAATGCCCGGACAGAAGGCATCTAAAGTGCAGTCTATATGGGAAAACATAGTGTGCCTAAACAGTTGTTAACGTAGTGTAACTATAAAGCTGAAATAAAACGTCCACATTTTTGTATGATCCATGTGACACAGCCGAAGCTTCAGTAACATTGCGAATATTGCAGCCAATAATACTGGTGCTTTCATTATACAGTTCTCGGCAGCTATTAAATTTGCCTTAGTCTCAATCCGGATCGAGCGAAAAAGGTTCCTATTCTAGCAGACATATTACGTCGACAGACAACTTCACGGTAGTCTGCACAAGTCACTTGATTATTGCAATTACATTAAAGGAACTTCCCAGTAGTTCCATTTATTGTAGCCGCTTAATTGTCACGTCTTCTCTAAAATCCTGTGGACCGATCGTGCATGAGCATCAGGTACTGAAATTAACTCTGTGACCTTGAAATCCTTCAAACGCTTCTGATTAGCTCGTTCACAAATCATAGTCTCGCCATCTGACCATACATAATACTTGTGACGACATTATATATGAAAAATAAAAAGTCAGGTAGACAAATAGATGGTGAGAAGAAGTAAGGATAATAAGGAAAATAATGTGAAGAACTATGTGAAACTCAGAATGTTGGATAATAAGTCAATATTACTAGGCTAGGTTCAGGATGGAAACCAACGGTTTTTGAATACATACAAAATGTCTGCATTTTCGTATGCTCAAGGCTTCGACAAATATTTGTATACTCCCTAGACAACAACAGTAGAAGTCAGAGAACCAGATGCAACGTACTTAGTAGGTGTTCACCGGCTTAAGTTGTCAAACTCCATTATGAAATCTCCGAAAGAAACAACAGTGTTAGAGATACTAAACACCACTAA
>NC_031502.1:8371062-8386367 GCF_000237925.1 Schistosoma mansoni | reverse complement strand
TCGTAAAACAAATAAAGAGAATTATGGCTATAATAAATTCACTATACTTATATTGTACTGGGTGGAAAGCAACACAACAAACATATCAGTATTGTAGAAATCCTTTACATCATCATAAAAAGCTTTTTAATCCACGACAACGTGGGTCGAATTCAGTTCGACTACTGTCAGGACCTAATGCTAAAAGTAATAATAGAAGTATTTATGGTTGTAATATGCGCAACAACAGTCATACTGATAATACTGGTAATTCGAAAAAGTCGAAAACAGTAAATTCAAGTTATTCAACAAGTATCATGAACTGTGAACAAGATTCATTTCGAGACATTAAATTATGTTCCAATTATTCTGAAAATACAAAGTTTGGATTAATGAAAATTATACGTACCTGTAACCTGATGAGTTTTCTATTAAATGAGAAACAAATGTGCTCAAAGCATTTTGAATTGATTAAATTATTTATTGAACAGTTACAAACAATAATAGAACATTTAGAAAAGGATATTGATAATACATTAAAAAACTTGGTAAATTTTAGTATAGATATATTTTCGGAGAAAATTGTCACTAAGGGATCAAAGTATTTGAAGACAATAATTAATTGTTCCGAATGTAATGAGAAATCTTTCATCGATTCGCCACTGATGAAACACTTCAATAATGAATCATTCAGCACTGAACACTGCGATCATTACTATAATTCAACAAAACTGGGGCAATCTAAATCACAGAACCACACACTGGACGACAATAAAATTAAAAGTTCTTCTAATTGTAGAACAAACAGATTTTGGAGCCATCTTTTGTCGCATACAAAGATAGATTGTCATCAAATGGCAGATGTAACATATTCAGATACTTCCTTTCAGTTTTATCCAACTAAGTGTGTACTTGAATCCATATCATCATTGTCTTCTGACTCATGTTCATTACCTCTATTCTGTTCCACCAACTACTTGTCTTCCTCTTCATCCTCCTCATCCTCATCGTCATTATTGTCACCTTTATCTTCACCACATACATATTCGACTTGTACATCAGTTTCCAACAATTCAGTTAAATCACCAGAAGAAGAAACTGTGGAAAAATTAAATTTTAAACAAATCGCAACTTATCATTGTCAAACTTTAAACGATTTAAATAGAAATGTAAGACTTGAAAATAAACAGATTAATGATAGGCTATTTATGTATCATCCAATTAATGTCAATGACGAGGAATACAAGAAACAGAATAGTTCATTGAAAAAATCCGTAAGTTTTATGACAGTGTTCAATTTGTTCTTATTAAAAACAATGGAACTATTTAATTACAATTAATCGTAAAGACTTAACCTAAAAATGGATGTAGCTAATTACCAGCCATTTAGTAGCAGGTTTCAATTTAAATTTATATTGACTATTTTGGGCTATATCGTAATAAGTGTATCTGAGATAATACTGTCCTTGCAGTTGAACTAGTTGTGTGACAATAATATCAGAGGTAATAACTCATAATACAATTCACAGATTTCTATGTATGTGATGGTTAGATCAGCTTGGTTAAATCTCACAATTTCTGTTTATGAATAAGCATATCTTGGACTGATCACGTTTCATCCATAAATTTGACTATGATGATTTTATAATAATTATCATTTCAAAACATCTTGTTGAACAGACCCTTAAGTGTTTACGTAGTCTATAAAGAACCTAGGCTAAAATGGCGAACGAATTACAAAGAATTGAGTCTACTAAATTTGTAATTCTTGTTTTACAACTGAACTGATCGACTGATGCTTGACTCAGCCAGAAAGAAATCGTTAATTTCAAGCATTACGCTTTTATGGATAGTATACAACAAATAATTCCTTCACGAAACTTGTATGTGTTGAATAACCCTCTTCCTTTTGGTTGGTTTCCAATAGTCTTAAGAAATATTATCCACAAGTTACATTGATTTATCGTTCCCTGAATGTCATCGTACCTACAAAGAATCTTGAAGGTTTCGGGTTCAAACCCATGTGTGGTTATGATTGAGCACAAATAAGAATTCTCCAAATTGGATAAAGCAGCTGACCAATGATTCCTAGTTCTCAATGATCAACTGTGATGAAACTCATATTCAAAGTACGTAAGATGTGTAGTGAATTTTACGTGTTCAGGGGTGACAATTTGAAACTGTTCTATGTTCCATAACCCTTATTTGCCTTAATTTGACTTTTAACTGTTCAATACTCATAAATACTTCATAACTCTGAAAACAACTATGGAATAATTTCAGCTGGTCAATTGTCCGTAAGTTGATATCAGTTCGTACTGAGAGCCACGTTAAAACTGGCAAAAATCCTTCCTCTTTTATATATGTTAGTGTTGATCAGAGTTCAATGAATAAGGTTTAAAACTATTAATATAATAGCTAGCTTTATTTCTTTGCACATTGGATTGCTTCCAATTGATTTGTGTTTAGGTTTATTTTTCGAATGAATTGAATGATAAGTTGTATCATATTTGAGTTTGTTCGAGTATTCGTTCTTCAAACATTCCACTACTACCCTTCCATCAGCAAAAGGTGCTCCCTTAATACACATCTACACATAATGATGATATTTATTTTTTGACTGGTATGAACTAAGAGACGTATTTTGTTACCTTATATTTTCAAAAGTATAAATCTTTATATGCTATTCAATAGACTGTTATTGGTATTGGAGATGTTTTGATTATAGTCTTTTGTTTATGGTTATGTAGTGATGTAATTTGACCATTGCTTTTAAAGTAAGAGACACTAGTATTCGTCGTATTATTGATGCCTAACCCCTCCCCATAAAAAATATTAGCTTTACAAAAATGGTATCAATAGAACATTTTATATCTTTTAATAATCTGCTTAAAAGTAACTGGATTGGTTTATGTACATTTGTTTAAAAAAATTTCTCAAGTGATGAAAAAAGAGACTAACAAATTGTATAGCTAGACAGAAAACTTCACTTCTATTATAACTATTGATTATAGTAGAGTGATGTGATAATGGTAATAACATTAACTAAAGACTGTTGTACAATAGGTTTTAGTTCTTCAGACCATAGAATTCCACACCCGTAACTCTATATTGAGTTCAACCTAGCATGTCTAGGTCTTTTCTGAAGAGAACAACACTTTCAAGTGATTGATTTGGAACCCAATGATTTACAGAACTTCTGTTTTCGGCAAGTTATAGTCTCATTTTTGACGTCTTTGATTTTACAGATTAAGGTGCTTTCATTAACAGTTCAGACTATTCATTGTGAAGTTGGTTAAATGTTATCATGCACATCGGGAAACGTGAATACTGTAAGTCTGGTTTTGTATAAGGTCTGTTGTCTAACCAACTAAAGAGTTTTGAGATAGAAAAAAGTAATTATTTAGTGATCCATACTTATCAATGATTTTTCCGATCTTAATCTGAAGTCTGAAAATCATCTCCGAAATCATATAAATAGCCAAAAATTGGCGCAAGCGTTCACAATCACAATAGTTATCTATAACTTCCTTTCAATCTTAGACACTAATTATCTTCAGTATGACAATTCGTAATGATAGAAGATGGAACCGATTGTGAAGCTATTTGTTATTTCTGTTGGCAATTCATTACGTTTTGCTAACGCATTTTTGCGTAGTTTTACATAATCGTCTATTGTAAATTCTTGAAAATTTACAAGCGGTTCAAAAACAAGATTAACTTTAGTTCAAGATTTTCTCTACTGTTATGGTTCCCTGTCTGTTTATCCATCTACCTGACTATAATATTCTTGCTATTCGTGTCACTCAATGTGAAACTGATTTTCATCACTTGTGCATATCAATCGAACAACTGTTAAAAGTGTCTTTAAGGTAAAAGGTTTAATAACATTGGTTAGGACTTGTTCGAAACCAAGGAAGCGACCTAAACTATGTCACGAAATGTCAAAAATTCAGTTTTCTATTCATTTGGATATTACATATGTACTATCATTATATCGTTGGAAACAAACCACCCAATATTCAGTCTATTTGAAATTATCAAGTCAAGCCATAGTGATCACGTTTACTTGTTTAGAACTATTGTGAATTCTCACTAATCCTCTGCTGTCTGGTGAAAGTGTAAGGACGTTAGTATAACATACTAAACTATAGGATTTGAGATAGGATTGTAAATGAAAGAGAAAAACATCTAAGTTAGGATTTTGAAAACTATCATCAGAGGCTATTGTGCATAAAGTTATAAGCTAAAATGAAATATCGCATAACTTCTTGGTATTTGATGGCATATGTTTGAGGTGATTGGTTTTGTCCAAAGAATACACGCTAACTATTCATTGACTGCGTTAATCTATCATGTATACACATAACTACTTACAAACTCTTGTTGTTTCTTCATTATTATTAATGTTAAAATTATCGTTTTCCTCTTCTGGTTCGCATAAATTCCTTGATAGAATATTGACGCTGAATAATTAAGTTTTGTATATCATATTGTACTGATTGTTCAACATATTTAAAACCATAAATTAATAATTTTATTCATTGTTGGCTGACCATGAAAGGTTTCTCTTTTGTTTACGTCCAATTTTGATTCTTCAGAACTATCCTGGACTCTTGTGGTACATTCAATGGATTTCCAAGTTGGAAGTGCCAATCTTTTGATTTATTTTTGTTATTACGTTTATATTTGTAGGATTACATATTAGTCAGCCCCAGTCTTTGAGAAGTTTTTCTGCAATTTAGGTCAGTAGATACAGTTAAATTCTAATTTCGCTTATAACCTGATATTCATAACTCCATCCATCAATCTATCTAACATTTTTCACGTAGTCGGTTTTTAGTCTTTTCCAAGGTTTGTTTATTATTTAATACTATAACCACTATAGTTTATTGTTCGATACATCATACGCTTCTTCTATGCTTGAATGTTTTTTTTATAAAAAAAGTAATAATGGTTGAGGCTAGACAGGTTAACAAAAACCGAATCATCGTTGTTATTTTAATCTTCATAACTAAGTATATGTCTTTCTGGTTGTAAAAAGTTCAACGATAACAGGGTGAGCAAAATTTTAGCTGTTCATAAATCGATTAATCTATAAGTATCAGAAAGAAGATAAGAGTCGAAATGCAAGAGACTTTACATATAACATAACCATGAATTACACTTAATTTTATCATTATCTAATCTGATAGTAATGATGGAGATCGATTACTAATTACACCAGTGTATTTACTCGCTTAAAATGTGATTTGTTAATTTTTCACAGTCAGTTTTGTATGGCTGAACACTTTTCAAAAAAATAGCTCTTATTTGCATAATTATGACTATTATTAACTTTTTAATTAGGAGTTTTCGATGTTATTCGAAAAAACATGTGAGAAAATGTTTCTTGGTCTATACTACTTGTTTACACCATGTGTTTACTTAGATATTTTGTAGATGGATTTTCATAGTTTGTTATATGATTCAGCTTATGAAAATTAACTAAATATTCAAATCTTTTCACAAACACCTCAGTGAATAAAGTTACTGAGTTCACTAATTACTTGATCTAAGGTTGATGGTGATCACTGAAATTGACTAAGCCCAAATCGATAAAATAACTCATGGATGACAATATTTGATCATCATACTACCAGAAACTGACTTAAGTAAAGCAAAATCATGGGCCTTTAAACGCCAATTGAGTGGCCTTAAATTATCTTACCGAAAATCCTAAAACTCATCTATTCAATGTCATTTTGGGATCATGTGATGTGTTACTGTCATCGTTTACAATAGCAATCCAGCTATGGTTTGTGTTAAGAGCATATATGTATATAAACTTTTTACCATGCTTTATATAGTTCAGTTAGGGCTTCTAATAATTTCAAAACTAATCGTATAATTGATCTCTTCTCAGCGAAATCAGTTACTATTCTTTAAAGACTGTTTATAACTTGAACAAACGTATCCATTAATAATGATGCTGTTACATTCATAACAGTGGCAATATTCATGCCCCCTTACATAGATATATACTAACAATCATCATAATTAGCACAATGATCGATTAAAACTCATTCCATCTTGGTTTACAAATCTATAAAAACATATCATGTAGTGAGAATTTCGCCTAATGCTGATTTTTACTTTCAAATCATCATGTCATCTCAGGGACACCAATGTTTTGAAATCAATTTTTCTGGGCGGATAATTTATTGGCTTATCTCTTTAAATAAAACGTTATGATCATCGTCAATTATGACTGTTAACAGTTGAAAAACTGTCCTGAAAGTGTTTTGACTCTAATGAAATTGGTGAAAATTATTGTGAATAAGGTTGTCTTTTTACAAACACCAATACTTTTAGTATCATTGTATACGATTGTGAAACAAAGTAACATTTCTAACTTCAAACAGTCATGGGAAACACGATTTCAACTAACAATATTGAAATATTTTGAAACAATAGAACGTTTTAAAGATTCCTTCTTTGTTTGATGATTGTCAATGAAAGATATTCTCCAAGACGTATTAATAGAATGCTTTCAAGTTCATGTGCACTTTGATGTGAGAATTTTTATATTATCTCTAGGTACAAAAGGTTCCAGGAAATCATATCTTAAAGTGTTAGCGAACAGGTGGCATAGTTCTTTTTTAATTTGAGTATATTCGTTTTATTCGGTGAGGTATAACTACACATAAAATCAAGACAATAATAATTTATTTGATTGTTCTTTGATAGACTGAGGAAAAAAACTGAATATGCTCGTCAAATTCCATTTTTTTGTTGATTCACATACTATCGATTTTGGTATCGGCAGTGTATTAGTTGAATCCCAAGAGATACTTGAATAAGAATGCGTAGATGATGATTTTATGAATTAGTTAATTGTTTTAAGTCTATCAGATCTATTTATGAGTTATACTCATTTGTAAAATTAATGATTAAAAATTCGTGTTGAACTCCAACTGAGATCATTTTGTTACAGAAATTTATGACGTTCACAGTGAAACAGTTATAATCAACGACAACATGCCGTTGCTAACTCTTTGCCCAACCCTCCCCCTTTATGCGGGCTTGGGGCCAGCAGTAACCCTAGAAGGACTAAAGGTGGAGTTATATTACTATTGTATTGGTTATTTGAAAAAACATTTCAGCCAGTCATTGGTAATATATATGAGGATAATTATTATCTATTCTCACAGGAGAGAATAAAAAGAGATGAATGAATAAAAAAGGAAACTTCCCAGTTTTGCTAAATTTTTCAACTGGCCTAACATTGTTGAATCGTACAACATGAGAGTGAAAAGAAAAGAATGAGATAGAAAGTTGGTTATTTAAGCTGAAAGATTAGGCGACAAACAGGCAAACACACACAGACAGAAGTAAAGGCAAAGGAGCGAAAGCTTATCATCTTGCTGTTTTTCAGTTTTTCTAAAACAGAACACAGTCTGCTTTTTTCCACGTTGTATTTATTTGTTGCTTGTTTTGGTTTTTCATATTAAGTCATTTTTTCTGAAAATCTTGTGGTGATCATAGTTGACGCATTATGTCTAGACATAACCAGCTGTCGTTTTCTGTCTCTAAATAAGAATAAAATACTTGAGCATAGTAACATACAGACAGTGTCACTCTTTCTCACTTAATAGTCTATGCATTTCAATCAATCACTCAGTCATTCACTAATCCAACTATTATATATATATATTATATATATATATGCTCATAAGTTATTTATTATTAATATCATACGTATATTATTATTAAAAAGGGTATGAGTTTCCTTATCGTAGGTATACTTAACTAATTTTTGTTCATTCTTGTTGAAATATGCATATCTTGAGTGAATATAGCCTTCTTATTACAGGCTTTATAGAATAGTAAGGTTGCGGCTAAAAGCGGGATCCAAGACCCATGTTCCATTTTATTCGGGGCTGATCAATCGGTTATTATTCCATCCCGGTAGCATTCGTTTCAAAAGAGAAAGCTTTATCCACTGAGCTATTGAGTGCAGATATGCTCTAACTTCATCCCTTATTTCTCAATTACTCTTAGCGTTAGAATTTCCATAATCAATGATTTTCCAATAATTCCATTGGTACTAATTACGCACGTAAATACAAGTGAAATTCATAGGTAAATAGATTTAGTCGGAGTTTACCCACAACATTCTTGTCTTCATCAGTTATGTCGTACAGTGCTCTTTTGCTTATTTTTCCCGTTTGTTTAGTGGACAAATGCTGACCCACTGAAGACTTTACTTCAGACCTAATTTTTTTTCTAAATTTGTGTTTCGACTCGTTGTATTGAGCTGGGCTAGACCAAACATGTCCATAAAAGACAGTTACTGATAACTTCAGCGATTTATTTATAAACATTTTTGATGCTAATTTTTATATCCTCAGTATTTAAAAATTTATGGGTTCCTGTTATGTTTTTTCCCATCGAAATCTAGCACCGATTACTTTAACCAATTAAGCATTTTACACCAGACTACTAAAATGTGATCATTAGCACTAATGTTTAGGTAAATAATCGTACGAGTTAAATGTTTTATACTGAAAAATCATAACAGCAGCATTCTTGTTAGGAAACGATAATCAACAGAGTCAATCAATTTGAGGTCGAGGACGACTCCACTTTATGAGTTTAATAAAGGTTAGAAGTTGAAAACCGTTTAACTGTCTGGCCAAGTGAACGAAAGTTAACATTCATTGACAAGTAGATCTTATAGTTCTGGATTTAGGCCATTCACTTTAGAGGATTTCTGAACTATACTAAGTTGTATTAGCGGTAAGTTGTCACTGCCTTTTGACAACTTAACTTCTCAATCATTTTGCGACTACACCCATACAGATAATTCTAATTCATTGGCTCAGACAAGGATGATCATTTGACTGATATCAACACTCATTGTTTTTTAAACTACAGTCTTACACTACTTATAAGTAGATAAAACAAAACGCTATAATTTACATAATGGGTTGGTAGCCATGAGGCTCTGAACAACCGTGTCATCTCGACATGAGACTCCTCAGTATACTTCATCCCTACCTGGAATAGGGATTGAACCCAAGACCTCCAAATCTTGAGAAGAGAGCCAAAGTTTCAGACCACTGAGTCGGCAACCAATGGTTTGATTTCAATCAATTCTTAGTGTTCCTTCCCTATTTGTTTGATGCCATTGGTTAGTGACTTCCTCACATTCAGATTGGTTGAACTCCACTGATAAAGTACACTACTAAACCACATTTTGGTCCTCACTGAACTGACAGGCCCTCTTGAAATAGTTATCCATATCATTAAATCAAACACTGAAGTTATGTTAATTATGTTTCAATATTCAATCATCAAACATAGTGTGTACCGAGATCTTCAATCATGTAACTTGTTCGGCAAACTGAAAGCTAAAGTCGGAAACTTGATGTGAGATTGAGAAGGTTACCCGTAACCATCTACTAAGTAAATATCTCAGTAACACAGCTCAATATGCTTGATGAAAAATAGAAATATGTTGAATGTTATGGCATCAAATACAATGCAAATCACGCTTCGATATATAGTACTTATTTTATTTTGATGAGTGGAAAAGTGACCGAAATTTTGGTAGTGGTTTAGAAAATGAACATTAAAAATGTTGTGAATAACATCAGTTTGAGTTGCTCATGCATGATAAAATTTTGGCAATAACTTAATACCATTGTGTACTAGCTCTGAGGTCTAGAGGTTAAGTAACCATTCGTGTGACCGAGGGTTAACAGTGAATGCATACTGCTAAGAAGTTCTATACCAAGTCAAAAGAGTCTTCCAATATTTTCTAGTTTTGAATTGTTATTTGATAAATAACAGTTCGCGGTGTAATCAGTGAATATTTCATTCTCACCAAATAAACAATTCCTATGTGGAACATAATATCCTTTAAAAAAAAAGAAATAAATAATAGTATGGCCTGATTCACCTAGAAGACCTTGCATTTTCACGTGCTTTAACTTTCACACTGTCGATGTTAAGGATTAAAACTGATTAGTTTTCGTTGAACTATGTGAATTTTGAAAAGGTTTCCTCAATACTATAATTTAGTCACGAGCTTTTATTAGAAATGGTTAGTGGCTAGCAGTAGAATCATCAAAAGGAAAATGCAACACTTGTTCTGAATGATATGTTTTTACAAAATCATGTTTGCTCGTTTTTAAACTATAATGAAGTTATTCATTATATTACGATACAATGTCTCTAACAGTGGATACTGTCTAAGGGGAATATAATTGGTAATACTGTTAATTTTTAGTCACAAGGTACGTTTCAGCAGTCGAAGATTTTCAGGATGTTTTCTTGCAAATAATTGATCTATTGTTGGTAAACAAAGGAACATATTAGTAACATTTGAGTGAGGTAAACTTTAATACAAAGATTTCAGTGACCACAGTTAGCATCTTTGATGTAATTGCAGAATAAATCGAGATAATGGATTTTCTCTAAAGAGTTATTGTGTATCACTTAACTAGCGATTAAGATATTAATGATGAACTAGGATTATGTAAAATAAATTATTAATTTCAACTATAAATGCATATAAATAGTGACCTTTATAATTTTATTCCTTTCTTCTTAGTCAGTATAAAATGACTAATATGATTTCACTTATTCAGGTTGATGAACGATTAATCTTTTGTTACAGCATACCATTCAATATGCAAATATTACTGAGGGAATTGCGTTGAAGATTGTTCAGCACGATTTCCAATTCAAGCATTACTTTAGTAGGAGTTGTGCCTGTCGAATATATGAAACAGATCCCTGTTGACTAGTGTCTTTGTTAAGATCGAAAACAGTCTTAGGTGATTTGTATCCACTATCGTTTTTAATATTGTTAACTGAAATTCACACGATCAACAAAAACTCATTTCGGTCTGTCCTGAAACATACATTAGTTTCAATTCACTTAGTACTGTTTGTTTGAATCTTCCCATTGATGTTTAGGACTTCAACTAGTCAGTCTCTTATTAGCATATGTGCATACTGTGCGTATTGTCTTGATATTGCCTTAATTCACAAGCATTATCAACGAAGATAGATAGTGGCTAGCAGTGGAATCCAGGACGCGCGTTTCGTCCTATTTAGGACCAGTCATCTGGATGTACCTGCATCTCAGAGTTTCATTAAAAATAAATTTTAAATAAAATTAAAAGACTTATTCGAAAAGTTATTTTTCGTCTTAGTAAGAATGATCCATTACTGAATGTAATTTCTAACATTATAAACAGTATAAACGTGTTGGTAGACAATTGTGAGTTTCAGATTAAAAAGTAACTTGAATCTTTTATATGAATAAAGATTAAACGTTTTTCCGTTCAAAAACATGGGCCAGTCTTTAGATTTATCGTACGTTCATTGATAAGAACGAAAGGTGCGTTCTTTACTCCACCACTAGTCACGATTCATCTATTCTATAAAACTTGTTGTGAATGACTGTTAATTGCGTTCAAAAATCACTCAACTAAAAATTTCGATGATGTTGCTCAGAATGATTGTCATAAAGATTTTTGACTAAACCATCCAGCCTAAAGGACTTAACACGACCATCATTACTACAAACACAATTCTAATTAGTTTTCACCAAACTAACTATTTATTTGGTATTTGTATATCAAGACAATGAGGTATCTGACAGCTGGAATATATTTTTGACTCAAATCAAACTTTTTTTGTGTAAACTACTCTCAGTTATTTCACCCTTAGAAGGAAAATATCATTAAGCCGAAATGGATTCCCAGATGAATATCACGAGTTTATTATTGATCTATTAATATCATTTACACTTAAAAGAGAATAAAAAGATTGATACCAGCTAATAACATATCTATTACATGATATATATATATATATATATATATATATATATATATATATATATATAAGTCTGCAAATCTCTGCTTCCCTGTATAACCGTGCTGACAGTTAACAAAAAACAATAATAAGTGTCTGAATTGAATTTCTTTATAATGGATAGTTAGCGAAGTAGATAGGTAGATAGAAAGACAGTTAGTTAGGACGTTAGTCGTCTGTAGACATTTGATTTATTTGCTTTCTGAGCAAAATTAACTGTTGGTATATTTCATCCGTTTATATGTGCATATACCTAATTTGTATGTATTCATGTAGTATATTAGTTCAGAATGGAATCTGAAAGCACAAAAGGATGTGTGTATGTGTGGGATTAGCAATTATTTAGGACATTTAGAAAAAATAAACCAGACGACCATGACGATGTTTTAAATTATCTGTCATATTGTTCAGACAAGACTAGACTAGACTTGGCTTAGATATACACACATGCATAATGGGTAAGTATTAAGATATGGAGCACTGAAAAAATACACTTATACGTACACAAATTCAAAATTATAGTAGAATAATACACGCCTTAAATGAATTCAGACTAAATATCAGTATATAATTTATTTAGTAGTAGTTATTCTGACAATCATTTTTTCTGATGTAGCAGTCTAGTTATTATTGTTTTGATCACACTTTGCTATATTGAAACAAAATGAGTTTTTTGGGGTTGGGAAAAATGAATTACACCTGAAATTCATAAATTATGCCCCATCACACAGAAATATCATTTTAGATTAGTGATATGAAATCGTATATATACATTCATCAGTGGTTTTAAACTACAATTTCTATGACTGAATTCTTGAAGAACACATCATACTGAAGACGACATGAATGCTAACTTCATGTTCATAGACATGAGGAATTCGCAACTCTGAAGTGATTGGTACGAAGGGTAACATTTATGAATGTAGTATTGACTGTATCTTATTTGATTCTCTCAAAAAGTGTGAGTTTCCTGAATTTTGAAGTTATTCATCTCCAATCACGTTTAACTAATCAAGAAACCTAAGTTCAGATTATCTTGTTGACTGTCTCTAGCCGTTAGTCAATAATTCATTAAATCTTATTATGCTGACATTGATTTACATCACCTGTATAGCTTACTAAAACTAATGAACAGGATTTCATGAAAAATCTTGTTTATAGTGGCTAATTTGTTCTAACTAAACACAACCTTAATTTATACTCCTAACCCGAATTCCAACTTGATAATTAACTGTAAGAAACACTCCAGACCATGACTTCTGTCTTGACATGGTGGTAGAGCTTGTATATCGTGATGACTTAATAGAACTATAAACACTAGGTTGGCGCTTTAGACAATAAAACCTGAATTCCTATAATGCGTTCTTACATAGCTAGTTTTTCAGTGTCCACAATTGATCTTTAATTCAACGTAAGTTCAGTACAGAAACGTGATTGATCACTGAGCAGTGTTCGGTTTCATGTTTGCTTAGTCTTTCTGAATTGACCAAGTTGCAGTATGGCCACTTATCCGAGTAGTTCAGCATTGTATGCAAGAAGTTGATATTTTAAGTGGTTAGAGGTGGTTGATGGTAACATTTTAAAACGTGAAAATGGGTGGCCTAAATTGGAATTTCATTTGAAGAATCAGGTCCCTCGGAATCACAGTTACGTTTTGATGATTAATGCAAAGTAGCACGAAATCTAGGTTTAAAATTTCCTTCCAGACACGTAAACAGAAACCTATACGATTACGATAAGTCTTGGTAAGTGGACACTCGATTCGAGTTTCTAGCCGCTTGTCAATAACACCCGGCTAAATTTACACAGTGACCTGAGCTCAAGAGAAAAGCGGCGAAGCAGTTAAAGAATGCCTTAATCAAAGGTTAACTTCTGTTCGAAAAAAGAGGGTATTTATAGGGTAACACACGATACTGGGGTTCTGGAAATTTCTAGAACCGTGCTAAATACAGTAGATAGATATATAACCAATCAAAACCGTGATACGTGATCCTACATTTTCTAAATGTTTCTTAGAAGATTCCACTCAATACCTATTGGATCAAACGTTTCCTGACATTTATGGGCCTCTAGGGACTTCGAAGAGGAATATTTTTGGAACTCCTTCAACAAACTACAATTTAGTCTGCTTTCCGAATCAACTATTAGGATGATCAACAATCTCTTGACAGTGGTACTTAATTTCCACGTTGTTAGTATGAACAAGTTGTCAAGGCATTAGTAAAGAAGTATCGGTGAATAACCAACTGTACACCATATATCAATTTTATGTATAAAACCGGATACCAGCAATGAGTCATTTTTCTAGTGAACATAATTTACCTAAGATTTAAACATGGACTAAAAAAGTATGACTTATTCTTTTCAGTTTACTGAAGTAATATAATAAATAACAGACTGGATGAAACTTTGACATATATCTTAAATAATGATAACGGTAACAATAAACTGTTTAAACAATATCAAACCAAATAGGTTTTTAAACCTTTGTTTTTTTACTGTGTCTATAGTATATCGCTTTTCTCCAGAAAGAAGATGATCTCTATCTTAAATTAAAGTGAAATCAAACTGACATATACAGAACAATAAGATAAATTCATACGATTCCAGTGAAATTAAAAAAATTTTGGGCATTTAGTGATACCGAAGTATACGTATTCGTCACAACGACCTATGGATCTTACTTTAATCTTATTTTGTAAACAAAGATGGATAGTGGCTAACAGCGGAATCCAGGACATGCGTTTCGTCCTATTTGGGACTCGTCAGCTGGATGTAACTGCGTCTTAAAGTTGATGTTCACTCTGGGACTCGAACCCAGTACCTTTCGCTTCAAACGCCATCGCATTATCCACTCAGCTACTGAGTCCTGATAGTCATTTGCTTGTGCAATGGGGTGAAGTTGAAATTTACTTAGTATTGTTTGTTTGGATCTTCCCATTGATGTGTTTAGGATTGCAACTGGTCAGTCTTTAATTGGCATATATGCATACTGAGACTGACCAGTTGCAGTCCTAAACATCAATGGGAAGATTCAAACAAACAATACCAAGTGAATTTAATCCTATTTGTTATATGAGCAAATTTCAATTGCTTAGTAATTCAGAATTTATGACAAATCAATTTGAACAGAGAAATGAGAAGACAAATTTTGTGAGATAGTACCATTTCGTGCTTTCTCGTCAGTCACATACAAGCAACATGTTATTCGTGTAAATACAGTTTTGAAGATAAGGTCAAAATTTCTTATTTAGCATGACATTCACTTACTAGAACCATGGTAAACAAAGGTCAACGTACAGTTGTTTTTGAACACATAAAGTTGGACTTTTCCGACCAATCAAGATAGCTCCGAGTAGTTTGAGTGTGTGTGGGTTTTGATGACATGTCACAATTCTAAAGGCTGATTTTGGGTCAATTTGATGACCACTCATCATTAGATGTTTTGCAAT
>NC_031502.1:8299521-8370862 GCF_000237925.1 Schistosoma mansoni | reverse complement strand
TCCTGTTCTCCAATCGGCGATCTGTCTACCCTAAGTACTTTCTCGCAGTTTACATGTGATTTGTAAATACAGTGGGATTGGGACTGAATCGGTCTGGAGACTGAGATAGGGTAAACTGAGATCGACTGAGTTGTGGTGATAAGCCTCAGATAGCTGCATTGAAGGTCTTTTTTATTGCAGCTGCAGTCTGTTTGGTGTAAATTTCCATGCAATGATCACCCTGAAAAGGTAACTGTAGGTATACTGGTTTCTTGGGCACATCCGTTGCTATCAGTTTCGTCGTATTTGTGTTCTGATGACCAATAAACGTTTCAGGATATCCGTTTAATTTAAGTGTCTCAGTAATAAACTTAAATTCGTCGTTCAATGTATCTACAGTGCAGATTCTACTTGCCCGAGCGAATAAAGTTTTGACAATAGAACGTTTATATTGTATGGGGCAGAAACTAGTGAAGTGGAGGTACTGTCCCGACCAGGTGGGTTTGCGATGTACTCTGCGTCTGATCGATCCGTCTGGACGGCGATGGAGCAGGATGTCGAGGAAAGCTAGTTCATTATTGTTTTCTTCCTCATAAGTGACTTTCAGATTCGGGTGAATTGCATTAAATAAATCATTGACTTGATTAATATCTGTAGACTGTGGTAATATGACAAGAATATCGTCGACATATCGTTTGTAAAGTGTAATACCATCAATGAAGTGACTCACTTGCCTTTCTATCATTCCCATGAATATGTTTGCTAAAACAGGTCCGAGAGGGCTTCCCATAGCCACTCCATCGATTTGCATATATGCTTTACCTTGGAAATAGAATTTTATATTCTTTGTGCACAGCAAAATTAGATCTCGAAGATAGGTAGTAGGAATGGGTATTCTTATGTTGTGTGAAGTTATGAAATCACAAATAAATTCCACAGTTTCTTCGAGAGGTACATTTGTGAACAAAGAGTTTACATCGAAAGAACACATCCGACTATTAGAAATATTCAAGTGTTCCAAGGTTGGGAGAAGTTCAAAAGAATCAATGACAGTATGTGTCGACAGTTGTTTACAAACAGGATCCAAAATTCCTTTCAACCATTTTGCTAGCTTATGGTATGGTGAATTTATCATGGACAAAATTGGTCTCATAGGTGTTCCAGGCTTATGCAGTTTCGGTAAGCCATACATTTCTGGTGTGCATGTACCAATGGGCTTGAGCATTTTATAATGGGCCTCGGTGATAAAACCGTGAAGCATGAGTAGATGTAGTTCTCGGCACATTTGTTTTTCGACCAACTTCACGTTATCGATCTGTGAATCTGATTTAAATTTAGCAGAGTCTGAGAGGATCACGTTAATTTTGGTTATGTAGTCCTCCTTATTCATGACTACAACACCGGAACCTTTGTCTGGTTTGGAGATTGTTATTGTGGAATTGTTCTTAAGTTCCTTCAATGCTTCCCTGTGCTCATTCGTTAGACAAGATTTTTGGTTGATTGGAGTGTTTGCAAATTTCTGGGATATATCAACTAATTTGGCTTTGAACCATGCCTCATTCTCAGCTGATGTTGGAGCCAAATTTGAGAACTGGCTGTAGAGGTTTTCGAAATTGGCGTCCACCAAATTCTTGTCGATTCTTTTCGGTGGTACTTTGTAGTTTAGTCCCATTGAAAGAGCTTCTAGGTGAACCTTGTCAAGATTGAAGTTAGATAAGTTATGAACACGTTCTGTGAGATTTTCTGGAAATTCTGAAATCGTTCGGGTCTTTGATAGCGACCGGTTGAGTTTCGTCCATGTTCGGTTCGCCGTTCTCTCTAATATACCTTTGCAGAAGTTTATTAGTTTGATATGGCAAATGATGGATAGTTGTTCAATAAGTGGTATGAAATGTGTGCAAGTTTCTTTGTATTGGTTTATTTTGTCAATACACGAATCAATCTGAATTTGTGTTAACTTCCTCAGATTCGAAATTGTCATTCGCACTTTATTTCGTCGAAGCATTTTGTTATAAATCCATGGAAAGTGGTTGTCATTAATGCATTTATTTAGAAATTCCAACCTGACCATTAATTTACACTTCAAGCTGACTAGCTGATGCAGCTTTTTGATGGTAGACCTTCAATGCAGCTAATCTGAGGCTTATCACAACAACTCAGTCGATCTCAGTTAACCCTATCAAGTCTCCAAGACCGATTCAGTCCAAATCCCACTGTATTTACCAATTCACATGTAACTGCGGAGAAAGTTACTTAGGTAGGACAGATCGCCGATTGGAGGACAGGATAGGGGAACATATTCCAAGATGGTTAATCAAATCCATGATTCATCCACCTAGCCCGTCATCTCAAGATCGATCAAGAAACCCAGCCTCGTCCATTGCAAAACATCTAATGATGAGTGGTCATCAAATTGACCCAAAATCAGCCTTTAGAATTGTGACATGTCATCAAAACCCACACACACTCAAACTACTCGGAGCTATCTTGATTGGTCGGAAAAGTCCAACTTTATGTGTTCAAAAACAACTGTACGTTGACCTTTGTTTACCATGGTTCTAGTAAGTGAATGTCATGCTAAATAAGAAATTTTGACCTTATCTTCAAAACTGTATTTACACGAATAACATGTTGCTTGTATGTGACTGACGAGAAAGCACGAAATGGTACTATCTCACAAAATTTGTCTTCTCATTTCTCTGTTCAAATTTATCAAAGAGAACCACTGTTTTGGACAAATCAATTGTTCAATGCTACCTTACTTTCAATAGTTGTCATCAACTAATGTAAGTTACATTTCAAAATAATAATCTGTCTAGAATGGAATAACAAAAACTATTCAATTTATCTTTTAGAAGTGATTTTTACCCACAACTCAATCAAATAGAATATTGACCTTATATTGGGAATATATGAGTTAGTGAGCCTTCAATGAATTTCAGAGTTTCTTAACCCAGCTGAAATCGCGATTTTCAAAGACAACTAGTTTTAACAATAGCCAATAATTTTGAGTGTTTGCATTTTCCTCTTGCTGTTAAAAACAACAATTAACCAATCTTTATTAAAATATGTGGATCTTAAGCACATTTCCACGATCGCAAATTATAAATAATGTTAGATAGTGACTAGCAGTGAAACGTCAACAATGAGATTCATTCAGCAGGCGAGTCCCAAATAGAACAAAATGAATTTCCTGGATTCCACTGATAGCTGCAATCTATCTAATCAAGAAAAAGTCAAGATAATATTCACAAAGATTCTGGATAATTTTATGATGCATATATTTTAAACTACTGATGGATTTTTTTATACAGTTGAAATCATAAGTCAATCGAAGCTAGACCACCATGAAAAACCTGGAAGCACTGGACGGCCGTTTCGTCCTATTGTGGGACTCCTTAGCAGTGCGCATCCACGATCCCGCCTCGCGAGATTTGAACCCAGGACCTATAAGTCTCACGCGCGAGCGCCTAACCACTAGACCACAGAGCTAGCGGGCATCCAACGATGTTAATGTCTAACTTCAACCAATCCACGATTATGGATTAATCAGTTAATTAGTTCCATTCATATCAAGTTCAGATTATATAATAAGAATGGTAGAAAATAAGGATATAGTGAATTACAATTATATAAAAGTATACACGCATACGCTTGACGTAAAACGCACTGCAGTGAAATAAAGAGACGGAGAGGTTAGATGCCAGTGTTCATTTATATTCATGTTTAGATGAACAAAAGTAAAAAATTGCGATCATTTTAATTTTATGATTTTGAATGTTTTCCGTTTTGATTTTCAGCAAACAATTGTGTCTTATTTTTTTAAAATAGCTTTAAGTCAATATATATACGGCTGATTAACGCTTTTTCTAGATGTCTAGACAAATAAATAATGAAATAGAGTTATTTTTTTCAAAATAAGGGATACTTTTGACTAAAACACCGTTTCTACCTTGTTCAGACTCACTGACATATAGATAGACAGGTTTTGATGAAGAGAGAGAATAATCACTGAATTTAGAGAGTGAAGTCGCTGATTTCAGACAATTTGTCATATTATGCCTATCAGTATGTAAACGTTTTTATTTTTTATCCCCTAGTATCTTTATTATTTTTGGATACTGAGAAAATGAGAAGAAAGGGAATTCATAAGTGAAAATCACTTGAAGCATTTAAGTTTCAAATAAAGTGTTTCGTCTCATTTCCAGGTTTCTTCGTCAGGAATTGATAATAGTGTATTATTCAAAACTGAACAATTGGTTCATCTTAGTATGGACATTTTAAACAATGCATGTTTACAACCTCACCCTAGAAGGGACACCGCACCACCTTTAATAGTTAGAACCATTGAGTGGGATCTAATAGTGAAACTTCAACTTCTATCAGTTTTCGATTTAGTGTGAAGATCATCCAGCAGTACTGATAACAGTTGCTTTATTCTCAACATGTCTGAACTCCACCAATCATGACTAGAACTCCAGAAACATTTTGAAGTAGGTAGTAAAATGACCACCAGGACGAAATATTGGTTTATTGTTTCTTGGTTTTCAATGGCACCCTCAATCAAATAAACATGTGACGAATACAACCTGCTTATTGGAGCTTTGCTGGAAGAATCATAAACTGGTATCACGAGAAGTTATGAAAAATATAAATATTTTTAACATGAATGCATCTGAAGGCATCATATACATGCTTAATGATACTGTTAAATCCCTCTAAGGATGCAGACCAAGTAACTGAGCCATTTATAAAATCGTAATATTAAAACAATGGATTTTTCTGTAAAACGCGGTATTGATATTAATAAGCAATGTATTCTACCAATTTTAGTTAATGAGGTGTCTATGAAGTCTACAGGTGTTAGTGTACGAACAGAGAGAAAGCAATTCCAGAAGTGATTATTTAAGCTTAACATATAAAGGAAATACGATAAGATAATCAGTAGTATTTAGTTGCGTTAATATTATCAGAGGTAAATAGCAAATTAAAACCAGTACTATTCAGGAAATATGGAAATTATCAATGAACATATTCGAAGTAAAGATAAACTGTATGGAATGTTAGGATAACATAATTTTCACTAAATGTTTGATTAAGCATCACGAATACAAATAACAAGAAACAGTGAATAAATATTATAGGCTATGTATTCAAAAATAACTGTAAATGCATGGGTTACTTAACATGGTGTAATACCCGAAAATGGATGGAATGATAAAGAAATAAGGACAGTAACTTCAAGTGGAACTACCACATCACCGTGATAGGCATTATAACCTTGGAATGAAGACTTATTGTCATAAAACGTAAATCGCCTGGTAAGTTTTATGAAATCTTACTTGCCAAGGTAATCATTAAATTATATCAGGCATATCGGAATAAGATCTATTCTAACTTGCTATATAAGATAACGACATCCAGATAGACAAAGACTGAAAACTAATTCAATTATCGAAAGACAGCTTCACTTGTTTGTTGAGATATAAGATGTGATGCAAAATTTCCATTTGACTCAGAATCAATAGTTGTAATACGGATTCTTATTCAAATCCTGATTACCTGATTCCTCCCTATTTTCATTTATTGTAACATAATTTCCCATCAGTTAGCTTTTTTCTTTACAAAGGCTGAAGTCTTGCTGTATGTTGATGATGTTTTGTTCCCTTTAAACTAGGCGGTTTGAGTATAATGATTCCATGGTGCTTTTGAATGGAACACCATCACAGTCTATTTCAATCCATATTGTAGTATGGAAGATTACTCAAATAATCTATTGAATCAGAAAATTCTCCGTTTGACTGTTTATGTGTTTAAAAGAATAAAATATGATGATAATCATAGGACGAGTGTAAACAATCGCCAATCGAATTCAAGATTGACAGAACAAGGTGTTAGTCGTTTGTGTAAAATTTTAAATCCCTCACATTTATCAGAAGTTTATTCTAATAATGTTGTCTAGAAAGACAGTGAAAGCTTTATGAATACTCCACTCAGCTTAGAAAATGAGAATCCACTGAAATCACTGTGTTCCTGTGTGTAAATTGGATAATCGAATGAAAAAGGTGGTTTATCAGCACCATCTGATATTTATTAGCTTAATACATTTCTAGCGAAAATCTGACCACACATTATTTTGTTAAAATATGTATGTATGAAGAAAGAAGACTGAACCAAGCAAATGGAGACATAAGGACCAGAGATATAAGCGAATAAAAATTTAGTAGCTAACCATTTGTCTATATCTATGTACTAGACTTGAAATACAATATTCTTTGACAATAAATTTGTGACCTGATGATTAAAATACTTGAATTCAACCACTAGTTTCTAAGTTTGCGACCCACTTTGATTACATATGTTTGAGAAGTCGGATGGTATTATTAGTCTTTACATAAACATGTTGCTCAAAGCCAGATAAATGAACTTAGTAACCGGCTTGAGTTGATTAAACATTTGAATACTAAAAATACAAACCGTGAAATTTGAAGTTGGCTTCGAAATCATGACGAAGTTTATGGGGTCAAGTCCCTGCTTTACCAGGATAAATTCATAGATTTCATATGTATACTAAATGAGCAAGTAACATTAAAACAACCTAACGCAAAAGCGAAGCTGAGGAAATGGGATGAAATAGACTGGTTTATTTTACATGGTTGCATTGAAATATCTTCTTAGCATCAGTTATATCCTGTCTATGGTAGAGTGATGAAGATGGACTTTTATAATCCAAAAAATAGACTAGTTGTTAGCATTTTGTAGCATATTCATTGGTTTATTAATTTCAGAGGATACCTATTCCCTGTCAGTATTTAGTTTGGCAGCTTCACCTCTCTTTTCTTGGTTTCACTTGCACAGATAGCATCAGTTCTGTTGAGTTTGGGCTTTATCAAACCTCGTTTGTATTGAACTGAACGGTCATTAATTAACTTGCGTGTCAAATCCAATTATCTTCGAAGTTCAATAATAAGTGCAGTAAACTTTGAAAAGTCTTTTATCATAGCTAAATTTAATTTATTTTACAAATAAATATTATAGATAGTTCCTGATTCAATCGACATGAGATGTAGCTAAATCTTTACACAAATTTCACACAGTTTATGTGCCATTTTTAGCTAGGAAAGTTAGTAAATCCTTCATAGGTTAAGTCGATTAGCTTTTCTGAAGGTTTTTATGCGTTCTTGTGGGCCTAAGTACCCGGGTCAAGATTTGTTTTATGTGGTGAACTGGTCGGGAAACCCCTAGGGACAATTTTTAGGATTTACTACTGTGTTCAAGAGAGAAGATTGAAACCAATCTTTGTGACGAGTATACGTTCCATGGACATCTAAAAGACTCAAATTAAATATACTTATGCATTCTACAGCATACGCACTGGTATAGATGCTACTTCGATAGGGTGAGATGGTCTCCACTATAATAGATAGTATTTTCTACTGAGGTTAAAGAGGGCAGATAGAAGCTATTCCTTTTGACAAATATACATTAC
Source organism: Schistosoma mansoni (assembly GCF_000237925.1). Classification (NCBI taxonomy): domain Eukaryota; kingdom Metazoa; phylum Platyhelminthes; class Trematoda; order Strigeidida; family Schistosomatidae; genus Schistosoma; species Schistosoma mansoni. Next base: position 8,363,394 of record NC_031502.1, on the reverse strand, counting down.
ACGCAATTTCCGCACAAAAATAGATGACATGTAGCATTAAATCACAGTTATGGAACTACACATTACCCATATACGTGAAATACTGGGTAGGAGAGGCATGCACTACCAGGATAGTATAAATAAAGTCGTTCTGAGAAGATTTTTTTCTCGAACACACACTATGTACACGCCTGAAAGATACAGATCAAATTGACCCATGAATCTCAAAACGAATACATAAACATAGATGCTCCACCCAGTGTTCGTCCACCACGAGATCAACTTGGTTTTACGAAGATAGTGATTGACTAGAATGATCTCCGCTGGACATCCATGGTGGTTCATAAGGTCTCTCGATCCACTGGACATCATGAGGAGGTCTGAGTTAACAAACTTTATTTTTATAACTTCACTTTAGGAATTACTAAAACTTCGGGGGATTCAGGTGACAAATTTAGATGAATATAAATATGTTTATACTTCAACATGTATCTAGTGAATAGAAGTTTAAAAACTTATACACGATGTTTGTGATTTAGTTTTCCCATTTTTATAAACTTATTATGTAAATCGTGAAATAGATACACAAGTAATAGAAAAATGAATAGAACAAGAATTTGCAATAAAATTTTCTATCCATCCTATCGAGAAACGTTTATAAATTATACTGAAAAGTAACATGGGGATTCCCTGAAGCTTCCGTCAGCTTCAAGACGAAAGAACCTGAAATACTTTCACTTATAATTTTATACTACTTATAAGTAGGACAATATATATAAGCGAACAATATTGTTTTCGATTAGTTCCTCATCAGGCTTAACTCAAATATACAGTAATATTTATATGCATATACGAAATTGTTAAATTGAATTCAGCTGCTCCTGTGGAGAAAGCTATATTGGGCGCACTACCAGACAACTGAACCAAAGAGTTAGTGAACACCTCCCTTCGTGGTTAGGAAAAGGTATGGTCAGGTCGATACAGAGCTCGATTCTTTCACACTTGATCGATAGCGGTCATAAAGTTGACAGAAATCAGTCATTTAAAGTTCGATCTCGTCACTTACACATAGCGGAAGCTATAGGAATTCGATCCAACAACCGAAGTCTTTGTGTTCATAAGAAATTTGTAACACCCTTATCTCTCCCTTGGCCTTAATAAATAATTTTATTTTCCATACTCTTTCTTCGTTTATTTTTCTTCACCCCCCTACTAATTATTTACTTATTATTTTTTCTAATATTCACTTCACAGTCTAATTATCTGAACACTTCTTATTACGTAATCTTATAATTTCTATGAATGTTATTTTAGTGTCTATATTTTTCTAATCATTGACCTATTTTCCTATTATGTAACATTGATTCAAGCCTTTTGTTATTCTTATCACAACTAGTACACCTATCATCACACTACCGATTTGTACTTTTCACTTATTATGTTTAGTTATGTAATCTATTCCACTGTTATCATTGATTCATAAACTACCTTGATTGGTTGAATAATTTCGTGTATGCATATAAATATTACTGTATATTAGAGTAAAGCCTGATGAGGATCTAATAGAAAACAATATTGTTCGCTTATATATGTTGGTCTAAATCACAATATGGGAATTTTTCAAATTACTTATAAGTAGGTTGACATCAAAACAAGTGACTAATGTATTTTGTGACGAATAGTTTCTTTTATGTTAAAATTGTTTTTTGCTTTAATTTATTTAGGTAGGAGAGCAGAAGATCCCACTATGTTTATTTCATAGCAAATGCCACATGAGAGACTCTCCAGTTCATGGTTATTCACAGCAATATTTACAAAGAAACAAACAGAGTGAGATTGAAAATTGTAATATCAATCTGAATGAAATTTATCCTCATTCAGTTTCACGGCGACCAAGTGTACGTGATATTTTAAATCAACGGAAAAATGATCATACACTTTGTGAAAAGAAGCAACAACAAGATAAGCAACAAATCCATTTGTTTGATCAGTCTTCTAAAAATTACACTGATGATAACATAGCTAAAAGTATAAAAACTAACTTCTATATATCAAATGGTCATATCAATTGTCATCATTCAAATTTATGCTTCAGTCATTCAGATTATTTATTTTCTGAAAATAATTTAAATATGGGTGTTGTACCACCGCCCAATTTGAATCCATTTGCATCATAGTGTTTTCAGTTTACGAAATGATATACCTATATTCCGTTTCTAATGAACGTATTAGTTGTTCTGTATCATTCTTTTAGATGTTATCCTTATTGTTCTTATTTTCACATTTGAAAGTAATAATTTTATTATTCAATACAAGTAGCATGCAGTGATCATCACTACTTAAGCATAACCATTCTTAACCATTTTCATAGTTGTACTATGGATTGGTCACAATCACCAAGTGATTTTGTCATTACGACACTAAACATTCATCATTGATGCGGCATCTAGTTTACTGCTTCTTTTCCGTTGAATTTAATTGATTATTCTGATATAAACTGTTACAAAATGATAGAAATTTGGTCTTCATTGGAATGCTTAATCAACATTGTACGGATAAGTGATTGATTCGCATCTACTTTTGTTGATTGTACTTTTTATACTAACGAAGAAAAATAACCTCGTAAAAGTACAAACAAAAGAATAGAAGCCAAGATTACTATCTCTATATTTCCTATTTATGTTGTTATAATGGCAATAGCTATTCGATTAGTAATGGTTTAACAAATGTTATTAACTAATTCACTGTATCACCGATTATTTTTCGAAAAAAATCCCTCTGTATAATATTGTATCATCATTCAGAAGCATAATTACTAATAGAAACACCTTTACACATAAATATATAAGGACGTTTACACATACCTGTATGCACATATAATTAAACTTATTTTTGAAATGACTACTGAAATTTTATCTTGTTAACTTGACTAAAATATAAACACAGTTATCAGAGAACTAGTTTCAGCTTTGCTTGATCTCGGAAAAAACGGTTGAGAGCAAATAAAATATAGGTGTAAGAGGTTACAGTAGTATAGTTTATGAGATACACTTGTAATCCTTTGATAGTTGGTAAGGTTTGTAATAAATCTACAGGTGAATTATTGTCAACATGATTAGATTTATGAAAGAAAATCTTAATAAACAGGTTTATACTAATCATGTTAGGTGGTAGGACATTGTTAGGGGAGAGTTCTAAACCTAGATTTCGTGCTAGTTGGTCAGTAAGGCTTACCTGTGGTTAAGAGAAAACAGGTGCTCCTATTAAAGTTAAAAACCAGATCTCCTAGTTTCCCAGTCCCAGCTAGGTAAATGTTGTGATTTCCTAGTTGTGGTGCTTTGAAATCTTGTAAATTATGTATATAATCGTGTGGGCTTTCAAGTCAGACAGTTAATTGACAGATCGGATGTCTTTTTCTTATTATGATTGAGGTTCATGAGACAAAAGAATTAAAAAACCGTACAATGCCAACTGGATGGTCATAATAATTTCCAGCGATAAATAATTGTTATGATTTTTACTCTCTCATGATATTCCAGATGCAAACTGTAGAATAGTATGAAACTAAGAAGTAAAAACCACTTCACTGCTCCATTAATTTCATTTTTCAGTGTAAATCAACTTTTATTTGAAATTCTTCTCTTCATAAAAAAATGTTGATAAAATATATTTACTATTTGTTCATTAAAATCATGAGTCAATTGAAGCTAGACCACCATGAAAAACCTAGAAGCACTGGACGGCCGTTTCGTCCTATTGTGGGACTCTTCAGCAGTGCATTTTTGATTAATGATTGAATAACTCTCAATCTGAACTCTTTCCTTCACTAAACTAATTATCCTATAATTTTATGGGTAAACTATGAACGTCAGAAATCAGGTAATTACTGAATGAAATTGTACGGGTTTAGTTCATTATATAATTGACTTGTATTTTGACCTATCGTAATTCAGACACCATCATAAATTTGATGTTCGTTGTTGCCCAACAGTTGATTCTTATTTCCTTTGTAATGACGAGAAAATATGTTTAGCTAAGTAATTGTTGGAAGATTCAAGTAGTGTTATATGTTTTCTATACATAAATCTTAATTTCATACCTAATTATCATGTCTAATAAGCAAATTACAAATGAATATATTAAACAACTATCATTATATGCCTTTATATATGGTTATGTTAATATCATAAGCTATTACCGTCCAAAGGACCTAAATCTTAAGTCATGGGCGTACTTACAATGGATATGATTAGTCTATTAAAAATCAACTTTGATAGTAAGAAAAGCTATAACCATCCTTAGACCTGCTGCTAAAAAAAAGCGAAAATGTTTCTTTCTAAACGAATCAGTAGCTATTAAGATAATCACATGCACTCACAGGTGAGAAATATGAATAGACTAACGTCAAATTTACGTAATTTAAAAACAAACGTAACAGGACAACATGAATTCATTTATTTCGTGATTTCTCATTATCTGCTTACAACCTAGAACTACTATTATTAATTACTAAGACAAAGGACTGTATATACTTTATATTGGAAAGGTTCTCATCAATGAAGAATGACAGAAATACAATAAGTTTATAAGAAATTTAAGTGATGTTCATTTGGATAGATATTTTTCCATAGATTATTGTTGGTATTCAAGAAAAACAACTTCATTGACACAGATTGAGAAAAACAAAAGTAACGTCAAAAGTTACGTAACAATAACTATAAAAAACAAACAGAACCGATCATAATATGAAAACCAATAAAGGTCAGATAAGATCTAAGAAAGGCTGAATAAAATTAATTTGTAATTGCAAATACGAAATGAAATGTTACACAATTAAATGTAATCGAACCAGTAAAAGGCTGATAGCAATCTCCTTTTGAATATATTGATCCAGTCTAAACCTTTTAATAGAGATAAGTTCGGGAAATTCAGAAAGTTCAAAGCCGTTTCATTATTCATAATTTTGAATGATCGTGAAATGTTAACGTTTTGTTTACTATCAAGTAAATGATGGAGGATCGCACCATTAGAAGTATAGTATATTCACCTCTCAGTCTCAATTTCCTGGGAATATTCTCCGAAATGCGATTAACAACGGTATTTCCCTTTCTTCCAATTTGTTCTTCAGAATGAACAAATAAATTGCTTAACACAAATGGAAGTAACGACAATTTTGGATATCTCAACGAGCAATTTATTTGACATAATGAGACCAATTTAGTGACTCAATAGGCCGTTTCAATTCAGTCTCTAAGCTATAATCAATTTTCCCAGGAATTTCATGGAAATGTACTGATATTCATGGGTATAAATTTTATATATTTTTTCAAATTACGAACAGACAATAACGAATTTTTACTTTCAGGAACACTTGAATATTATTAGTGGCATCAAAATGACAGGTCTTTGAAAGGACACTTCTTAAACATAAAATGACATGAGGAACATAACAGTCAGACTGATTTTAAAAAGTTAGTATCATAATTCATTTTTGTATTGATTGTTTGAATATTCCCATTGATGTTCAGGACTGCAACTGAACAGTCTCATATTGGCATATGTGTATCTTGTAAGGATTGCCTAGATATTGCCTAAACTCACAGGCATTATAAGTTTAATAGTCGAAAGTATTTGTCGAATAAGTTAAATAGTCTATAATGTAGGTAGGTATTATTGAATAACATGGTCAAATCTGGGTTAGAAGAAGCCAATGAAGTCTAAAAATTTCATAGATTACTAAACGTCACTTGGATTTTTGAGAAAAAATCTCGTTTGCAGTTAATGAGGAGTACTATTAAAACACGCCTCCACTTCATGAATTTTTGATTTTGCTAAATAAAGGCAGATTAATTTAGTTCACTTACTTTGAACTTTGCACAGAGTGGATGAAATCATTCGTTATCTAATTTGAGTTACTGTCAGTCATAAATGAATTGTTTGTAGGAATGTATTTGATGGTAGTTGAAGAATTATGGCCACCAGTCTTTCGATTTGGTGCTTTTTAGTAGTGCAAACACAAATCTTAGATATATAATGTACTACTGGTATTTACGTCACTTGATCCAGCCATCCAAATCATAACGAAATTAATGCTAGTTTAGAAGGATTTGTATGGATTGTTGAGTCAAATTCACTGATTGATCATATCGAGACCATCATTAAAAACACAAAACCACCAAACAGTCGTTTCCTCCTAGTATGGGGCTCAGAAATGAGCATCGACAAATTTATTTTTTTTAATTTTTGGTGTATGGCTTTATGGTTCTAGCAATCTTCGTTTATTGGCCTGTATAAATGATCAGAGATTAGCTATGTGGATTGCAAACTGAAAGGTACACTAAACAGTGTTAAAAAGATGATGTATGGCAAGCAGTGGAACCCATGACACACGTTTCTTCAAGCCTGAGACCTTTCAGCTGGACCTACTTGGATCCCAGTAGTGATGTTTATACTGTGATCCTAACCCAACACATTTCTTACCAAACACATGAAAAGTTATTCACTGGGCTCCTGAGTCCAGGTCGTCACTAACCTGTTCAAAAAGTATGATGTTTAAATAATAATTCGTAAGAGTTTGACACTTCTTGGGTTTCACAGTTAGCCACAGTCTATCTATTCTATAAAACCAATGACCAAATGACTATACGGAGACAGTTCAGGAGAGATCAACTGATGCCGACATAGACTGATCAAAATTCACTACGCAATGCTAGCAAGTGAGTAGTTCAAACAATTACCAATAATGAATTAAATAGTACCAAGTCTTTATTACGAAGAAGTAAACAGTGAGACATTTTATATCAAAATTTACTACCTAATGGCGCCTTCAGTTTAAAATTTTATACGAAGTACTCAATTTTCATTCTGAGGATACTTTATATATAATGTCAGTGAGTACTTACTGTGGGTTAACGACTTATGTTTAGATATGTTAGTACATTAGTATATTGTCAATATTAGGTAGGGCTTTCGAGATCTCGAGCTTAGATGGATTACTCGTTGAAAATAGATATACACCAAAGCATTTCAAGAAAATTTTACCACTTCAACAAACTCTTATGGTTTTCTTACGTAATCTTCTATGACAATTTCTATTCACTATGCTATTGAATAAAACCAGTTAAAAGTTCTCAAGACGTTGTTTTGTGTCAACAAGTGAAGAAACAAGATCGTTTGCAAGAACATCATGGTTATGTTATCTTGATTTTACTCAGTGTTATAAGTGGAATACATAGTACCTGGGGTTGTTTATTTTACAGCTACCCATGATGTACTGGTAAAGTATAGTATGATATTATGTACAGCTCTTCCTGCAGTTGGAAAGAAGACTTCCAGATCTCATAGTAAGCGTAATAAATTTGGACTACTACTACAGTTCAATGTTTTTAATTTCCCAAAATATTTGATTTTGCAATATAATAGTATTCATACACAATATTAATGTGTTGGTCAATACCTCAGTGTCAACCATTCGTCACCAACTAAACATCGATAGTACAGGAGGTTTGTTCACATCTTAGACTAATTTAGTGAAACGACATTTGACTGCTAAAAAGTATTGGATAGCTATTTGTCCTAGAGTGGGAATATTCAACAGTTCTCCTATTATGCAACCACTCACTAATGAAATCGGTTGTTATCTGCACAACTTTATTATGCCTAAACTTCACTGGTTGCATCCTTTCATAATAACCACTGGAAATACATATTTACTATTACTACAGGGAAGAGGTTTTGAATATTTCCGAATTTAATGGCTTATATCACAGACCTACCTAAAGAGATGTTGTGGATGCATGCTACTGATGTCTTGTAAAAGGATAAAACGGTCGTACAGTGTTTTCTGGTTTTTAATGGTTGTCTAGCTAAGATCAGTTTAGACTATATACTGAAAAACAAAAGTTTCTTTGGTTGATCAAACTCCTAATACTTGTGGCATCTTCAAGATAACAAGAACTAACATGTTTGAATGTACATTGTTTTTTCATGTCGAAATGTTTTGAGTAATTATTCAACTCATTATTGTATCGATTATAGTAAATAATATGTTAGTGGTTGTGATAAGAAGTTACAAATGCTTATAATTTGAAGGTCTGGTTGTATTTAAGAGTAAAGCCTGATGACGATCTAAGCAAAAACTATTTTGTTTGCTCATATGTATTGCTCTAATCTACAATGTTGGGATTTCTAACACTAATATCTGATTAATGATTATATGAACATTCTATATAATTTGAAGTCAATTTTCACCACGGACACTAATTTGAAATTATTCGGAATTGTGAACCCATAAGTTCATTGAAGGTAGGACCTTCTGGTATTCGAAATGTACGACAACACTGAACCTGATGAATCCTATTCTCGTTTTCATCTGTTTCCTTACTGATACATCCAGTACATGAAAATATGACACTGACGTCTAAGCATTTTCTGGTTACCCAAAAATCTCTTATGCCCAAGCCTAAGACAGGTGGGAAGTATGGAAATCAGTTTTATTTCCAAAGTTAACTAAGTAACAGAAAACAAGAATAGCAAACCATTCTAGGTTATAGCTTACGGCTGTAAGGAAAGCCTCTGAAAAGCAAGGGAGATATGTAGGCTGTATATTGGATTACTTCCTTAACAGGACAGACTAGTCATTGATTTTTGTTGCTGCTAACTATATCAACGAGGGAACTTAACAGTAGTTAAATCGCACCACCAACTCTTCTTACAAGAAAACTCACCAACCAGGAGTTTCTCGCATATACAGGTAACCTATCCGGGAGTTGACATTTGGTTCTCCTTACCTCAGGTTTATGATCTCGTTTTACTTTCTGTGGATATATGGCGTCAAATGAAATGCGAGGTCTTGTTCCGAAAATCGCTTCAGCAGGTTCGGGATTATTCTAGATGGATCTATCCATCGAGCGCTACGTTTGTAATTATTTTTTTAAGCATAGGAAAACTCTTGCCTCAATTTCCCGGTGACATGGGAATAAGATTGCTGGAAGGTCGAATGAGATACGTTATTGCAAATGAGAATAAATGGCTGGTCGAGCATTTTTAAATTTTGAGGTAATCAAGACCTAACAGATTGAAAGACTCATTGGTAACAGAAAATCCGTATTTGATTACTAGATCACTGTATTTAACAAAATATTTGATGATTACTGAAATTCTGATGGCAGTGCTCAATCCATTCTTTGTCCAATAGATACTAGGATGAATACTTAACCTACCAAGTTTTGCCAGAAATGAGAGTAACATCAGATGCAACCAACTACAGTGTGATAATATGATCATTAACATTAATAGATAGATATGTACCCCCGTTGAGGGTTAGTTGTTGGTAGAACATGTACACGACTGACTCTCTGGTACTCAAAAAATTTAATCAGGGTTTGTTGCATTTGTGAAATCCCTCCTTATTACCAGTTGCTCCACATTTCTAGCATTTTTGATTATCTAATGAGCAGAAACATAAGAAATGTCACACCTCACAGTTTCAGCAACTAGTGTTTACACCTTGTAAAACAAAACCATTTCTTGACCAATCACACGGAATTATCATTATATTTTGATTGACATAAAGTGGCCTCGTTCGACTGGCCCACTATATCAACTTACAAATTCATAAATCTGAAATGAACGATTTCAAATATCTTTCCAAAAAGATAAAGATTACATTTAACAATGGTCGTAGAGTAAAAATGTACGTAGTTATTTCTTGACGATTATTCGAACGACATAAATTTTGATAAATGTCTTATTATTCCAGGTTTCCATTTTATCTTATCGCAACTCAAGAGCTAAAATACAGATTGGTACAGTCGACGCTTTGCGTTATACTTTTTCTGTACACAGGCTAGTGATACTAAACGATTACTTGAACCAAGGTAAGTGAAGAAATATTTGAACCTACATAATATTGCATTATTGTAATTCATTTACCAAGTACAAGGTTATGTATTCAGCTTTGAATAGTTGCTGTATAAGGGCCAGTAATAATATCTGAAAGTCTAAAATGAAGTAGATGGAACAATGTTCAAAGGTTTAGCGTACCAGTTAAAAACTCAGTTTTTAATCATTAAGAAGACCTTGCAAGCAAATCTGAGAACCAATACTTAAACTGTTTTGTTACTTATAAGTATATCCAAAAGGTAAATGATGAACAAATCAGAACAAGAGAACAATTTCTTCTTTTTATTTCTACTACAAGACACTGACTTCAACTTCTTAGAAAGACGAATAGTGAGTATAAAAAAGAACAAAAGATAAATGAGAACAGTGAAAAGAATTACATTACTGTGTGAATGAATACTATTAGTGATAATGGTTATGATAAGATTGAAGGAATATCATTTGACCTATTATCGACATACACACACGTACAGAATTCTGTTTTTCATAAAATATAGAAATCTTAGCATAACAAATCACAAAAGAAAGAAGAAACGATTTTAGCTTAGTACATTGGATTATGAGAAACATTCATATAAATACAAAAAGTGAATAAAACAAAAGCAATTACAAACAGGACATAAGCTTTACACAAAGAGGAACAAACCAAATTTGTATTTATAATTGAAACAAAATAGATAACCAGAAATTTTTTTGAAAAAAGAAATGATATTGACATAAACCAAAAGACAATAAAATGACACCATAGACTCTATACAACAAAAGCACATGGAAATTGGGATAGGAAGGATACGAGAAATATAACTGAAACAAACATACTTCAATGTATAAGCAGAAGGGTATTTTACTTTTCATTAACAAAGAAATTTTTTAGATTCTACATGGAGAATTAAATACATACGATTCTTTTAACTGTTAGTAATTTGCCATAAGATAGGAGAATTAAAGTAAGTTTGAGGTACATTTTTACCTAAATAAATTACAGTTAAAAATGATTACAAATGTGTATACCACGCATATGCATATACAAAGTAGACTACGTAATGTGTGCGTGTATGCCTTAGCATGAAATCGTTTATTTTTTCTCTATAGAAAAAGGGCAATATTTTAACAAGGCAGAAAAATCAACACATTAAACCATATTGTCATCCATTTTTACCCGTCTTGGTAGTTTCATAAATGATAGGAAATATGTAGCCCAGAAATAGACATCTGAACGTATGCGCACAAGTTTACGTAGTTCAGACACGAAAAATACCGATGACGTTAAACAAACTAATAAGACTAAATCTATAAAAGAAAAAAAACAGAAAGAAGAAAGTTCAAAAACGATGGAAAATTGAATATTGCTTTGCTTTCACTAAAGTGAAATTAAGATAAGACACTTTGATGTGTTTGGAGTGATAGTGCACCATAACGTATTAGCGAGCAAAGAGACACATTCGGCTATGGGGATAAAAGTGGACATTTTACATGTTACGCAGATCGAGATATGAAAGTAATTTACAATGAATATGATCACTAAACAGTAACCAATGTCGTGATTTTGTAGTCTTTGTAGTATTGATCAATCGGAAATCTCAGTCATACAGAAGGTCAGCTACAAGTGAAATAACTTAATAGTACGGTCTCGAACTACAACATTGATTCATGCGGGCCCAAATATCACATGAACGATTGGTTCCCTGGAAAGTGAACATACGCCTCGTTGATTAGTGTCGACTAGCAGGAAAATTAAGTTCAAGGGTGCATCGGCATATCTCAGTTAAACTTAAGACGTCAGAAAAGTAAAGAGGTGAAGACATAAATCCTTGCATATTCATACTAGTTACCGAACTAGTAAACAATAATATGAATTGCAAAGAAGAAAAAACACAACCATTTACCTTTTAATGTCAATGCTTCAGTTTGAAAGACAGCTTGTAATGGTGGGAAATATATTACCAATAACTGACCAAATAAAGACAACCCAACAGCTAGTACAAACAAACGGTTAGAGAAGAATCCTAATGAGAAGATTGATTTGTTCTACAAAAAAAGACACAATTATGTGAACAGCATAAATATATATCCTCACTGTATTATTGTTTGATTTCAAACTTAATGATAAATTAGTATGACAAAAACTCCATCACATTGTGATATGAGAAGACATTGTCCATTATATAATCGAGGAAAGAAGGGGCGAGTTGACAGTTACAGTTATTGATTTTTCAGTTGATAAATGATGAATTTGAAATCAGTTTGATCTACTACGGTTTGGCTAGCTAGTTAGTATTAGTGACCCATACACAAATAATATGGGTTACGGGAAAGTATATAAAGCTGAACGTAGCAAGTGAAATTTACCGACAAATGGTAATTTGTGTAAATATGCGACTAGGTGATTCCGTCAAAGTATTCATGAATTAGGGGGCTGAAGTGCTCTGCTTTATCATATGAAGGTTCATAATAAAATATAATATACAGGTTTCACAATCCTACTATGGAAAAATCAGTAACTTTTGCGTTAGTAAATTTTTCTTCATATTCGACCGAATAAAGGTGATAATTATATTCATATAGTAACGGTAGTCAATACTGTCAGATGGTTACTATAACCGAATCAACGTTGTTTGTAACAGTGGTGTCTTGGAATCTGTTAAACAAAGCAAAACAACTTGGTAGCCAATCTCAAGTTTCAGTATTCGGTTACAGTTTTGTATGTATCAGAGTTAGTGATATTAACTTCGATGACGGGAACCGAAGTAAATTTAGAACTCAATAATTGAAAATTGATGGCTTTAATCACTTTGGATTTGTAGTCTTTACTAACAGTTTATGTAGCACAATAAGTCGAAAGGCAGATGCAAGGCATTATATCAACGGACAATGGATACGTAATCCACCCAATAAATATGTGAACTGGGGTATTTAGAATGGTATCTTACAATTTAAGATGCATCGGCCTTATCATCTCAAAATTAATCCTCATTTGCGTCATCTTCATTTCTATTATTAAAATACTTTTAAGAATCCTAAGGAGTTAGGTTCCTACTTTTTATTTATTTATTTTATTTAAACACATAAATATTGGTACAAGAGGGCACCAGATATATATGCACCACACAAATCTCATTCGATTTGTGTGAGGGCTGTGATACTGCCCGGGTACTCAAACTGAAGCATGTGGTTTTCTTAGGGGGCCACACCCGGAGCCTTTGACCTAAAGGTCTGATCCACAAGGCAGTAGAGCATCGTAAGGAGATGCAGTCCCATGGTAGCGGGTGACCAACGATTGATTCATGCGCCATTTGTTCCCTCAGGATACTGGAGTCCATGTGCACCATTGATTTGGAATCAGGGTTTCCCAACTCTCTTAGGTGGACTTTCCGTGTCCGTCAACCCGGTTAAAGCGCTGGACATTCGCTTTACGTTCTCTCAATTCCGTAAAGAACACCCTCGCCGCGAGAAGGCAGTGAGTAGGACTTCCCTGGCAGGTTCCTACGCTGCTTCATCATTTCACTTTTCTTAGTCACCACATAACACTTTGTACTTCAAGAAGAGAAAACTGTCAGGTTTGATGTGTATAATGGATGATGTAATGTCGCGATGAAATCGGAGGTCAGAAATAGGTGAAAATCGCTTCCGAATGTGTGTAGGTGTTATCACTTAATAGTTACGAATCCGTGTATTTATAAGGAAATTACAACTTTCAGCAGTTAGTAGTTACTGAATTAAGATGGGCCATCAAATTCAGACTAAGTTAGGAAAGTGAGGATTCAGGACAATACGACTGATTATTTGTTTATTTATGTTTATAACTAACAACTGTCGTAGTTTAGTTCCTTTAATTATTAAACAAACCATAAATATGAAAATTCGATAGCCTATGGACAGTACTAAATACTCCTTCTTAAAACAAATCCTAATGATTAATGAATACAACAAAAGAATAATAATAATAAGGATTAGTATTATTACCTGTGATCGAAAACTCAATGCATTGAACATATCAAATAAAACAAAACATGTGAAAGTCATAGTTGTATCATGTGGTGTAACTTTATTATCAGATAATTCTCTAAAGAAAATCCATAAAGTACCAGAGACAATTAGTGATGAAGCTGTCAATACATTAAACATTAAACGACCATCCAAAATAGAATCATTTGCTCGTCTGGGAGGTTGTCTAACTACCTATATTACCGGAAGAAAACAAACACGATAAGAAAAATGATGCAATAATAAAAATTATATTCACAATACAGAAGTATTCAATGAAAATTACTTATTGGCCAAACAAAAGTTAGTAAACCTGCTCGACAAATTTCAAGAGTTTATTTTAAATTATTTATCAAGTACCAATTTGCGGACTAGGCCTCAAACTATATTGGTTTGTGTACGCAATAGTAATACTATCCAGCTGACTAAACTGAAATTAATGAAGGGGGATTCCAATTTGCAACCTACCAAACGAAATCTGAATGGCGTAACGACCAAAGTATGAGTAAATACAAGCTCTGCGTTTAAAACCACATATTAAAAATCACTCGAGATTGTTCACTAGTTAATTAAGTTAAATTGTTTTGACGATGAACATTCTTCGACTTATTATGTATGAGCTAGTTCAAGATTGCAGGTACATTTTAGTGATGAGAGAAGCCTAACACGAAGTTCATGGTTTCTTGTTGACCAGCTCCAATTACGATTTTTATCTATCTATCCATCTGTATAGAACTAGAAAGGATTAAAGTGTGAATGTCATGGGTTTCTTTTTATTTTAAAAATAGAATTAATGAATGGAACTCACATGAGGATCTGGTGGTTCTACGCCTAGACTTTGAGCAGGTGGACCATCCATTAGTATATTAATAAAAAGTATTTGCATAGCGTTCAATGGACTTGGGAGTGAAAGTAATGTGGATAAAGCAATTAAGGTTAGAGCAGCTATAGATCTGTAAAAAGAAGTAGTCATAGAATGACGTTTTACCGAAAATATATATATACATGACGTTAAACAAGAATTTTTTAAATGGGAATAATGAGGGTTAGTATGTAAAACTACCAAGGATGAATGCCACGTTTATGTTTGTTTTAAAAATTTCAACGGCCAGGTACGAATTTGAGCATATAACACAAGCAGTCCGTAAGGTTGGTAAATGTTTTTTGAAATTATACTGAAATTACAGTTCATTCTACAACTAGTTATTACAGTAAATTATTTATCTGTCAAGATTGAGCTTATAATGGTAATCATACACATAGTTTGTTAAGTAAGAGCTACTGAGTAAACAATTTTACAATTTAAAAAATAGAATAATGAAATAATCTACAGTCAGCTCATGACATAATCAACTAGGAGAAACATATTTAGATCATTTCTTATAGCAGGATAGGCACAAAATACGGTAACCGTAAACATAGAATAGTAAAAATAGAATAACTCACATCAATCTGTCGTTTTTGGTTAAAAAACGAATCCCCTTATTTTCATAAATTATTCATACTCTCGATTATTTTATGACGGATCCGTTGTAGGATGATTCACGAGAATGCACTCGTGTTTCACGTAACACTTATCCAATTGTTGTGATTTGATATAAGGGTGATACCGATAACGGTACAGCTGTTTGTTATGACTGAGGAATAACTGCTACTTGATAGTTATTACAATGGAACATGACTAGTATACCGAATGAAAGCAAGATATTAGATGAAGACTTGTGTGTTCACCAACTACTGTTTGAAGTGATATCAAAACTGGTGATGAAATGCATATCACTTTAAAGATACGTTCTATAGGTCATATTTAAGTGCGTTGAACTGACAGCATCAATTTATAAATAGTTCAATGTATGTATGGTATTTCCAAAATCAATAGGTTAACTGCATTAATCAACAAATGTAAGCACATTGCTGAGTTATATATAAGTGATCATTAAACTGAACAAATTTAACCATAAAGTGAATTTCTAATGAGACTGTGAATAATACATAACCTTTTTATAAGTCTGCATAGTTTTTAACGGGTTTGCCTATGAAACTAAGTAATATTCATTTTTTTTAATAAAGGAAATCAAAGAATGCTGACGTGTAAACAGAAAAATTACCAAACCTAAGGAGGTATCCATTCAAATGCTATTCAATAGAAATGCAGAACAAATGAGAGAAATAAATTATTTGTGCACCCACCAACCAACTTACGTGCTTAGTTGAAAGCCGATGAAATTTTTTATATTATGGAATAATGCTTTGCCTTCTTCCATCGCAGCTAAAATTGTGGCAAAATTATCGTCTAGTAAAACAATATCAGCAGCTTCGCGACATACATCTGTTCCTGTACGACCCATTGCAATACCGATATCGGATGATTTTAATGCGATTGCATCATTCACACCATCACCAGTCATTGCGACAACTAAATTGGATTGTTGTAGAGCCTTATAGGCGAGAATAGATGAATTATAGATTAAACAGTAATATATACAATTGTTTAGAGTTATGAAAGGACTTTTTAAGGTTAGGAACAAATTAGAGATAAAAAATTTGAAGAGAAACGTAGATCTGAGTGTTATTTTGATATTATGGATAGAAAAATTATTAGTGTAGTGAGTTTGCAGAGAATCATAAATCTGTAATTTTCATTACGCAGTTAATTTAGCTGGGCAACTACTTGAAAAAAAAGAAGCATTGGACAAGTTTCGTCCGAGTACGAGGGCTCTCCTCTGCGGTGGGGATCCAAGACGTCGCCAAGAGTCAAACTCAAAATGTTCAGAGACCGGGACGAGCACTTTACATCCAGTGAGTCACTATGCAATGGCTCACATTTCGAACCCCAGTCAATTTCTGATATTGCGCAACTGTTATCAATTTCTATCGGGGATTCCAGTCTCATGACAAAGATAATTTAAATGGAATGGTTAGAGAGCCCTTAAAGTGTGAATCCTGGAGGGGTAGCAGATGCATATTGGCGATAAGTTTCATACTAGCTGGAAACAACTATTTAGTGCTTTCTGGTTTTCGATAGTTGTCGAGTTACAGTCGGTCCGTGACGTAAAGCAGTATATATATATATATATATAATTTAATTAATGAATACGAATTTCATTTCATTTAAAATGTTATAAGAGTCTCTGATTCAAAAACAGAAGATATTCGTAGGTCACTGATATTTGATCGTGTCTCCGAAGAATAGCTTGTGTCCACTGAGAGAGCGATATTGAGGTTAGACGAGGGGTACTGGGTAAATGTTAAGACTTATGACCGCTCACTAATATCTTGTGACAGAAACACCAATCGGAATCCGCTCAGCACTAATAAGCTTGAGACGACACTGAGCTCTTATTAGTCCTCGATTCGGCAGCTTTCTTCCCTTCCCTGGCTGTTGAGTCCACAAAACAATATATAGCCTCAATCATATTACCTGACGCCTGTTACATCTCGTGGAGGAGCATCGGCCGCCCACCAGGAGTCCCCATCGAACTCTGTCCTGGGCAATATTTTACAGTTGTTTCCAGTTGTTATTTATCCTTTTCATATCTACCCACAACTCCAAACTCAAAGCGTTTCTGCGTCTACATTACACTTTTCTATTTCACGAATTCATTCTTTCTTCTGAAGTAATACTGGTTATCCCAGATCTTTTCTACTACCACTAATACTGTCACTACTCTTACTATTCTGAGGTTTATCTTGATTTCATCTAGTCATGATGTTGCGTGGCAACTTAAACCGATGCGTCAGGTTCTTAGTCGCTTATGAATAGGAAACTGACTCAACTATTGTCCGCCGGTCAAGCAAACCATGAACATGAAAAATTCGGTAATCGCACAAAAGATAACATTTGAATAAGCTTACTCTGCGATCAGTTCAAAAACATATCATGTGAGGTTTCCACTTTTTGGACCTTATTAAAAGAAAAATCATTTGAATCACGACAGCCTTGGTACATTCTAACTGATCATCCTGGAAAAGAGGAAGGTTTGAGTTTCAGTGGGAAAATCAACACGGCTTTAGGTAAACTTTGACAGACTAGTTATATATACTAGGGAAACCTGCATATTGGATCTCATCCGCTGGCTACTGACCAAAACACAATCCACATACTTGGAAGATAATCTGAATAATAGTGTTGATTAACTATTTCAGTCACATACAATACAAAAATAAAGGAATATCGAATAAAAACAGGAGAATACTTAATGTAATGTACATTTTTTAAAAATTACTGGGTAATTACTTACCTTGACGATTTTACACTTATGTTTCGGTCCGGATCGATAAAACACAGTAACATTACGTACAACTGACATTAATTGTTCAACGCTTATTCGTTCTACTTCTTCACCACTAAGGCATAGATCACCAGGGCGATAAAGGGATAAACGAGAGCCTAAAGTAATGAAGTCAATATCGGTAAAAAACACAAGTATAAACACGTAGATTTACGAATAAATATCAAACTACAACAATAAAAGGAATTAGTATATCACACTAGAATCTAGACGAGATTTTTCGGGACAAGAATGATCCATACATAACCAACGTTTATGAGAGCTAGTGAAAGAAACGTTTTCTCACAATGACAATTAATCATGAATGAAATTTTCATGTAACCTTCCCAAAATAGTGCGGTGTCCAGTCATTAATATGCACTGAGCAACGGAAATATGGAGTATATCCTATGCTATTAAGAATGATACTCAAAAGATAAATACGACTTATTGCATTCAGTATCAAGATACAATTGGTAAAGGAGGTTAAAAATAAAATAATTCAACTGCTGAGTTACCGACCGATGTAGGGATGCAACAATATTAACGGATAGCTATTAGTTTATAATACGAGATGCGGATAAGAGGAGACCTGCTACCAAGAAGTATCATTTTATGTTTTAGTATTAGAACAGGACTGTGTTTTCGAATTATTTGTTGAAAGCCCTATTGGTTGCATTTGATATGATTATGCTAATGAACATCTTCCAAAGAGGTCTAGCGAAGAGAAAACTGGATCCTACTTCATTTTTATTACGTCTTACTAGATTAATATTATTCCAGTTTCACATAACCTCTTGTAACCGTAGCAGTTAATGATTCTTAAGAATAAATATTTCAGTAAGTGTCGGTACCAACTTTGTTAGTTTAAGAGATTAAACTGACTGAAGGTACGTAGACAAGGGTCGATTTCATCTCGAATTTCACCTTGCATACACATCATTTAAGCAGGTAAGCTATTTCGCTAGCGCCTAGTTTTATCCTTGCACACATATAAGGTTCCCATTCGACATGTATCTGGTAATTCTTTATGCACAAAAAATATAAAAGTATATCACATTAGAAGCTATGATTGAATCTGTTACGATCACCCTTGAATACTAATAACTCCGATGTGACGACGTTACTATTACCATTCTTCTTAACCTGTGTTAACTACTTTTATTTATCTCAGTTAATTAATGTGATGCACAATGCTTGAATTTGTGTCACATTGTTAATTAATACTGTTTGTAAAATTAGTGACCACAACAAAAAACAAATCAAAAAAGGTCATCTCAAATAAGCACTTGTAAATGCTAAGATGATGGATAACAACACAGAAAGGTAGGTTTCAACTTGTATGTATTTTCAAAATTCTAGTTAATTACATCCTTGACTGTGTCTATACATGTACAAAACTCAGAGTCAGTGATGCTTTCTAATAACTCTTATGTGATAAGGAACAAAGTACAGTGTGTGTTGTTGTCGTTGAATCAATATTGACCTGATGAACAAATTGAAAACGTGTTGGAAAGAGCTCAGTTAGCTCTGACGATAAAGTGATACCAATAGTGTATTTATTATATTTTTATTTATTGAGAATTGCTTACTAATACAGCGGAAATTAACGATAAATAGAAACCAAGCTTAACAATGATGATTGCAGTTCGAAATCGATAAACACTCAAAATACCTCAAAGTATATCATCACATTTCATATGAACATAAACGGCAAAACAATAAATCAATTACTATATTACCAGTACTCACCAATCGTACATGCAGTTTCTTTAGCATCACCAGTTATCATAATCACGCGAACACCAGATTCACATAATATTCGAATGCACGAGTTTACACCAGGACGTGGTGGATCAATTAAACCAACTAATCCATGGAAAATCATTTGTTCAGAGTTAGTACCTTTAGCCAATGCTAATACACGTAAACCTAAATTACCAAGTATGGATGCTTCATTGAGTATTGCTTTTCTAGTCTCTAAATCCATTGGCTTTATAGAACTATTATTAGAAGAACGATTCGATAACATATGTGAATGGCTATCAGATGGTGATGATTGCATTGAAATGGCAGAATCGTTTGAAAGAGATGTAAAGGCACAACGATCAAGCAACTGGTCTACAGCTCCTTTAGCAAAGTAGACTGGTTCATCAGTCTGTGGAAAGAAATGAATATAAAAACAGTGAGTAAATAAACACTAAAATGAGAATATAAATCAGATACACTTGACAACAGTATCAGAGCGTTAAATAATTATTTTCGGCTAGATGAGCAAATAAAGAATTAGTTTAAATTGTGAAGTAGAGAGAAAAGCCAGTGCAAAGGAACTGTATTTCCACATCAAAAATATGAAAAGTTATGAAATTGTGTGCAATGTTACGTAGTATCGCAGTAGTTTCAGATTTAAGAGTTATTGGTGTAACACGTTTGAAACTTTACACAATGAACTTCTTGTTACAGATATCAGATTGCCTTAATTTCACGCTCCTATTATATATATATATATATATATATATATATATATATATATTCGATCCAGCCGAATAAGCTTTCTTCCCACTGAAGTAACCGGCTACGATCGTGTATTGGAAGCTTGCGTGTTAGTATTATAAACAGATAACGGACAATACATGTTCTCAATGTCGATTACTTTCCAGATGGATTTTACTGGGGATCCGTAACTAACAAACTGCAATTATATCGGAAATCAGGCGTATCAATGGATTATTAATGTAGATATTGCAAAATGAGTGAATCTAAAAAGAGGACCATTTTGATTCGGACTGAATAGTCTAAAGGTCCAATACCCATTGTAGAATCACAATATCCTGGATTCCATCTCATAAGGGTTCAGACTTATAAGGAATCCAAAGCTAGAAGAGACACGTAGGTCTAGAGCTATCTCATGTTCTATGATTTTCTAGTTGATAAGTCAATTCATGGATGAAACAGAATTATTTTATAATCATTCTAGGTTGGTATTCTGACAGGCTGAGTATTTTTAGGTACATCACATGCATGCACTCATACATCATCTCACGGTCACACTAGATGAGAAATTATAAACGAGGTACGTTATTGGGGGAAGTTGATCATGCTCTTAGTCAAAGTCTCAAACTGCATGTCATCGTCTGAGTCAAAATTAAAAAAAAGTATACATGCCAATGATTTGTGCACATATTTAGTCAGTTTGTTAATTACATATTACTAGTCATTTTTCAGTCATCCCAATTGAACAACTGCTTGAGCAAGTGTAAAGAAGGAGAATACATCTTGTAGCTTAATCACACATCCTGAACAGTAAAATATTCGACAGTTTAGGTTTCCAACCTTGGATGACTTGTGATATTTGTGCAACCATCAATCCTGAAGAGTTCCATACCAGAATCCAATGGTTTCTGGTTTCTAATGGTTATATGTTTTCGGTAATACAATATATATCATCGAAAAATAAAATCCATATTCCAAAAGAGACTATTTTTGATTCTTGATGAAAAAAAAACGCTCTAATTGAATTAATTTTATAGTAATCATGTCTTACCGATGGTTGATTATTTCGAACACATTTAACAATCATAAGTTTTGACTCGGAACTGAATGGCCATTCTTGCAAACGAGTATAAAATGCACGTTCATCGAGTGCATGAAACTATTTTCGGAGAAAAATTATTAACAAGAAGTATATGAAAGACAAGGAAATATATATCACGACAAATAAGAACAAATTATCATGAAGGAATAACGTCAAAACAGCTATGAATTTGAAAGTTTTTTTTAGCCATGTAACCGTTCAATTGCCTACTTTAAACCCTTAACAAGAACTAAAAAATGCCAAATCAGTTGAAAAGGCTGTAAATTTTCATCGACTGAAGCGATCGGGACGTACGCTAATTATGCCGAACTACCGCCTACCTCAGTGTTAGCTGGTGCATTTGGATGTTGGAAGAAAGCTGTGGGGAGACACAAAGATATGATAGCAGTTTAAGAAGTTATTAACTATTAGTTCAAGCTATGTCAGTAAATAAAGACCACCTTGTTAAATTATGCGCGATAACCGCGATCGACGGTTGAAGACTTTGAGTGACATGGTCGAGAGCCAACCACAATGGTGCAGATTGATCCACTCTTTATCTTCGTCTACATCTTGAGTTCCAGTATCCCTGCATATATACTCTTTCACTCCACCTTTTTGAGCCATATTCTTAATGTTCAGTCTTTTTTACTATCTGATACTATCAAATTTATTCTTGATCAATGCCCCTTGTATAATCAGTAAATTATGTAAAATCGACTGCGATGAAACTCTACTGAAACTACATAGTTCTTATTCATAAAAATATCTTCTAAATGAATGTTGAAAAACAGTTCTCATCATCATATTGACTGAAATCAATCGGAGAACTATTGAAAATAATTGACTAAAATTCTTGGCAACGAATTATTACATTTTGATTTACAAGGTTGGACAGTATATTCGGTATACTGTGAAATATCAATCTTGATCCCCATTTGATGTCATAATTGCTTAATTACTGACGAGTTAAAAGCTGAGACAAAGAATTATCAAATTTTATTTTGACCTTTGATTAGTTTACCGTTTGCATTTCAGTGAACAGTATTTTAAAGGACTCTATCGATAGAATGACCATAAAGTCTAATGAAATCAAACAAAAGTTGTACAGAGAGATTGTTTATTTACACTGACTAAAAAGGAGGGATATTTAGAATGTAGTTACCAAAATAAATGAACAAAGTAACATACTTGGGCAGTCAGTCTTAATAAAGCACCTTCTGTGGGTTGACCGAATAACTGATTATCTCGAATCGTAGCATTATTACAAATACAACCAATCTAAAAGAGAAAGACAAGAACAAACACTGTGTATAAAGATTATATGAAATTCATTTGTCAAAATATTAGGTCTTGTAGATAGCAAACAAGGAATATAGTACAGAAGAAATTTGTCAGATTTCATGTTGCTTGATTATTTTATAAACTAACTCACATGTTAGCACATTTGGCGAACAAAAAAATCTGTTTTCATTTAAAATAGTGGATAATAGTAAAATTCTGGAATTCATCGCTGTTCTATTTGTTACCCAGATGTACATTGATCCGTGTTAATAAAGAAACCGAGACTCGAGAATAATCACTAGAGTTACAAACTTAAGTGTTATTTATTAGACATCTGTGTTGAGATAACCACTAACATGTTCTTCGAGGATGGTAATTAACGGTAGTTGTGAAGGTTTGAATTTTTCTGTTGTTAATATCCAGCCGACAAATCCATGACAGAAGGAAAAGTGTGACTCGAATTCCACTGTCGGGCACTATTCAAGGATAAAATCAAGTCGTATCTTCGAGCGATACCAACGAACCCATGGGCTACAATCAACTACGACACGATACACTGGCTTACACGGAATCAGGTTGAAAAAAGGCTAACGGCGGTCTTATGAAAACATGACATCAGTTCGCAGAGAGCTATTGATAGATAGTTTTATTTGTGTAGAAAATGTAGGTTTCCTGTTTAAAAAACGTGAGTTAATCATTATTTATGATTGAAAACTGACTTGCGAATCCTGAACATATTTTGTGCTTGAATAAATTTATTTTGAAAATAAGACCTTACATTCGGAAATAGAATAATGAGTGCAAAATTGTAGAAAACAGCATAACAACGACAACTACTACTGGAATATGGATCAACTAGTGTGGTAGCAGATAAGGTTGATTGAAACAAAATAATGAAACAATAAGCGGTTAAATTGGTTGTATTAAATCATCTCTACATAGATAAACGAATAAAAAATATGTAGGCTTTTGTTTAAATGAAGTACGTACATATTTGTAAACACCATAAACTAAGTGAACTAGAGATAATGACGAGAAAAGAATAGACTAATAAAGTACATTGATATGACTATTATTATTATTAATGGCTTTATTCAATATAATATACTTAGTGCAACACAGAATTTCAACAAGTTTCTTTTATAGAACAAAGAGAATAAAGACCGATAACTGAACACATTTATACACCAAGTGAATAAACTAAATAAATTAAAATCTGTATGACTTTTAAATAGAAACATGTTTAAGAATACAAGTGATTGACTAGGTCAGCTCTTACAACCTTACCTGTATTATACTATCCAAAGATGGTGGATAATAATATGGTGTACGTAATTCATCAAATGAAGCTGATCTAGCGTTTGCTGACATCTGATAATGAGTGATATGATTTGACATTAATTTATTTAATAGTGAAGCGTTATCTAGTTTAATGGTTGTATTAGCAGTGGCAGCAGAAGATACAGTCAAATAATTAGTATGATTGGCATAATTTATATCTAATTTTACACAAGCAGTATCAGTGTGTTTATTGGCTTGTTCAATCGGAATTGTGTATCTTTCTAATGAACCAGTAACTATATGTGATACAGTCATTTCATTCTTTGTCATGGTTCCAGTTTTATCTGAACAAACTACATTTACACAACCTGAATAAGAAAAACAAGTATAGAAAAGTATGTATTTTTTAAACAAGACGTTTTATTTCATTTAAGTTAATAAAGACGGTTGAAATTCATTTGCGGCCTGACTAGCTCCACAAGGTTACAACTATGCCCCACTGATGACTGCCAACTAACACTTAACAAAGTCGGGAAAAGGAAAATAGGAAGTAAAATTAGTCAAGCTGTTGGTCAATCAGGTAAAAATATCATCTTTTGGAGATTTTGATTCATACCAGAACATATTTTGGAGAATTTTCCTGGATAGATTATTTTCTTGATGAACAGATCAACCCATACTAGTACAATCAGTTATTTTCTCATGATAATTTTTCGGTTAGCTGACACTTTATTTTATTCTAATAAGTTAAAATATAACTTAAAAAATATTTGTCATTCGCATGGCTATTATTGCTAGTTTTATTATATGTTGTAAGATAATTCAACAAATAGAATCACGACAATATTACGGTAGATTGATTTTGTCTCAGTACGTAAACTAAATATATATTTTTCATATACTTTGTTGATTCGTCAGGACCTGCTGATCTCCCCTGTTTTATATTAGCTATAGTTTTTTCTCCTTCATTCATAGTCGGTTGGTTTATGTTAACACTCCATTCAGGTTGTTTCGTAAAGGTAGATAAATGAAGGGTAACTGCAAAGCAATTAAACAGTTCTTCAAAATGTTGTGCCCATTGTTCCAGTACTTTCGGCTGACAGTGAATCAATGCTCCATGTTTTTCAGAAATAGTTCCACAACGTGAATATATTCTCAGGAATAAAATGATACACTGGACTAAGTAAATGACATCTTAGTGTACTGACAGGCGAGAAAAACTATAGTATTCAGATATCTATAGTTAATTTAACATACTCAGACTAGCAAGTTATCTTAAAAATAGAACTCAGTAGTAAGCAATGGATAAAGGAGATTGTTGAATTTCGTAGTTTTTACACCACAGACTGTTTAACCAACTAAAGTCAATCCGTGATCTCAGTCAGTCAATCATAACGTAGAACTTCGTACGTACGTACATCAGTTCGAGTTGCCATACCACATTAGCACAGAGATACAATCGCCGATTCAAATCCCATAGTGGTAGAGGTAGTAAGAGTATAAACAGTAATCCGAAAGATTAGGGTTTGAAGATGTTATTCAAGGAGTATAATCCAGTGAAATAAGTTTGGAAAGAGAAAAAGATAGAGACATGAAGAATTCAGAAGAATGAAATTACGAAAAACACAAAGAATGGATGCACCTGCACCATTGCAAACAGTTTTGAGCAATGTCATTCAAGGTCTTTAACCATCGATCGTTATCATCTTGCGGACCCTAATCAGGTAGTCTACACTTACCAACATGACTCAGTTCACTTGTCAGTGACTTCATGGACTTGTACCACGCTTTGGTCTGGCCTCCCCTAGCTTTCTTCCAACCTACTCCTACACCATAAAACATTGCACGTCGGGGCAGTCAGTAGTTGAGCATACGTAACACGTGTTCCAGCCATCTCAACTGATGAAGTTTCACTACTTCACCAATCGACCAATCTGTGATCTAAGACTATGAAATTCGATAGTGCATTTTTTAGTCAGATCAGTCGAATAACAACTGGATTAACTTTTGTACTGCTTAACAATAATGTGCTATTAGAAACGTTTCTTAATCATACTGTGAAAAACTTCAAGACTAGCTATTGTGAAATGAAGTATTGTTATTTTGTATATAATCATAATGTTGAAATCTAAATAGCTACAACGT
Organism: Schistosoma mansoni; assembly: GCF_000237925.1. Classification (NCBI taxonomy): domain Eukaryota; kingdom Metazoa; phylum Platyhelminthes; class Trematoda; order Strigeidida; family Schistosomatidae; genus Schistosoma; species Schistosoma mansoni. Next base: position 8,336,973 of record NC_031502.1, on the reverse strand, counting down.
TACTAAAAATTTAATGCTTACCAAGAGTTTCAACAGCTGGAAGTCGTCTAACAATTGCATTTCTTGCTGCCATACGCATTTGACCAATAGCTAGAGTGACAGTTACTACAATGGGAAGACCTTCAGGGATTGCTGCGACTGCCAAACTATAAGGGATTTGTGTGTGTGTGTGAGATAGAGAGATATAGGAAGGAACACTTTGAATAATGAGTAGTGAGAATTAAATTATTGTTAATATAAAGTAATGTCCCATTACAGTTTGAAGATGAACTCGATTTACAAGAGTTTCCATTAATGCATATTTGATATTGAAATAACGTAAATACTTGAGCATATTGATCTCGCAAGTAGAAAAAGTTGTAAATGTTACCTATCATTGTTTGGAAATGTCCGAATTTGATTCTGAGGGCGTAAACCTTTACTACGACCAAGACAGTCAAACTGATAATTTTCTCACTGGACTAAGCAATAGTCAATTATTCATTAATAATGTAGGATCTAGCACAAATATACACACATCGACCGAAGATGGAACAAACTGTATATATTAGTAAAATGAAATGAAGTGAACAACTCTATTATACTATAATATGAAAATATTTTTAAGTCATACATTTATGACACAACCAAAACAGACAAACAAAACAAAAATCAACTCAACGGAACAGATTTTGGAAGAATTATTAAACTGTGTAGCGGTTACGAAACTAATCATCGTATGGGGAGGGGGAAATAAATAAAATAAAATGGCTAATATAACGATAACCAGAAACTTGATCACCATTTTATGAGTTACCAACATTCACTGCAGTTTAGCAAGTGGGTAACGGTTGATACACTAGGTATAAAATTACACCGAATGGGAGCTGACGATACGAACAAGCTACTCAAGCAAAAAGTCTGCAAAGTAAATTTCTGGTATATTGATGTTATATGTGGGCAAGATAATCATCACTTTTCTTGAAAGATAACTTATTTCCATCAGTGATTATTTCTGTTAAAATATTTTCGCATGTATTATTGTTACATTCAGTATGATTTGATATATATATGCAATGAATAATAATGAAATGAATGGATACACTTACCTTACGCCAATGGTTAACAATTCTAGAATATGGCGTCCTTGAAAAAGACCAATAATCACTATGCTACTAATAATAATTAGGGAGATAGCAGATAAATGCTTCCCCAACTTATCCATACTCTTCTGAAGTGGCGTACGTGGTGCCTAAACGAAATACGGAATTAAATCAATAACAAACAGTAGACATCAAATAAGAAGAGGTATAGCGAAATATACTTATTTATAAAAATATGTTGTTGTCACTTTGAAAATTGATTATTCAACTGGTCTAAAGAGAAAAACTGTGATTTTCTTTTAAACAGATGGCCTACAAAGAAAAACAAATGTTGACGACTAGTAGTAGCATGATGTTGAAATGTTTGTTATCCATTTGAAGAATTTGCAATGGGGTTATCAAACTCTTAATAAACACATAAAGGTACGACATTTGTTTCGATATGATTAAAAAGTGTCCTCTATTTCAGTGGTCAATAAGAATAATGATAGTTGAGTGATAGCTTATATGATTAAAACCATCAGCAGCAAAATTATGACTTGGGATCTATAGTAGAGGATTATTCGAGCAGCTAACGATTACCGATAGTTGTCAATGTTATGTTGCTATTGGACTAATGAGGACACTAGATGCGATGTTGTTTCACTGTGAACGCCATTAAAGGAGAATACCTAACAGAAATGAATCTTTTTTGAGCATTAATGTTAGGGTAATTAGCATTAATGTAGTTCAATCATATTACTGATACAACCGTAGCAATGGTTGTTGTATTAGTAGATTGGTTACTATCAGTACGTAGTAAGTGAATCAAAGGTATTTTATTGGACCAGATTATGGAGTCTGTTACACGAATTTGAGGAAATATGGAATAAACTGAAGATTAGCATTAGCAAAGCTCTCGGAAACTGAGAGATATACGAAACAGTACTTGTAAAGGACTTTATTTGGTTTTAAAACATGGTATAATAAATAAATATATTTACATAATGCCCATAAAATTAAAGTAAATTAATGAATTAAAATGTCTAAAAACAAATAGGAGGACAGAAAATAAGCAACAGAAACAGAGGAAATAATTTGAAGAGATATGGCAAGAATATATTGGGTTCAAACTAGTAAAGAATAAATTATTCAAAAGCTAGACAAATTATATTTCAGGTATATAAACGTCAGCTATTACCTGTTTAAAAACCTTGTGGTGGATTTAATTATCATTGTTGCTGAAGTGAACCGCTAGCCGGTGAAGGAAATCTGGACATGTCCTAGGATATAAACCCATATTTATTTATTGATTGGTGCCAGTTTGCTTCTATACTATTTCGTTTAGTGGGTTGAATGTATCAGTGTGTAAATCTAGTGGTACATTATTCGTCAATACTAAACCCTCGGATCGTGTTCCATTTTCATAATTAACTGTACTATCACGTACACATACACATAACTTCTGACCGACGATTTATATAAAAACAAATAGAATGATGCCGAAACACACACTGTGATTTCAAAATTTAAATATAAATACAGTTCTAAACAAATATTGATCGGTCAGCAGCTTGGTTCGCGTTTATAGTTCTGAAAAAAATACCAATTGGTTAAACGCTCTTGACTTTGGTTTACAGAAAATTTGTGGATAATTTCGGGATGCCAAACAATCGTTCAAAGAAGTCAATTCCTAAGCTGGTCGGTGAGGTTTGACGACAAACCCCTTTGTACAAAGCAAGATTTTCCTAATGTCTTTATGCCTCATGGTTCTGACTCAGTTAAGGAAGACTAACGGGATAGTGACTGGTAGTGAAGTAATGTTAGATAAGGTAGTCTTAGTTTAGATAAAAAGGAAAGACTTGAGGATTCAGGACCGAGCATAACACCCAAGGTTCCTATAATGGGGCTAGAGTTACCGAGAGTTGAACTGAGCTATTTTGATGGGAAACCGAAGGAGTATTGGAAATTTGTGAGACGATTTGAGACATACGTAGCGTCTAGAGTCTCCGACGACAGTCAACGTGTACTCTACTTGCTCCATTACTGCAAGGGTAAGGCGAAGGCAGCAATCGAAGGATGTGTAGTGATAGAGGCTTCGGCTGGGTATAAGAGAGCTAGAGAAATTTTGAAACGGTTGTTCGGTCAGGCTCACGTAATAGCAAGAGAAACGTTGGAAGATTTATTCGATGATGTAAAGCTTGGTTGTAACGACGCAGAACAACTCTCAAGCTTAGCCATAAGAATGGAGAATTGCGGCATGATTTTAGAGCAGATGAACTACACTGCCGATTTAAATTCCTTGGTTACGTTAGAGAGAGTAGTGAGGCTTCTGCCTCAACCTATGCAAATGCAATGGGCCGAGCTGGTAGATAGACTGACAGAAGATGATAGAGAGCCGACATTTGTTGAACTCACCCAGTTTGTAGGAGCTCGAGCCGGAGTGGCTTCCAGTAGGTTTGGGCGGTTGGCTGAACGTTCAAAAAAGGGATTTATCATGAAGACGAACTGCCACTCGCTAGCGAGGCCGGAGAATGTACCGATCGTAAGAGTTAAGTGCAGTATGTGTTCAGGGGACCATGCAGTTTATGAATGTTCACAGTTCTTAGCGTTCACAACAGAAGAACGGTGGTCACACGTGAAACGTAAGGGTATCTGTTTTGTATGTCTTAAACAAGGACATAAGGCTATCGAATATAAAGTGACGAGACGTTGCACCGTTGACGGATGCCCGAAGAAATATCACTCCTTGTTGCATAACGCTTCGGCAAAGAACAGATCAGAAGACAAACTTGCTACAGTAAACTGTTGTGGATAAACTAAGCCAGTGGACGATCACGTGTGTTTAAGAATGATTCCTGTGCAGTTACGATCGAGTAATGCTGAAATTGTAGGTTATGCTCTTCTGAATAATGGTTCGGATACGACATTGATAAGGTCAGATTGCTTGAAGTCGCTCGGGTTGACCCAAGATAAGGCGTCAGTGATGATTCAAACCGTAGGAGGCAAAAGAACAACAAAGATCACGAAGTCGCCTCTGAAAGTATATTCGTTAGGTCAGTTTGAACATGTTACGATTGATGCAGCTCTAGTTGTTTCGACTATAACAGAGCATAAGATGACGGAGTCGGTAAAAGGCAGTTTAGCGAAGTGGCCGCATCTAAGTGACGTGGCACTAGATAGTCCAGATTCTGGTGAAGTGCTATTACTGATCGGTTGCGATGTTCCGGAAGCACATTGGGTGCTGGACCAACGATTGGGTGGCAGGAAACATCCGTACGCCGTTAAAACACTGCTCGGGTGGAGGGTCTTCGGACCGGCATCATGTTCAGACTTTAGAAAAAGGGTTGTCAATCATACCTGCAAGTTGCAAACATTAGAGGACCAGATACGTAAGCTATATGATGTGGAGTTCGTTGATGTTTATTCAAGCGATAAGTCACTATCGGTAGAAGATCAAGCTGCCATAGAAAATGTGGAAAGAGGTACGTTCTTCGACAATGGGCTTTTTGTAGTTCCAATACCATGGAAATCGAATCCGAAAATAAAGACAGGAAACTATGAAGTAGCGGTTAATAGATTACAGAGTTTGAAGCGGAGGTTGTCGAAGGATAACAACCTACACCTGAGATATGCCAGTAGTATCGAAAGTAATCTTAATAAAGGCTATGCACAAAAGGTCCCTGAAGCGCAGTTAAGGTCAGATTACAGTCCTCGTTGGTATCTACCTCATCATGCGGTGTTAAGTCCGAAAAAAACAGAAAAACTGAGAGTGGTGCTAGATTTGCTGGGGTTTCACTGAATGATATGATATAAGGTCAGATTACAGTCCCCGATCTTCTGACCTCTGAAAAATTTAGAGAACACATTACACAAGACGAAACAACTGAGCTGAAAATATTTCTTATCATTCGACACAAAAATAATGAGTGAAAATGACGGTGAATATAAAATTCATTAAACCAGAAGATTACTTAATAGAACTCCCAAGACCATTCTTCCCACAAATTGATATCAACTAGAAAACCATTAAGAAAATCATTTAACACCTGAAAATTTCTTGTATACCAGTTTGGCCATTTTTAAATGTGTCCACCATGAACCTCACATACAAGACCAAACTCAAGATCTTCATGTCTTAAAGTGAGCAGCATATATTTAGATCACTGAGTTGGAATTACGATGGTCGACATCATTAATAATAGTCATTTTGCGTTTGGAAATGAATTATTTCCCAAAAATTGGACTCCAATCAGACAATTTTTATTAATTACCGACTTCAGTTTCAAAATCATGCGTGCACCATTGAATTAAGACCTATAAAACTCGGATCCCGTGAAAATACATAGAAAATTAAATAAATACCCACGCCTTTTCCCTTGTATCATCGTCGGTTGGAGAGCGAGTAAAACTCTTATTTTCTCAACAGTTTTGGAATGGATCAGAAACCATTCGAGGGACAGTACAATTTTATTGGAAAAGTATCTTGTGCTTTGTTCACTAATGCGTTGATATTTTAATTTGAGTAGCTAGAGGCGAGTAATGATAGTTTGTGATATGGATAAAACTATTTATTTACATGTTATTTATAGAGAAAGAAATTAATGAATTTAGTACAAATTTCAATACTTACTTCTTCTGAATGCATCATACGGAAAACTTCACCAAATTCCGAATGTTCTCCAGTTCCAATAACCAAACCTTTTCCAGTACCCGAACAAACTAATGTTCCCATAAATCCAATATTAATTAAATCATGACATCCACGTAAACGTTCAACAGCTTTGTTATCGCCTATATTCACTAGAACATTATTACATACGGAAAAGTTTTTTTTTGAAAAGTTAACAAAACTTAACCTAGCCACAAGGAGTTTATCAAGATGAAAAGTTGGATATGTGTGTTCAGTTAAATTTCAAACAGCTGCTCAGTAACCCTTGGTTTGCAATGGTACCCCCAACTAAGATCAATCTGTGACGAACACGACGTACAAATAAAACCGATCTCCACAAATCAGCTTTTACTAGACTATAACAAACAACCCAACAGTCACCTACTTCAGGATGCTCCTGAAGTTCTAGCGAGAAGTCATGACTGGTTGAGTTTAGACATATCAGAAGTGATATAGTTGTCACCAATGGGATTAGATGCTCGTTTCGTTAAGTTGTAAATTGGTTAGAGTGAAAACAGCACCACTGAACGCCGGCTCAATGATCCTAATGGTTAAGGGTTCTCTGCGAGACTTTGACTGATCAAATTCTTTAATAAACATTCTGGTCTACACTTGAAAAAAAATTATCTGAGGCTAAGTGGAGACAATAGAAAGATAAATCGTGCTCATTATTTACAATTATCATTATCAGCAGTAATCACTCAATATTGGTCAATCTATACTCCCAAGTCATTCTACTAAATTTCTAGCCTTATGATGAAAAAAGCTAGATGGCGCTCAAAGTCTACTTAAATCGTCAACCTACAACAACACAAGTAAGAAAATGCAATATTATAAGGTTAAAAAGGTTACGTAACAAAAATTTTACTCTGTATACATCATTACTAACCATTTTGTGTTGATGAAAATCTAACTTCAGAAGTATTAGAAATCGGGAAATGTGTACAAAGAACCTCTGAAGATTTGGGAACAGCTTCAGTTTCTCCAGTCAAACTAGACTCATCCATTCGTAAGTCGGTCAGATCGAAAAGTCTTAAATCTGCTGGGAGACGATCACCGACTGATAAACAGACAATATCACCAGGAACGAGATATGAAGCTAGAAATGTATGCATTTCACCACCACGTAGACTAGATGATATATATATGTATTGGGATGGAAAACAAACATAAATTTAAAAAACACTTTGAGTAGATAGTGGATATTACAGGTTAAAATAATAAGTATATTTGTCTGAAACCATGGCTGGGAAATTAATTCTGTTTCAAATCAAGTCACTTAAGCTAAAGATTCATTATTTCGAGATAAAAAAGAATATTCATTGCTCGGGATGGAGACATTGGAAATGTGTTCTCTAATCTGGGTGGTTTAGTCGCACGATTTTCATTGTCCTGGACAATATCATCAGCAAATACTTCACAGAGGAATAAGTTATTAGAATTCGACTTCAATTGGCAAACAGCTTGTTCCTTTAATCTGGAATTCGGTTGACCGTTGTTCATGGTTCATGTGGTAGTGCTGTCCAGAAGGACAGAGAAAGCTTTACAACTAAACAGTCCAGCTTAGAGACCACAACACCATATCTCCCTACTAACCCTGAGAATAATGCTTTGACCTGCTTGTCGATTTCCTCTTGCTAAGTGCTAATTTGAAATATTCCAATTTGAGCCCGAAACACATTTGTTTATTATTAACTAACTGACTAACTAATATGAACAGTGTAATTAATAAATTTATTACATTATAATTGTGTGGACCAATTACCAGACAATAAATAGGTGAGATTTTAAAACCATAACAACGACTATAGTCAATATTTTATACAATAAACTAAATAACAGTTATTTTTTAAAAGATTTATTCAATATTCAGATTGTAATGAATTTCACATGTAAGGATGGTATAAAAATCCACCTGGTTAGTAATACTGATCATTTTAACAGGATAGAAAAGATTATAAGATATCGCTACAGAAAGTATATCAGTGACTACATTCTAATTTAGTCAAATGAAACATTGTACATTAAATGTTTTATTGTTTAGTCAAAGTTATGTTACTAGTAATCAATTAGCGACAAACATTTCCATCACAAAAGTTAGATTGCTATCAATCACTCTGCATTCTTCATTTCCAAGTCTGATTGTTTAAATGCTTGCTATCTAACAATTAGAATATAATTATAACTTGATTGAACATTTCGATATATAAATAAATGACACAGTTGCATTTTGTCATCTGATCAGTTATCTTGCTATGGAAATTCATTCGTTTGAGATTTAGGAAATCAATCCCATTAGCAAATGACAAGTAGAACCATCTTGGTTATTTAGCCTGACATAAAACCGATATGTATATTCATACTGGGAAGAAAAGAACTGACTGGCTAAACAAGTGATTAGCTTTATTAAACAATTAATAATTGAGATTGTTAGCTAGTCACGTGAGTCCTGTAACTCTAATAATTAGATTACATAACTAGACCTCATTTTAAAAAATTCCTTTTCAATTCTGCTAACTATTTATACACTAAATATCATGACTGTTATTCGGGAAAAGTGACAATAGCAATATAATTTAACAACCGTGTACGAGTTCGTAAAGTTGGGGTTATGAAGACAATTTTCTTTCTATATGTGGGTTGATGACAAAGCAAATTAGTGATGTGAAACTTTGAGAACTATGCTCTGGAGTATCGGAACATATTTTTCTAGTTTGTTTATGAATTATTTGAATCATGGTACTTTTGTATTCTCTTAAACATAAACTTTCATTTACCTCATGAATCGTTGTTACTGTGTATTTTGCCGTTCACAAACTACGGTAATTTAATGAGTTCGTAGGTATTATTACCAAGGTTTGACTTCATAATTTCGAATAAATTGAGCATTGGGTAGATTGTTATAAATAAAATAATATATTTTTGATATCCCAATGAGTAGAAAAATTAGATTTTCTGATGTTTCGTGACTCAGTGTATTTATGATAATTTACCCATTCCTCTTGTTACAATCAGTGTCTTAGTTATGTATAGATTGAGGTCAGTTGCTTACAATTTACCATAATCTTGTATCCTATGTATATAATCATGTTTTAAGGTCTGAATAATAAACGACAATAAAAGGTACTCAGTTAATATTCTAGGCTTTTCTAGTGTTCCCATTGGTAGTTAGAATGTAGAGTTGTGTGAGATATCGATCGTTAGCATGCACATGAGTCAAGCTTTGGAAGTTATCGTTAGAGGAATTGACAGGATAATAGTAACGGACACTACTCCACTGTCCCTTCGAAAGTAGATGAAGTGTTCAAACCTATGTTTACCAGGTTGTACAGGATTCTTAATGAACAACACAAACTCATCTTTTAAAACTGATAACAGTAAAATAACAGCCTGTTACATATCCTGTTGGTGCGAAAATAAAACCAGAGTTGTTTATGATGAACGGTCAGTACTTTTAGGAAGATCATTGGGTATTTAATTGTGGTTTAAAATGATAAAAAGTATATGCCACAAACTAAATTAATTAATAAAAACTGATGGTCAAAAGATATACGTAACATTGATAAATTTATAATCTTATCAATGATTTAGGCGTAATAATTAGTGGTAGCTAGATGTGGTAAGATCTGCGGAGGAAATTATGTAATTAGGCATGATATAAACCAAATAGACTTTGTATCCGAAAGATAAGTTTGATGCATACAACAAGAGAACCGTTCAGAATATTCGTATCATTCTAAGATATGACTTAGTGAGAATTAAGATGCACATGCACGAAACACGGAACCTTAGGGTAAAATTGTATTGGTGCAAGTTATCACACTTAGAAAAAGTACAGTCCTCGAGTATAGGCATACTCAAGTCACAATAGTATATCTAAGGTAGATAATAATTTTAATCGATTAGTATTTACCTCAGCTTCTTCAGTTAGTTCAATCCCGCATCAATGATTGACTTCCTCTTGTCAACCTGGTACTCTGAGACTGAAGTAGTGGACCGGCATCAAAAATACTTGACTTCAACAACTAAGTTCCTGGTACGAGCCACTGTTCCACCCATACTAGTTTCGGCGACCCGCTAGTAACAACAGCCCTGACATCAAAATTATGGATTAAAGTTTAGTATATTAATCAGTGTTAGAGCAGTGAGCTGTTGTATCATGCACCCAACCATAACCTTAATTACTCGATGATTCCGCCACACTCCAGTTTGCTTTCAAGACACGATATATATATTAACATAACTTCACTCACATGATTTTGGACACTATATTTTATTGATATCGTTTTATTTCTTTTTAAATAATTGATGTGTGGGCGAGAACGATAATGATTGGTTGTTTGCTTAGTCAGACATGTAGATAGTCTGACAGGTGTCGGATGAGTTATATATTTCCTCATCCACATTATTTATTATTATCGATTGTTCATTGATGTTGGATCATGTCAGTTTTGGTGTGGAAATATATTTTCGTTCTCGTCAAGCTAATCACGTGTTCTTGATCTGAGTTGTGTTGAAGTTCTGTAGAGTAAACACTGGGAGGGAATCTAGTGTAGATATTCGTCTAACGTAAATTAACGTCCCATTTGTGTAAACAAGGGAAACGGATTGTTATAACAATTGGCGACGATGGTTAAAGCGGATCTACGCTTATATATTCAGTTAAAGTGGATTTTGTAACAATAAAATGGATGATATGAAAACTTTATTGCAACAGCGAAATTCTCTTGTTGAATTATTGGTCAAATATATGTCAATATCCTCAAGAACCAATATAACTAATTCCACTATGACTTCGGATTCTATTGCGAATTCAATAAGTGAATTTAGACTTGATCCAGAATGTGGGATTACTTTTGGGGCATGGTTTAAACGCCATGAGGATTTGTTTATTATTGATTGTAAAGAGTGGGACGAAGGTTCAAAACTGAGATTATTATTACGAAAGTTCGAAGTGTCCGAAAATGAAAATTTCTGTAATTTTATTCCTTCAAAGAATCCAACCAAAATAACCTTCAGAGACACAGTAGAGTACCTGACACGTATATTTGGTGAGCGATCATCAATTTTTCACACTAGATACCAGTGTCTCCAGCTTGTAAAAAAAACCCACAGGACGATTATGTGACGTATGCAAGCATAGCGAACCGGAAGTGTGAGCGGTTCCGTTTACATAAAATGTCCTCGGATCAGTTTAAATGTCTTATTTTTGTCTTCAGTAAATGCAGATATCAAAACACGCATTTTAGCGAGGATCGAACAAGATCCTAAGATCAGTCTGCAATCAGTATCTGAAGAATGTCAAAGAATGGTTAATTTGAAGCATGACACAAATCTAGTAGAAAGGAACACTGAACCCGTTGAAGTTAAAGCTTTGAGGAAATCTTTTAACAGAAATAAGGATTCGCACCCCTAGCGGATCCCAAATCAAATGAAACCTAAAAATGGTGATGCGGTAATTATCATTCTAATGTTTGCTACTTTAAAAAACGAGTATGTTTCCGATGTGGTAAATATGGTCATGCCCAAGTATATTGTAAAAGTAGGCCAAAGTTTGCTGACCGTCAGCACAACTTCCGTAAGGGAAATAAGACGCAGACGTCAAAAGAGATACTAAATAATTCAAATGTCATTCTGGTCACAAAAAGTTATCAATTCTCATCTAGAAGGAAGTACGTAATTGTCTTTTTTTAACGGCAAAGCGGTCAAGCTGCAAGTTGATACGGGATCGAACATAACATTATTTCTAGAGAGACTTGGATAAAACTTGGTCGACTTCAATATCAACCTACATATTATAATGCTAAGAGTGCAACAGGAACTAATAGTACTCTTCTTGGAGAAATGCAGCTACCTCTCCCATCGAGTGACAAGACTATGACCGGAAAATGTTATATATTTGGCAACTGTCATACCAACTTATTGGGTATTAATTGGATAAATAAATTTGGTTTATGAGATCTACTGTTGAATGCACCGAAAGTAGAACCTCAGTCATGCCACTTAAGTAAGAAGCGGTTTAATAAACAGATGAACAGTAGTGAAATGTTTTCGCATTGATATTAAATTAGTCTTTCTTGAAAAAAATTACATTTTGATGACACTTTTGATAGTTATCAGTCAAATTCCAAGGGTAGAACACTTCAGGGAACAGTTCAACTGGTTTTCAACCACACTTCAGTTAACCACCAGCTCCAAGTAACCTGAATGACAAATTGATATAAGTCCTCCAACTCTTAATGAAGTTGCAAAGGCTATAGAGAAACTAAAGCGAAAGAAGGTGGTAAGGCCTTGTAAACTAATCCTTGAGATTTTCAGGGATAGTAGTCCAGGTCTAGCAGTCAGATTAGATCCTAGCTAAAATATGGGAACTGGACGTAATCCCATCTGACTCGCGTCAATCATTGACCGTCCCATTCTATAAGCAAGGACAAAAGTACTATTGTGACAATCACAAATATTCACCCACCATTAGGTTGTGGGACAAAGATATGCTTTTTGAGGTCTGACTATGGTTACATTCCTTGACCTGAAGGAAACGTTTGACTCCATAGTTCGACAGGTTTTGTGGGAGTGTTTGTTGTTCAAACGAGTACTAAAAATGCTTATAAATTTCGTACAGGCCATTTACTTAAACACTAATGGTTGAGGCAAAACTTATGGTGAATTGTCATAGGAACTGGTTACTTCAAATGGTTTTCATCAGTGTTGTCCCCACTCCCTATTTTTACTCAACCTAGTCATACACATGCTTTTGGAGATAACACTCATCGTTTGACTTTTCAGTGGTTGATCTTCTACCAGGAGATTTACTTGTTGACTTCAGATAAGCAAATGAATTAGTTCTGCTTGGTGAAAGCATTGACGAAATGCAGTCTTCTGACCACTAAACAACAATCCAAGTATGTTTGGGATACGTTTCTCGCCCTCCAAATGCAAAATTTTGCCCCGAAATTGGCTTGCGTCAGTACCTGGACTTATCATACGGTGTGAAATAGATGGCCGTACCGTCTGTTTTACCCATCTTGGGAGTCTCATCAGTCTTGACAGGTTGGTGTTCAACGAAATCTCGGCACAGACTCAGAGGGTTTGATCGGCTTCTGCCGAAATGCGTCACTTGTGGCTCAGGAAAGATATCTGTCTTCCAAACAAAGGACCAGTTTAATGCTCATCAGTTCACTCCGTTCTACTTTATGGATGTGAAGCACGAGGATTAAGAGTAGAGAATACTTGTAGGTTAATGGTATTCAATCATAGTTGTCCACGAAGAATTTCTCCTGTATTTTAGGACTACACAGTAAGCAGTGTCTGGGCCAGGAATATAGTATTAAATGAACTTGGAAAATTAGTTGATGGGGTAGTAGATTTTCATCAACCATGGTGGTTGACATGTGTAGTGTATGTCCAACCATCGTCTACTTTGACGGGTGATGTCTGGTGTGTGAGTAGGGTGGAGGAAAGTTGGGGGAGTCCAAACCAAAACATTGCATAAGTCTGTGAAGTCACTGACAACTGGACTCAATCATTTTAATGGGTATAGGTTACCTGGTTAGGGTCCGCGTAATTATTATAACCAGGGGTTAGATACTTTGAGTGAAACAGCTCAAAGTCCATCCTGATCATATCCCATATTTTATTAAGTCGTCTGAGCAGGGACAGAAAAGCGTATAAATGTAGAACTACCACAGAAACAAGTACAGACTAAGACAACCTTTACATAATACCCAGAAGAGAACATTGTATCATACCATTCTGTTTATATTTGCTTTAAAACTCCATCAGATAAGAGAGGTTGGCTGAGAACGAAGACTAAAGGAAAGCTGTTGTTATAGTAAGATAATATTATGACAATGGAGTCTGGTAACTTATACTGACGTACGCGCATACCAGGTTATACGTCGGGTTTAACTAACTGATAAAAGCCTCAAACTAATCTCTTGGAATAGCCGATAGTTAAGTTTCAAGAAAATTAGGTTCCTCAGAGAATACACAGAATTAGCAGTGAAAAATAAATATTGTAAAGGATTTAGATAACCTGGCAAACTACTTATACTGGCTAAATTACGAATATTTACTTTTGAATAGTTAACATTGCCGTTAATTTGATTATCACTTCGTTAGTAAGCTAATCGTGATATCTGACTGAGATGACGACCTATCCTAAATGACATTATTAATTCAAGGAAGCAATACAAGCAATATGTAACGAAATCTTACCAGCTACATTTCGGTGGCATCAACTTTTGTAAAGCTTCTAGGACTTTCTCTGATCTATAGCTCTGAATGAACGCGACAGTAACTACTATTAAAACTGCCTAAAAAGAATTAATGGGCATTCGCCACGAGAAATAATGAAACTTACAACAGTAATGCTAATGGTATCATCATATTGCTTCATAATAAGACTAATGCAAGCTGATGAAAGTAGTAACAGTATCATAGGTTCTTTGAATTGTTCGAGATATTTTTTATATAAAGGATCTGGGTTTGGGTGTTTTAACTCATTTGGACCACATAACTTAAGTCGGTGTTGAGCTTCAGTATGATCAAGACCAGTTTTCAAGTCAACCTAAAGCAGTAATAAAATAGGAAAGGAGAATAACTAATTTACTTTGAAATAGCTGGCAAGTTCTTCAACAGATTTTACTGCTGCGTCTCTAGCATTAATATGTGCTTGACCACCAGTAATCATTGTTGATTGAAGGCAGTCTGTATGAAATAAGGATTATCATATGTTCAAATGTGGATACTTTTTATGTACAATTGTCAGTGTGAGTAACCCCAAACTTTAATTAAAGTGGTCATATTATACATCGGGATACAGCAGATAATCTCATACCTAAAATGAAAAGTCAAAACAACAAAGATTGTTATTATTTACGATATAAAATTGGAGGTCGATGCACCAAATGAACTAGCAAATGAATTAAGAAAATCGCGATCTGAGTCGAAAAGGCCACGGCTAACGCATAAGTGAAAATCGTTTTAGTGTCTAGCTTGAAGGCTAGGATGCAAAGGCCTCAAGAGAAAACTGTTTATACATCAAATCGCGATATCAATACCTATTTTGAAGTGACCTGGAATAAAATCAAAAACATTACAAAAAGAGAAGTGCATATAAAATTTTATTATTACAAGCACAAGGCTAAAAATAGTTGTTTTCAAAATCAATAAAGGGACAGCCAGTAGCCACAACTATGGGAGAAGTGGTTAAACTGCAGATTTTACACTTTATAACCACTGGAAGGTCGAATAACTGATGGTATTGGGAAGGCATTTACGTCCGGTAACAGCTACGAAGCTTGATATCATTAAAATCCGAAGGCAATAAGTGACTAATTAATTAAAGCTTCAGGTATTAGTATATTACCTAGGTGCTTCTGCACCACAAAAGGTGGTCAGCTGTCAACCTTCCCTAGTCTTAACTACATCGTGGCTGAGCCTACTTATCTTAGCTCAAGACAAAAGCTTCACTTGAAACTTTCGCCAAAGATCTAGCACACTGGGTAAGTTTGATTGTAAAGGTGAGACCTAGGTTGGCGAGTTTTGGTTTATCAGAAACCACCTTGGTATTTTCATGGCTGGATGATCATAATGACAGACTTTATTTTGACGATCCCGTAGTGGTTAGTTTACGTTTTTAATGTAGGAAGCCTGACTGTGAAATTCAATCTAATTGTACTGATGATTGTCTAAACCCCACAGAAAATCTATCAGCTAAATACCACGGAAAACTACCCGTAACCTTTTGCATGAGCAGCCTGACCTTGAAGCGACACATTTTGATTTTTACGTGGCTATTCAAAATCCAATAAAATAAGTATGAAATGAAACCTGTTTTTATCATTCATAGACCCAGACTAAACTGTCGGCAGATTTTGATGTCTAATTGTAGCAGTTTTTGTCGAACAAAGATTCAATTTTTGTACTAGTGGAGCGTAGACAGTAGAGTGAGTGAGAAGGGCTAGAAAATGGTTCAAATGGTTCTGGACAGAATAGAAGAAGCTTTCGCTTGTCGAGCATCGGTATCTGGTGGCAGTGAACCACCGATACCTTCAGGAATGAGCCTGAGAATATTGTCGACAAAGGAGGAAGAATAAAAAAGTCGGTAAATCATTGTAAGATACTGTCCTTGGTCCTTAAGAACATGTCACGTTTCCTCCTAAAGGACTCCTGGGAGGTCGCTGAAACCAGTTCATCTGGCAGAAAATGTCAGTAGTTGGCCACTCTTAAAGAGTAGAAGGTATGTTTACAGTTCGTTCTGCTGTACTGTGTCTCCATTTTCTGGGCGTTAATCTCTAAGGTTTGTGTTGGGACCAAGCCTAAGTAGGTGTTTAAGGGGATGTCCAGAAATGTTTGGGACTCTATAAGCCAATAAAAGGCTACCTCTGAGACACCCGTGTTCTAATGAGTACATGTTCAGTGATTGGAAGAGCTCTTCATCAGGCTTAAGTTTGAGACCCCGAACTGATTTCCTACTCACCGTTGTACACTTATCAGAGGGTCCTTATCCTTTTGGACTGAGGACAGAAATACTGCGTTTCCATACCCTAAATGGGGACGAATAAAGCTGTTGAGGGTTATGTCGAACTTTTCGAAAATGCGCTTCAGTGGTACTAGTGCAAGGTTTGCTTGGAAGGCATTTTTGTCTCAGCATAAGACTTCAAATAATAGGGTACCAACACTGCCAGATCTTTTTAACTTGGGATACCACTAGAGGGAAGTTGCCTAAGTTTTAGTTGCGGTCTGTGATGTGTCTCGGAGAGTTAAAGGTAATTCCGCTGTCGTTTGCGCAACTTTGAAGTCGAGTCAGGTCTTCCTGAAGTACCAGTTCATACTCTTGGTTGCGTACTTCTCTTTAGAGTTTAACATAATCAGCGGAAAATAATAAATCGGACAACACCTGCAGGCAAATTACCACAAATAAGCTTGCCTATGAATGAGAGGGATGATGATAATGTGAATACCTCTGATAATACCACTGTTTCACCTATTGATGCGTTCGGTTGACGGTAGACATAATCGAACAGTAAGTTGATGTAATTCGACTACTTTAAAACAATCCACATCGAATCCTTCAGTTTGTTTAGTTCAGGCATATCACATAATAGTGATTTAACTCTAGAGTGTAAATAAAACATCCTCAGCCTCTTCCTTTGAATCTATCTCTTCGATATAGAGAATAGTTACCAAGAGACATACTTAGGTCAGAAATATTACTGTTAGTCCATGCTTCAGATATCGTTATAAGCGATGGTTGATATGTGGATACAAACAGGGCGAAATCCGTCTTTTTATTGCAGATCGACCTAGCATTGATAAGACACATTAAACAAATGGCCACTAAGTTAAAATGAGTGAGAGTGTCTCGATTAAATATGTCATAACCCTCGCGAGTGTGATATGGCTTTGAAGTGAGGGGTTCAATGATCTTCGATAGCTCTGTATTTTGATAGCTAGAGTTAGTGGGGGATGTATCAAATGAGCTAGTGAAGTTGCTTGGGGAGTTTACCCAGAAGGAAAGGGTGGGAGTACTCTCTGATGGGAATTGTACGGTAGAAGCGAATTTATGTTCTGCATGTGGTTTGAAATGACTTCGGCTATATGCTTCAACAGGGGTGCCACTAGAGGCCTTATTCCGAAAAAAATCTGATACAGATTGACTGTAAAGTGAATTGTTATTTACAAAATAGTTTTGATGGTTAAGCTCGTAGCCTCAGTTATAGCTATTTACATTAGTGTGAGCATGAGGGGGGCTGCTGCACGCCACTGAAAGTAGTTGTGACAGTTATTACACAAGGAAGCTGCTTTTTTGTGGTGGGTTGGTACTGAAGGGTGTGGAAAGTTTACTTTGTGAGAGAGTATGATGCAGACTGATCAGTGTGTTTATAAAGCTTCACATTATTCGCCTTTGTGACGGATTTAGAACTGTCGCAGGTGCTATAGGCATCAGGAGAGATTATATGTTTTAAATGTCCTTGACATAATGGGAATCAATGTAAATATAAGGTTTGTATTAGGTGAACAGCTACTGTTATAACTTGACTTATTAGACAAAACGGATAGTTATCGAACAATCATACGGATGGAACTCGTCGCTATATACCAAAGTTCTTGACTAGGCGAGAACCATTGACAATGTGGATTGGAGAATATTATGGAACCTTCTACTACATTGCAGTTTGGCTGAGAAGATTCCCACAATCATACGGAATTTTCGCGATGAACTACTTTGCAAAGTCGTGGATTGAGAGCAACTCACGGATGCATTGCACGTGAATACTGGTGTCAGATAAGATTGCTTACGCTCGTCCTTCCTCTTCCTTCTTGTTGTTTACTGAATTGTGAAGACCTCCATATCTCAGTAGAAGCACGGAATGCATTGGATAGCTTGGATGCATTCAGACGATTTGCACTTCACAGATAACCCGACTCTTCTATTCAATACACAAGAACAAATGTGGGCGAAAAGCATCCAGTGTATCAACAGTCTATGTGGCAGTAGTTCCTAACATCCACAATGGAAAATGTGAGATCATGAAATGTGGCACAATTTGAACAAACTTGATCACATTAGATAGAGAAGCCGTCGAAGTGATAGAAGCGTTTAGGGATGTGATCAGCATCACTGATAAATAGGCAGGGCCTTATAGAGATGTGAAGGCACAGACTGACAAAGTGAGGTTGGCATTTGTGCAACTGAAGAATATCCGGAACTCAAAACAATTGTCAGACAACACCAAGGTCATAATTTTCAATACAAACTTCAAGACAATTCAATTCTACAGAGCTGAAACTTTGTGAACTGCTACAATCATCACCCAGATAGTAGATGTATAGAAAGCTTTCTGCACAATATGCTCTATATCTGTCGTCTAGTAATCAGCAGTAACAATCCACTGCAGTAGAGATCAAACCGGCTACTGGAATTTCGGAAAAGACTTATGAAGTATAGGACACACACTGTGGTAACAACAGGACAACACCGAACATCAAGCCTTGCATTGTAATCTTCGAAGTAAAAAGAAAAGTGGTTGACTGGTGATAGGTGTCAGACGTCAAAAGAGTGGACAAATCTTGGGATTAACTGGAAAGGCGTGATCAAGTGCTGGTCAGGAACCTACGCTCGATGATAGGAAGCAGGTGCAAGTAAGCGGACAGGTGATATCTTAGTGTTTATAATATTTAGAGTTGACTTTTTAATTTCTGATGGTCTTATTTGTTGTCGGACAACAAATGATTTACTCGGTTCCCATAATCTCTGTTTTTATAAAATGTTTTCAATTCCCCATTGGATAGATTATTACGATAGCTGGCATTAACCTCCTCATTTGACTGGATATTCTGTTACATCATGAACTAGATTGCGCTCTCGATTGGAAATATATCTGGTGGGCAAATATTATCCATGAGGTCATTTTGTGAGTTTTGCCTTCGTATCAAACACTTTCAACCACCACATATCCCTAATAAACAACACTTTGAAGACCAGGTGGTACCATAGGGGATTAAGATTGGTGTCATAACTTTTGACAATCATTGCTGCATGCAGTTACATGTACATATATCACTCTGGACGGAATTGTTAAAAGAGATATTTGGTGATTGTTTGAGTCAGAATTCTTGCTTTGGAGATGGGGAATAACTGACGTGTTAGTCTCAGAAAGGTTCTCAAAAATGTTGACAAGCTGTACACCATTTCACTGTCCGTCGACCTGACCAAAAGCAGTGTTCAAACACTTTAGACAATGGTGATGGATGTTAATAACTAGTGTAAGTATCTGTGAAGACGATCGGACTCCACTAGAGTTGGACGGGAATGGTCTGCCGTTCTAGAATACGCTGAAGCTACACTTCGCAGAAAATATCTAACCTGGCTTATTCTATTGTTGTAAATAGCTCAGTTGGCTGCCTTGGTGACTGGCTAGAATTAACACTCTGTACAGCATATATAGTTAAGAAAACGTTCGGGGAAATACAACATCGGACCACTGCCACATGCACCTGGCTTACTATTGTTTGTGCTGGTTGGTTGTCCTTGACATTGACGAGGTTTGATTAACTATTTGGAACTTGGTGATCTTCCTTCTGGATAACTTGTCTATGGCGTAGTGACACTTTAATGTTTCCACACATAAGTCTTAAATCCCCTTTTTACCGATGTAAAAATTGTCTAAAACACTATTCACTCCAAACTTATAGTCGCGGACGGCAGCACGTCTTTTTGATTTTAACAACTTAGTATGTGTAACGATTCCAATTTTAGTTTTTAGCTCTGACCTAGTAATAATAGGTTGAAAAGGGAGTAAGCGATATTCATTCTTTGGCAAATACCATTGATCGAATGGTTCAAAGTTGCATAAAATTATGATTTCATGACATTCCAGATGAAAATATTTCTACGAATTCCACGGTGTTATCTTTATCTTAGTGTGTTTCCAAAGCCTAAGAACAGGAATTGTATTCATTCTTCAAAATATTACTATTAAAGGAGTTCACACTCAACATCACGTTTCAGATTGATAAAAATGACCCGAAATGTGTTACTGCAAATGTGTCATAGGTCCAATATCCAATATTGCTGTCACGAGCTTGTGTAAATTGGTTGATTTCTTTACACTCACTTATTGTTGTTTCAGTACGGCTTTAGGTATTTGGTGGCGTTCATTAGGCGGTAGTCTAATCACTCGAATGCATTCATCCCAGTCAGTGTGGTAGTTATTTGTGAATTTGTATATCTTGTAGTTGAGTGATTGGATTTGTCTCATGTCAGTAGGGTATTAGTCTTATTAAGAGTCAGGAGGTCAGCTGGTTGCAATATGGAAATGACAAAATGATGTTTAGATTACTGAGAGATGATTATTTCAAAAATGAATAGATAGTATAATTGGTAATGTGTAAGAAGATGGAATGGTTGTGCTGTAACGTATTCGCGATATATTACGAAACATACATCAATCACTGATGGCTTACTGTGGAATTGGTAATCCATGGGTGAGTATGTGTGTGTTAAGTTTCTTCTCATGCTTATCCATTGAGAAATCTGTGGTCACATAGGTTGAAGAGTATTCCGAATAGGGGAAACCCGTGATAAGGAAATGTGTTTTTGTATCTATGTGTCCGCTTTTCGATATGCAACTTTTCGAGTATTGCCTGTAGGATCGTGGTAGTGATGTTCTTGTAATATGCTCGTGTTGGGGTGATTTGGCGTACTTAATATATTATGTCATTATCAGATCACCCCTTATTCCCCTGTATCTCAACGATTGTAGTCCTAAATATTGGAGCCTGTTCACAACATTTATGTTTTAACTCAGCCACTTACTTGATTTCCCTCTCTGTACTAGGTCTGTTTAGAAGAGATGGGGGAGTAAGAAGATCCGATCTTGCTTGAGTTTTTAAGGGAATCAGGAACATTATTACCTTAGATTTAATTTATTTAAAATCTAGGTCTTTAGTGAATCACAAAATTCCATTCTCGTTATTGTTCATGATCATCCACTAACTTTGTTTAAGTTCTTCAAGCAGTTCATACCTCTAACCGTTGTTCGTTTCAAATGGTCTATAGTTTTTGATTTTATAGTGAGTTTTCCTGTTTAATTACGATGACTGTTTATTTTTATGGGACCATTAAGTTTCATAGGTGTGTTCCGCGCATTATCAAAGTAAACTGATTTGGGCACTAGCTTAGAATGTTCGGTACAGAGTGCCTCTTATAAGTTCGTAATTTGGAATCTCATATCACCAGTTAAACGTATATAATTGAAGCTAAGAAAATAATAGAAACATTTTACAATAAGACAATTGGGTGTAGACACACATGATCAAATATATCACCACACATACTACAAATATCTACGATATAATATTGTTTTATTTGCAAATGAAACTTCCGCGTATAATTTCTCCAGTACTTTACACCTGAAAATGTTTGAATACGTTGAGCTTTTAAAAAATTTGCTTACAGAGTGAAGCTTTTAGTTTTCTAAACTTCACTTAGACAATTATTCAAATAATTTGAATTACAACTTCCTTCTTCTAGAAATCACTGTCTTGAACTATTTTAAATGTATAGTTACGTGGCGCTCATTGAGTGTATTTTCAGTTCATTGTAGTAGAAATAGTAAGGCGGCTTCTGCTTCTCCTAGAGATTAGTTCCAGTAAAATTCGTTATGTATCTAAATATTTAGGAAAACTTATCGGTATCATTCCCTTGAGTAAGGAATTACAGTTGTTAGCTTCTTTATGAGAATAATTGAGTTTCGTTCAATATTTATCCAGTGACTGTCCATTGTACTCTATAAGATGGCTATGATAACCATGATTTCTTAGGTGGTTAGACGACACAGTCTATTCATAGTCTAGTCATTATTTAAGGCTATGAACTTCAGTTTAAAATCCCCCTCAATTTGACTAACAATTTATTATATAAAGGCTTTTATATAGAAGGTGGATATTTTAGGGAAGTAACCCGTTACTTACATGTTGCTTTTCAGATATAGCGTTATGTAAGTATAGTATTCTTATTTCAGGTCTCGTTCGTATGTATTTAAGTTTATTAGGTCCTTTATTTGACTTATTTAACGGAAAAACGGTATCATTTATATCAGTAATAATTATTCCTTGTCTTTGCACTTGTATGTTTCTATGTTTATATGATTGATCATACATTGCAAACCAAGCATATACTTCTCTTACTTGAATTTCGGTTACTCCAAACGCTTGACTACTCATCCGTGTAATTTTACACATATGCTTTCTAAATTTCACTAACACTCCTATTCGTCAATTACCTGAATCTCCAGTCCTTCTCTTGTAATATGGGCTTGCCAATCGCTTGGTTAGTTCTGTATTGAAATAAATTGTTCCAATGACTTTATATTTGCCCTCTGAAGACACTTCAAGACATAAACTAATGGTCCTGTCAGTTGAATACAACTTCCAAGAACTTTAGAGACTCTGTTTAGCGATTGCAAAACCCGTAAATCTCCATTGAACTTCAATTCGCTCTCATTTTGCTGCATAAAAATTACTAGGTGATTTCAATTTAATTAAACAAGTCTTAAGTTTTTATCTCCTTTACTTTCATGACAGCCACCATTTTCTCAGCGTTCACAGAAAATTTTGTGGGTTTTATTTTCGGGCAGTCCTACATAGGTTGACTAAAATCACTAAATACTTGTGTAGTGTGGAATGCTTTGTATCTAGTTATGCTAGATAGCTTTACTCCGTCATCAAATAGAAATATGCAAGTATCGCTAGAAATTTATCAACAAAAGGATGCAAAAGTAACGTACACACAGTTGAGCTTTGTAGAAATCTTGTTATCCGCAGTTTTCCAGCACATCAATTTCTTGCTTACAAAGTGTAGCTTAAAGCCACATGGTAAGATAAAAACGTTTTACGTACCATAACCAGACACTATTAGTATGACTAGTCTCTCTTACTGATTCCTTATGCATGAGGTACAGCGCCCTGGTTTTAAATATACATTGTTCTCATTTAGCTCTAAAATGTCCATCTTTACTAAACTAAGTTTGAAACTCATTTTTACTTCAAGCAACTTTTTATGATGGTCTCGGTTTTTAATTGTATTCCGTTTTTAAAATGCTTCTGTTTTAGTTTCTCGTTCATGCAGAAATAGAACAGATGAAGTATGTACTAGTGTTACGCCAGAAATTACGTGAATTTTATTAACATGTCCAAAAACGTATTATGTTTAGAGACATTGTTGTGTGAAAACAACAAAACACTTATTTACTAATATCATTTTGGTTGTTGCCCTAGTCATTTTTTAGGTTCAAATGAGATTAGGGAGAATAAAAAATAGACGTTTTATATAGAAAAACTGTGGTTACAGTTAAAGATGGTATTCAGTAATTCTGAGTCCCCACTAAAAATTCGGAGGCTTCATGTCATTTGTAAAACAATAGAAAAAGAATTACACAGACATATGCGCAAAAGAAAGTAGTTTTAGCTGGATAGGATGATATTAACAGCAGTGATCGTGATATCCAAACTTACAATTTGTTGAAGCAAGTGAGAACAATTATTAGTTTGAAATTAAGTTAATATCGTTATGTCAATGTATGAGAATTTTTAGAAGTAGAGTGATATAATTAAACTAAAACGTAGCAAGAATTTAGTTCAAACTTAACAATTTCGGGTTTCCGTATACCGATAATCCTAAGAATACTTGATGGCAATTTTTTGGGAATCGATAATGTACTTTTTCCGTGCAATTTCTGCTTCACTTCAGACATTAAAAAATAATTTACGACCGATAATTATTTTCATCTCAGTAGATGTATGGCAAATAAAGTAAAAGTAGAATTGTTTTTCATTCAGTAAATCTTTTGATTGCTATCATGTTGAAAACCATTTAAAATGAAAGATTTGGACGATTTCTAAAAAATAACCAGATGTCCACCCGATATTTTATTAATCAGTTTGTCAGATAACTAGGAAAGCAGAAACTCATCCAACTCTGTGATAGTACTCATGATCAAATCTTGTTTTTTTTAATATTAAGAATGTGATCCTAGATATTTATTTTTAGATTCAGTAAATGTATTTCTATCAAAGATCAATGTGCTGATGATGTTAAACATTACCAAAACATTGTACAGTAATGACTGTTATGTGATAATAAACTCCTAACAATTTGATTCAACTAAATTATTTTAGAACTAATATCTACGTTCATAGATTAAAGGGATATCTATTAAGCGCTGTCAAGGCTTTATGGGTATTGTGGTTGATACCAGTCCGTAATGAAATTTAGAGACAAATGCGGTATTTTACTTTTCGAGTGTATAAACAAACTCTTTTCAACAATATCAGTCATTTGCATGATTCGAAAATCATCTTTAAATTAATTCTTGTATTAATAGTTATTTTACATCTAAATATCATGTCATCGACTGGTTAATTACTTTATTATTATAAATTCTTGTTTTCCTTTTTGAGTGAGTAGTGACACGTATATAGTTTCGTATATTTCAATATTCGGATCAAAATATTTTTAAAGCATCATTTATTAGCAAGCATATAGTATAAGAAACATGATGCTCTAAGTGACATATAGATCTGTTAGTTTTCAGTATAATAAAACTTTAGGGAAACTAGTTTGATGTATATATGAATTAAACAAACAGCTCCCTTTAAAATAGATTAGGAGTCTGATTGACGATTGTGCAGACCGTCAAAATGACACAAGGACAGAATGACAGCTGATCACTAGTGTCAGTAGAAAAATCGGATGCGTATGGTCCGTCACACTTTCGGGTCGCCCATCTACTTTCCAAATGTTTAATCATGAACTAAATGTGAAGAAATCCTCCTATAAAGATATGTCAACGTTTGAAATGAAAAGCAGATAGTATAAGTCGTAGATGGTATCCTTTTGATCACGTTCTAGTTAACGTATTCCTTCACCCGTCTGATAAGCATAATTAAAATTCTCTTCATAACCATATTCTAAGTAGTCAGGGAAATATGAAAACTTTAGTAAACTGGTTAAACAAATTTGCTTGTGCCCTGTTAAAAGTTTATTTAATTCAGGCTTAAAAATGGAGGATGACACACATTGTTAAGATGTCAGTTTTGCATAGAACCTCAATTCTAGGGGTTTTACTCACTTTTGCTTGTTGGATAAAACAGTTAATCTATTTTCGAAACCCTGTTCTCTCGTTACTTAGTGGTAATTGCAGATGTTATGTATAGATACAACATACTCCAAACTGGTTTAACAACTACACTGATCACAGTTTGTCCCGTATCACTTGTATTAAGACTATATAAATCATTCTTTGAGGTACGTTATATGAACGGGAAGTGATGCAAGCCGACTTCCCAAATCAAAGTTGGTGGACATGTGATGCAGTGCTTGAAACTCGACTACTTTAATATCTATTCCACCGCCTCTAAATATTAGGTTAGTCCACACTGTGAATGTCTTTCTTGTTCGACAGCTTGGTAGAAGTTGGTTCTGCTTAATATTGGTTAGTTTTCTTGACGTTAGCACAACTTAGTAAAGTGATTCAATATAATTAACCCGTGACAGTCTGACATTATTAATAGTGCATCTTTAATATTTGAAATCACTATCACATGGTTATTGAATATGAATTGATCAAAGATGAATCTACATCAAAAATGATTTATGATCAGTAATTTTATGATAGCTTACGAATTACTAACTTTCGAACCCGTAGAATTCGTATTCTGAATAGTGTAAGATGTGAACATTGATAAAAAAGGTTCAAGAATATAATTCATTTATTAGTCGATGTTACATAGAATTCGAAACTAGTTTTCAAGTATAATCATCACTCTCTAAATATCTTATCATCAAAATTACTCACATGTTTTATAAAACACTATCGGATGGCGATTTCTTTGAATATTACATATTCAAACTATCTGACTTTGTTCTTAATTGAAAGACTTAGTTTTCGTTATAGACACGATCAAAGTGATTCAAACACTCACCGATTTCTATCATTTATTTATTCCAACATGAATAGTCATACACTTCTATTTTCAATTTTCATAGATAATAATATAAGCCAATTATTATCATAGTCAGTATTCAACAATTAGATGGAATAAGGAATTATTCACGAGTAAAAATCGAGGAAGATAACTGTATGTACATGCATATTTTAATAGATTATTAAGGTATGTCTTTCTAATCGTTTTAGTCACTTTTCTCTGTAATTATTAAGTTTATTTCATGAATTGCCATTTCATTGCAGTAAAATCTCTCTCTCTCTCTGTTGTTGTCTTTTCTTGATGAAAACCTTTCATTTTTATAGGATGTAAATAGTAGTTATTAAACAACTTAGTAACAGAATAAATTAGTTATTCCTTTCATGGCATTATTATTGTTAGATACTATTGTTCACAACTAATTATGATTTTAAAACAGTGTTCATAAACATATTTGTATTGTTTGCTTAACTGGAGTGGAAGTATTCGGAAAGTTGTATTGAGAATCTAATAAACACACACTGTGGGGCTCAATGAGAGTTTGGATTAATGGTAGTTGGTTGGTTATTCTCACTGTGTCCTGTTTGCTTTTCAGTTGATTCAAAGATTTTCTTACGATATATGTCAAGAAGAATGAAGCCCGGAAGTAAAATCTCAGCACAAATCTCACTATTATATCATAGTTACTAAAGGAACAGAAGATAACTATAGATCCTATTATGACACAGTCACTTTAAATAGCGACATGTTGAATAACTCCATTGTTTCATCTACTCATCCGATAGGCAGCCAATAAGTCATCTAGATGCTTCTGATACCTTAGTAATTATTTCAAAGAATAGCTGGCCATTGGCCAGTGTCAAATCAGTATTGTGGTCACTAGTGTAAGGGGTTGATATTGATTAAAGCCTCATATGTTTTGCTCCATTAATTCAATACAAATTCAATAATGTTATTACTTCGAAAGATATGCGTAAGCAATATTTCATGCATCTTTTTGAATTTATTTCTCAGAAGTAAGAGCGTTATGATGGTTTGGAAAACCCAAATAGACAAGCTCATAAAGTATTTTCGTTATTACACAACAGCGTTATGATCTATCTAACTTTACGGTTCCTTGACACAACACTCCACAACATGAAAAAGCACTTCTTTTGATTAAGACGCCAAAGACGAAATTCCATCCTGAAAGAATTCGTCGGGCTTTCAATGTTCTATAATTTTCTTGTTAACATTTACTCAAGAATGACGTTAACAGTGTGTGAAGCTAAAGCACATGACACGCACACAGAGCTATGATGTTTGTGAGTGACATTCAACGCTGAAATAATGGAAGACAGTCCCATGGATAATCGTAAATTGATAGGCAATAAAGAATTTTTGTTGTTCATCTAAACTGGTCCAAAACGTGTAAAATAACTAGAAGATAATATTAGGTCTAATACCGATCTTATAAGGACATGAACTGTTATACATTGTGAACGATTCCTCGTCTGTACATTAAGCTTACAACGTTTCGTTCAAGGCTGAGAGAATTCACAATTCCATCCTGTTTAAAAAAGCAGTGATTGGTAGTATGGGAGAACGTTCATCTTCACAAACGTCTTGTTACATATGTACTGCAACTGTGTTTGGAAAACTCACAGAAAATCATAAGAGAAGTGTATTCGAACAGTAATTTAAATATCTGCAGATACGAAGCAGATATGAACGACTTGATTCAATGATTGGTTTCGTAACAGTATTTTGACGAGAAGCGTCCATTTCACTTTGTAATAGTTTGTAGGAGATATATAGTTAATCATGTAACTACTTATTCCAGTTGATATAACGACTCAGTCATGATCACTTTCGGAGATGGAATTAGTTGAATCAATGCCTGACAAATGAACAGATAATAGAAGACAGAACACAACACTAGATAATTGGTTGGTCCCCACTGACACGTGTGCATCCTGAGTGGATCACCTCAATAACCTTAAGGGGTTAACAGGTTCATCTACTTGGAGGGTGCTAAAGTGGACAAAACATGCGTTCTGGATTCTAGCGCTAGCCATTATCCGATTTGAATCGTAATTTGAACGTTCTGTTTATCCATTGCCTAGACTAGACAAGTTAACCTTCATTTCAATGGATTATAAATTGATAATTGATACGTCTTGTAAGTTGAACGCTTTATTCAGATCCTAAGCTATTCGGATAACCCCAGGGCTAGCACTACTCAGCGACTTGAAGACCAGAGAAAAGGCACAAAGTGTGTGGGAAGCACTTTACTACGGGGTTCATTCATGTACAGAAAATATAGGGATTTTATAGTAATTTAAGAGTCCTTGAGTTTTACTGAAAGTTCTAGAATACCGCCAAACGTAGTAGCAGTGTATTAACCAGCCAATCAGGATCTCCATATGTGACTTTTCCATTTTCGTTGTTTTAGTAACATAACTTCACATAACTTCTAATTAATCGCTGATTAGTTGAAATGCTCCTTGATGACCCATGAGCTTGTCATGTCGCTTGCGAGAAAATTACAGGGTCATCCCAACAATAATCTAGTTAGTATTTAGTAATAGTCAGTAGAGAAACATCCTCGATAATTGTCAAATGCTTCATTGTCCTCTTAACATGAAACACTAGGATGATACACTAAGCAGCTGGTCGTTTCATGTTTGACTAATTGTTTGTATTTGATGAGTTATCATTGTTTGATCGTAACACATCACTATGTGACATGGAAATGCTATAAAACTATGTGTTGTGACACATTCATTCAATTTCTCGCTATAATTATAATCCTTTTTGAATCATATACTTGTAGATCTGTTCGTGTACCGTATATCAAATGTATTTGATCAGCGATATTATCAATAACAATAGTAATTATAATTGCAATGTCTACACAAGATAGTCTGGTCATAAGTGGACAGTTAGAAATATATCTCCGTAATACATGGATACCAATCAAAGCAACTTTGCAACATGATGCTTTGGTTATTGAATTGGAACACACTCCAAGTGTTTCTAGCAATCATCACGGTTAGTTTAAATTTGATGTGTTGTAATTGTTTTATTTAACAGTTCAGGAAAAGATGAAAACAAATATTCGTCCTCTCTGTTTGTTTTCTTCTAAGTGTTGAAAGAGGAGCTTCCTCTCTTACAGTATAACTAACTGATTAGGTAGTGCACCATTCATCACAGTTGAATGAAAAATAGAATGACTCCTAGTATCATTCTGTTTAAATAAGCAAACCAACGTTTGATAGATCAGTTTTTGAGGGCAACTATCAGTATTATTACTATTGTTATTAGTCTTACTATTATTATCAGAACAACCAGTGATATATTCTTGCCAAACCATGCTAAGTATCTTGATAGCACCTCTGTACTGTAAGCTGAATGGCTTCATGGCGAATGGAAATTACAGTGAGTGACAGTGTTGAAGTTCTCAATCTTATTTTGTCAGTGTGGGATAAGAACATAGGAAATCGAACAGTTAGAATGTTTCTAATAACCTCAAATACATTTGTATTTAGGATTTTAAGTGAAAGCGACTTTCCTTTTTACTAGTTTCAGTTGTAAAGGGCGAGTGCGTCCGCTCCACTGTGTCTGATTCTGAGACATGTTACCCAGTGTCTTTAACCACAGATAATGGTTGTCACACTGACCCCAACCACGTTGCCTGCATGGATCAAGTCACCAGTTAATGACTGATGCTGAGTTTTGGCTCGATCGCTCCTAGGTTTCTCCTGACCTACTCCCATATCAGCAAACATCGTCCATCCAGGTGGTCGATGATAAGGGATACGTGACACATGTCCTAGCCACCTCAGTCGATGAGAAATCACAACCCCATCATCCGACTTGGCAACCTTTCCAAGTACTGTGTGGCTAACCTCAACATTGTTCACTTGATAATCCAAAGGTATATGAAAAATGCTTTAGAGATACCGATAAAAAAGTAGCTTGAAGCCTACGTTTGTCTCCCTCTTTCAGAGACCCTGTTTCACAGTGAAAGATTAATACAAAGCGGATTGTTGTATAGTAAAGTAATTTTCAATTATTAAACGGCACTTATACTGAATAGGATCAACAATAAAGCTTAATCGACGCTTTTTCTGATGGCTATAAATAATTCCAAGACAATGGTTAGACATTTCTGATTAGATAGTGACAAAAGCTGGTTTTCCATAATATGTGCAACCTTTTTCTTTAACTCTCTATAAGTTCAATTTTCGAGGTTATATTTGTTTCTTATGAACAGCGCTTACGCGTAAATCTTTTTCTTGTGTTTTGGATTTGTTGTTATGATGACATTATGATATTCGTGTGGACTGACTTGAAGAACACATTTGTTGTAATATTGGTAATATTGATAATTTCCGTAGTGTGGTCTATCTACCTGCAACGTTTTTCCCTAGTTTCCTCTTCATCTGGAAGCTAATTTGTTTTATTTCATAGTAGGTTATTGATGATGGTATCCGATCAAAGTATGTGGATAATCTTGCCTAAATAACTGTTTAATAATACCTTATTTCTTTTCGATGATGGTTGAAACGGTTCTCGGTAAATCGTTTCTGAACGTCTTTTTATCTACAGCTCTAAAGACGATGCAGTGATCTTTCAGTCTTCCGGCATTTTCTACGTAATTACTGTGTTCAGTGCATTATCATTTAAATTTACTAGAGGTCTGACTGTAAAATACTTAACAGCAGTTTATTTCAATTGTCTGTAAAAGTTTTTTGGACTTTGCTAAAGTCACAGAATTCATCGGCCGCGGTAAAGTCAAATTAATAATGATTAATTTATCATCAATTCTGCTGATTTTTTATCTTGAGGACATATATATACTTTATAATTGAACGAATGAGTTTTCGAATGCCTCTTAAATGATTTGAAATAAGGAATCCCAATTTGAAAACAATTATGACGCAAGAAAAGACTAGGTCAACCATCCAATTATGCTTTATCCAGTTGATATATTCATGTCTTTCAATGTCACCTAAATAATACTACAAAGAAATCTCATTTCATTATGGATCTCCGAATTTATGGAAATAATTTATTCCTGTGGGTTTTACAGGTCATGTTATTTCCAACACTTTCTATTGTTTACCCTTACTTTTAAAGTATCATACATTCGCCGTCGATTTCAAAAATTACAGATTGAGTCTTATTAGGGGACTTGTCAAAACTGAAGTAGTAAAGTGTTTGTTAAAATATTCTTAGTAATATACACCTCTGACTTCTGGATTTCACGGTCTCCAGCCTTTGAGGTTAGCACAATATCAGTGAACCACTAAGTTCGATTAAGTTATACCATTTAAAAGTATCACATTAACCATGAAATTTGTAGGTTGTAGATCTGATCTCACAAAATATTTCAAATGTTCACTTATAAGAAGTCTGAAATATCTTGTATGCTTCTCAGATTACTATGATTATTTCAGTTGAAATTAATTTTTGACGGAACATGTTTTTCTAACGCCATCTCATCGAGATATCATTAAGCGCATGTGACGTATGAAGTAATGAAAAATTGCGTCCTAATTTAACTTATATCAAGAATATTCTGTCTATTTAGCATTATTTAATTTCACTTTTTAATATTTTAATGTTGTTGTACGGTTGAATAACCATGCAATGCGATTAAAAGTAAATGTTTATTGATTAATAAAGGGAGGTAAATAGATAGATAAATAGTTAGGCAGATAAATAAAAATGTCGAGAAAAGTCTACACCTCTTATTAACGTTTATATTAACATAATTCAAACTGTTCCATAAGATTATTAGCACATGATATATATATATATATATATATATGTTATCAGCATGTCTAAATTAGAAATAGTTCTGAATTTGCATTGTCGATAAATGAAGTTATATTTATTGTAGATTGGAAAACTGACTTAACTCAGAGTTTGTAAATTTTGCTATTTATTGAAATCATTAAGACATTCATGGTGCCACACGAATTTAAACCTGTGTTAATTAGCTCCTGTGTCACAAATATTACTAATGAGTAACTCAATTGTATCTTCCTGTCATTTGTTAAAGGGCCAAGTTCGTAATTCCGTTACTAAAAACTAACCAATGTTTCAAACACTGACTTAGTGCTTACTAAGATTTATTAATAACACTTGTGGAACCTCAAAGTAATGTACTTTTATTCACTTCAACAGAAAATACTATCAAATCAATTTATTTAAACTGTTAAACTAAGTTGTTATAATTCCAATGAAGTCAGATTTATTACTATCAAATAAAATCACAGTTCATGAATTTTATTCAATGGGATATTCACTAGTGCACCACTTTTGAAACTTATGTATATATTTTTTTCGCACGAAAAATAACGAAGTACGATTGAGTAATTTTTTATATTAAAAGAGTGGTGATGAAATTTAAAAAAGAAAACTGAAAACTGTATTTGTGAAATATGGAGTAAGTAGTTTACAAAATTTACAAAGGGTGAAGTTTTTGGACACAGGTCTGCTAAATAGAATTATTAACCAATAAATGATATATTCATAAAGAAAACTTGATTCACTGAATCACCTTTCTTTCTTAATGACTTATTGGATTTCTTTAGTTAGTTCAGTAATTATTAAACCATAATTGCAAACATTGAAATGAATTCTTCTGACCAGTTTATCGTATATTTTTTTCAAAATTAAGCCTAAAATACAGGCATTAAGTTTATCAGGACGACCGTAATTTTTTAATGAAATAAATTTGGAACTATCTGATCATCTTAAGCAAAGATGGATAGTGGCTAGCAGTGGAATCCAGGATGCGCGTTTCGTCCTATTTGGGACTCGTCAGCTGGATATACCTGCATCTCAGAGTTGATGTTCACTCTGGGATTCGAACCCAGTACCTTACGCTTCAAACAAACAATGCTAAATGAAATATCTGATCATTTATTTACATTTTAAGATATTAAAATATGAATGACAAATATCATTCTGCGGAAAAAAGGAAATATGCATTAGCTTCATGTATTACATATTTTTGATAAAAATCATCAACTTATCGAACTACTTAAATTTGTCAAATAGACTCATCGTTTTAAACCTCCAGAATTAAGCTCTAATTACATGCTACAACCTTTGATAAGTAGTTTTAATCATGTACTTACGTCAGTTGAAAAAGTATTCAAAATAAAGAAGTCGTTTTAATTTGATATTCTTTAGAAGTACATACTGACAAAATAACCAGGTACATATTTTCAAAATGAACAATCTACACAATTCCTCTGTCTATGAACTATATTTATCGCAAATTTATTACAATCTAGCCTAAGTCAGAATAAATACTCAATCTTTATCATTCTCCACCATTCTCATAATTTATACTAAATGCTTATACATATTTTCTGTACCAGAAGATATTTCCACTGCAAAACGTCTGGTACGTATAACAAAAGAAGAACTAAATGGCCTAGGAATCAGTATTAAAGGTGGTAGAGAAAATAAGACACCAATCCTAATCAGTAAAATATTTAAGGTAAGTAAAAAACACTACCACTGCTGAATAATTATTTAACTAGTGTCTATTTTGCTGAGAAATATCATTGATTATATTATTATCATTGTTATTATTATTATTATTTGTTATTAGTCATCATGACAACTATTTACATGCCGTCTGAGAAGACAAAAGGAGAGGATGTTATGTAATGATGTATACTTGTAAGTACTGTAGAACGAGGCAGGGTAAAGATGATTAAAACAAGTTACTTGAGAAGCCGAGAACTTGTCTCTTCTTATTAAGGTCTCATGTTTTTTTATTTATAAATATGATCTACAAAACAACCTGCTTCATACTGATTTCAAGATAGTAATCAGTTAGTTTTGTCAACAACTGTAAATATAAGGTTACTAAGTATACCTATGGAAGTTAGTTACTATACTTTGTGTTCAACGGAGTTCCTGACTGTCGACATATATATATATATATATATATATATATATATATATATATATATATATATATATATATATATATATATATATAGCCTGATTAGAAAGAATGAGTGAGTTAAGTTAATTCACATTGCGTGGTTTTAATATTTCTTGGATAGTGATAACGCTGCACAGAAATGATTCAATTAGCTTGAACCATGTATGGAATTTCACAAATTTTGATAATCAGTGGATCCTATTATACAATGTGGCAATAAACGATAAAAATTGTCTATAAGTACTTGTCTGTTTTTTTCAAGACAACGCTCTTCGCCCGAATCGAATTCAGTGATTGAGATGAAATTTACGATTCAAAGTAATAAAGATTAACTAGCTGATCACCTTATGAATGGCTACTTCAGACCCAAAAGTGTGATCGGTAAATATTTACTTAAATCACTTAAATATTTCGATGATCTATGATTGGGATCTATCAAATGTAATAATAATTAATAGGCACTTTCAAAAGATGCATTTGGCGAGAAATAACATAAGCGGTCAAGTAAGTATTGTAGTTTGTATCAAAATATAATGTAAATTAGATGACAGTTGCAATTGCTGTCATTGGTCACATTATTCACTAAAAATGGAGTAATCTCTAATAAATGGATGAACAAAACCTCTTTAGTCTGTTACAAAACGTTAAAATCTAAAGATATCAGTAATGATATCTTATTTAAATCACATTAGATTAATCAGTCGATTGATAATCTCAATATGGCTATCCTGATATGTGTGCGCATGTGTACACATATGCTTGTATACGTGAAAGCCGTCAAGTGGTTGCATAAAGTAGTTTTGTCTACAAGTACAAATAGGTCAGCTCTAAACTCATAAAAAAATATTGGTAATTCTTTTAGCTCTTAATTTTTCAGAGATAATGCACAGCATTTTAGTCAAATAAATATTTATTATTTTATTTTCATTCATTGGATTCAGGGTATGGCAGCTGAACAAACTGGTCAATTGAATGTTGGTGATGCAATATTATCTGTGAATGGTGAAGACCTACGGAATAGTACACATGATGAAGCAGTTCGAGCGTTGAAACGTGCTGGACGGATTGTTGAATTAGAAGTGAAGCATATGCATGAAGTGACACCGTATTTTCGAAGGTGATTTTTCATAGTCTTGATTACATTAGTTTTATACTATACTGTATAAAATCAGTTAGGTCATTCAATACAACTTTGCTCAATTACTTCCTATTTTATGTTCCGTAGAGTTAGAGATAATTTTTCTGTTTTATTTATCATTGACTTAACAAAGAAGTTCATGCTGCATGTAACTAGAAATGGAAATTTAAATATTTCTAAGTTCTAAAGTCTACTAATAATCATCACGATTTTTAGCACTATTTATGCAATGTATATGAGAACGAATATATATATATATATATATATATATATATCACAAATTAAACCAAACTTCCTTTCGTCAATACCAGTGACTTATTTGAGATGAGTTATTGACGTTCCAGTATAAAATCTTGACCAATGGAGTTCAGACATGTGTAGAGTGAAACAGCTGTCACAAATTTGTTAAACTGGAAGCCAACTCAGTGGTCTAAAGATTATGTGCTCTCCACGAAACCTGGTCTCATATTCGACCTTCGGTAACGTTGTTGGTTCACACTGCTGAGGAAGCCCATTTAACGGCCATACAATGCTTTCTGGTTTCCACTAGTATCCCTGTTGAGGTCATTCTGTGACGAATATCGCCTATATATATATATATATATATTCGAAATTGGGACTGGAAAATAAGAGTGGTTATATTATGAAATGACAATTGTTCAAGCTTTAAAATTTTGTTTATTTGAATACTACAATTAATATGCAAATTTAATTGTTTAATCATGTAAATAGGATTAACTAACAAAAATAAATCAATCGTTCAGAAATCATTTTTCAGCTAGTTTTTGAGTAGAATATAATCAGGACAAGCATTTTAAACAGAAATGGTTGTTGGTGAGCAGTGAAACCCAAGACACGCGTTTCATCCTCTTTAAGGCTCGTCGGGTGGATGTGCCTGCATACCAGAGTTGATACTCACTCGGGACTCAAAACCATTCATGTTCACCCCATACTTTACTCCGTTATCTACTTAGCTATTGAGTCCAGATGGTCACCGGCTTGC
The DNA here is from genome assembly GCF_000237925.1 of Schistosoma mansoni. Taxonomy (NCBI): domain Eukaryota; kingdom Metazoa; phylum Platyhelminthes; class Trematoda; order Strigeidida; family Schistosomatidae; genus Schistosoma; species Schistosoma mansoni. The sequence goes on along the minus strand of NC_031502.1, from coordinate 8,300,646 downwards.
GCAATGGATTCCATTGCTAGCCACCATCCATCTCTGCTTAAAATGCTAGTAACTTACTAGCAATATCGAGGCGACCAGCAAAAGATGCACGTATGGTAAAAAGATTTATCATTTACAGTCCTAAACATCAGAGGGAAGATCCAAACAACCAATATATGTGAATTGAAATTATCATTAAGACAAGTTGAGACTTGGAAACTAGAAACATTTTCCAAATATCGCTTCCGAAATTCTACTTTTTCTGATTTGATTGTAAAGTATGAGCCATCAAGCATTTAGATAAGGTTTAGGAGAAGCTGTAAACTTAGGTGAATAATATAAGGCTGAGAGAATGAATTTCCAACCTTGTTTCTCATTACGAGTCATATTATTGTTATTAGTTTAGTTTGTTTATCCTTCCGATTTATATTTTTTGCCAACAAAAATATTTATTGAGTAACTTCACACCACTGGCTGAATTCATTCCGAGACCATCGAACACCAGGATGTACTGAACAGTTACTTTATACAAATATAGGTCTCCTCATCCGTAATCAGTCACAACCACATCAAATCCTAACCTTCAAATCACTGGATTTCGATCCAACGATTTACATGCCTAACTTCAATCAATCTGTGATATTGAACAACCATCATCTATTACCATTGGCAATCTTTATCTGACACCTGACTTGGTTGAACTTTTTCCGGTCAAGACTTGTCTCTAAAACTTCAGGAGTCAGTTCTCGAGATTTATAAGTTTTAAAGCTAGTTTTCTTCATGCACTGGCATAAGATTAGGTTAATATTAAAAATTGTGAAGCACTGAATAGGTTCACACTTTTATATTGTTAAATACAATCCATTCTATACAAGTTTATGAATAAAGGCTTCAGATCTCATGATGGCAACATGTAATGATGGATTCTTATGTTTAACGCCAAGGGCATTTTATAGTTAAATTATAAAACAAAGAGAATTACTTGGAAACAATAAATGTAGTGAAAATAATTCTATCATAAATATATCTAAATCAAGTTAATCAATACCAGCATCATGAATTATTTATTTAGGCATTTTGATAACAGTGATTTATCAAAACTAAATGAAATTATCCGAAGGGGGTTTTGTGGAGATTTTAGTAATT